>NC_083281.1:23740518-24040518 GCF_963506605.1 Zootoca vivipara | reverse complement strand
AGGGGGATTCAGTAAAAAGTTCCTATTTTTGTCTGCAGATTGGGGAGGATTCTTCATGGTTGCCAGGGAGATATTTATCCAGCCGGGCGTGAGAAGGGCTGATTTCCTGGAACCGCTCGCCTTTGAAGGAAAGAGGCAGCCGGATGCCTGCTTTCACTTTCGATCCTCCGCTATCTCGCCACCCAGACAGAGGCGAATCTCACGTTATCGCCTAACCTGCCCCCTTGGACATGAAGCGGGGCATTGGTGGCGACGCCCATGAGGCTGGATGCAGCATCCTGTTCTCAACAACATATATATGTATATAATTTGGATGAGAGATTCTTTGGGGGACTGTTAAAGTGGTGTAAGAGTGCTTTAAATAATGCTTTAGTTAAAATTCCTGCATTGCAGGGGGTTGGACTAAATGACCCTCAGGGTCCCTTCCAACTCTACAATTCTAAGGTTCTATGAATGCCTATAGACAAGAGATGAATTCTTTTTTTAAAATACCTCAAATATGTGACAAGATGTAACCCTAGTAGTTGGATAAACTTGTCTGACTATGGTGTGTGTGTGTGTGTGTGTGTGTGTGTGTGTGTGTGTGACTGAATTGGCATTAGCAGGTATATGGAAAGAGATGTTGGAAGCAAAGTTCTGTTTGGAAAAGAAACAGAATTTTTTGCCACCTCCACCTCTTTCTTTCTTCGGCTGAGTTTCTACATTACCATTCTTTTGACAGGTAGAAATTCAGGAGGTGGGGGAGGATGTGAGTCATTGAAATGAATGTGCATTGCTAACTTAGAGCCGTACATTTCATTGGGTCTACTCTATGAGCATGGCCAGCATTTGAAGCAACCCATTGTAATGGATTGCTTTGAAGTCATTTCATTATGCAGCAGGTCAAGTAATTTATAGCCACCTAATCCCCCCCCCCCCGCCGCCGCCCATGTCCCTTATTTTGCCTGACCGAAGGTGGCAACCCTCATTCCAGGGATCGCGCCCAAAGCCGAATTTGCGTACTGTATAATCAAAACAGATTGGGAGCAATGGGGGGTGGGATTGCCAAAGTCTTTTCCCCTAGACGGCCGCCCCCTTTTTAACTTTTTAAAAAGCCAAGTGCATAAAGCTAAATGCACACAAGTTAAACACATGCAAGTTGCGGGCTTACTGTGCTATTAATCTGAGTTGTTGGAATGATTTAAAATATTGTTTGTAATAAATAAGCTAACAAATTAAAGTGGTGCTTGAAAAAACAAAACAAAAACCTGCCCAATGACTCTTGGCGTTGTCCATGTTCATAGAAGTCGGCTCGTTTCAGAAGTGCCGTAACTGAGGAGTGCCGCCTCCTGCCTCCCTCTCTGGAGGACTACAGTTCCCGTGATGATCCGGTTTGATGAGGTCACCGCTTCCCCGCCCGCTTCCCATGCTATATGTGTGTGTGTTTGTGTGTCGGAGTGGCCACTGCTTCTTCTGCCTCTGCCGCTGACCCTGAGGGCTGCTGCTCGGATTCTTGCCCCTCCGCCCTTGCCGCCTTCCTTGCATACCTGGGCTCATGGCGCTCTGCCGGCCGGTGCCGTCACTGCTGCTGCTCATCGCCTCGGAGGAAGTGAGCATGGCCGGAGGAAGTGTGCGAGGAAGGGAAAGGAGCTGGGTGCGCGCTCAGGTTCCCCCTCCTCCCTGCCTACTTTGATTGGTTTGACTTGAGTGCCCCCCCCCCCATTTCTGGCTCCATCATGTGGCACGGCCCTGCTCCCCCTGCAGGGCATTGCAGGGAAGCGCCTCTGCAGCAAGCAGCAGCAGGAGGAAAAGCGGGTGGCGGTGGGCAGGCTGGCAGTGCCCCTCCATGACAGTGCCCTAGGCAGCTGCCTAGCTCGCCTATATTGATGCACCGGCCCTGCTCATACGCAGAAAGTCTGAAGAACATCGCAACATTCAGTTCAGCGCTTTGTGTAGTTTCCTCTGCAAGAGCATTTCCTCAAATGTGTTTGCATCAAGCAGCCATGGAAGGATCTGTCCATTTCAGTTTCCTCAGTTTCTCATTGTTCCAATCTTAAATTCAGTTCTTCACATTTTGCAAATGTTTATTTTTAAACCCCTCATGAAAAGTCATCATGTTAGTGCAAATTTCATCTAAAAGCAACACTTTTTATATGCAGTTGTGAGCAATGTATGTTTCCTTGCAAACAATTTCTCCATACGTAATGCATGTTTGTGCGTCATTTTTCACTAATTTATTCATTTTTATGCACACTTTCCCCTAACATGTGCTTTTGGGGGGGGGGGGTAAACATTGGTTGGCTGATGAATTGCATTGCAAAATTCAGATATGTACAAGTTTCAGAGGATAGTTGTGTTTTGGTTTGCATAATTCTTCAGAAAGTGAAAATGTGATAGATTCAGATTCGTATGTGTACTGATTCGAAATTCTCCTCCATTCCTAGCATCAAGTAATCTCCACAAGCTTATTTTAAAAACAACAACAACAACTTTGCTCTTCAAAACTAAAAACATTCCAAAAGTTGCTAACTATTTAAAGCCAACCATTGAAATTTTAAAACCACCATCAGCCACCATAAAGAGACAATTAAGTGATGGAACGTTAGCCACAGTAAGGGACTATGGAGGAATTCATTTCAGTTTGCCTTTAAACGCACAAATTACCTCATTTGAACTTTCTGGAAAAATACTCAAGTCAAAACACAGTCATCCATTGAGATCCACTTTGGAACTCCCTGCCTCTTGAGATCAAGCAGCCACCTTCTCTGTATTCTTTTCGGTGCCTGACTAAAACACACATGCCTTTTCAAGTAGACCCATCAAATTCAGTGCCAGCATTCATTTCCTTAAAAGCTGCCTTTAATTTAAATTTTTAGGCCTGAGGGAACTTCACCAGGCTGAGTCAGATGCTGTGCTCAGTGTGTGGTTCACAATAGACGGTGATTCATGCTACATCACCAAGAGTCTACTTGTGTGTTTGTTCATGTACACCTGAAATCCTACGCTCACTTATCGAGAGCAAGTCCTGTTGAACTTAGTGGGGCTGGGGCTTATTTCTGAGTAGGCACTGCAAAGTACAGTCATACCTTGGAAGTCAAACAGCTTAGTTCCCTAATGTTTTGGCTCCCGAACATAGCAAACCTGGAAGTGACTGTTCCGGTTTGTGAACTATTTTTGGAAGCCGGACATCCAGCAGGGCTTCCGCGGATTCTGATTGGCTGCAGGAACTTCCACACACCCTTACCTTGGGAGTACGGCTCACTGAACTCAATGCAGCTTTCTTCTGAGTAGACAGTTATTTACTAGATGTAAGTCAGCAGCTCCAGATGACCCCGCTCAGCTAAGCGCTGGGGTGGATTTCACCTTGCAGAAACGAGCCAACATTGCTGATGGGCCCTGCACCCCTTGGCAACATCCGAAGGCACTGATCCACTGGGCCCAGCACTGGCGGCAGCAACAAGCAGCTCTGGCTCACCCAGCCCTACCCATTGCCACCCCACAGCTGCATTTATCTGACCTGGGGGTTCTGGATCACGGGCTCTGCTGGTCAAAATGGGAGGCTCAGCAATTGCCCTCTCCCTCCGGAAACAAACCAGCACTGCTCTAAGAAAACACATGTGGCAAAGAGAGAGAGAGAGAGAGAGAGAGAGAGAGAGAGAGAGAGAGAGAGCGCATTAGCCCTACTGGGCTGCCCTCTACTCACTTGTGATTGGCCAAGTGGATACCCCGTCAATCAGGATTTTTTTTTATATAAAAAAGATTTTCCCCTCCACTTCTCACTTCCCTCTGTGGCCCCCTAGCCTTGTACTATGCCCCCCCCCCGTTTGCACGATTTTCACCTGGGGTGAAATTTGTTTTTGTTTCAAATGCTACACCAGTTGGCCACCCGGGGCTCCATAGGGGCAGAAGGGTGGAGGTGTCCAAGATGATGTTCCCCAGCTCTAAAATCGTATAAAAGGCAAGAACATGGAACCTTGCCCCATTCCTGCTTTTTATTTAATCTCCCTCCCTCCCTCCCTCCCTCCCAGGACTGCAAGGGCTCAGTGGAGGTGAGGCTTGCTTCTTCTTCATTCTGGTTTCACATTCTCCAGGGCTCTGTGCTGACGATGACAGTGCATTTCAGCGAAGAGCCTTGAAACCTTTAAGACATAACCAGCACACAAAGGAAAACTGTCACCACTTTCCCTCAGTTCCCCCCCTCCCTCTTCCTGCATCAGTCACATCATTGACTGCGTCACCCTCTGAGTTCTGCATAGCAGAAATGATAAAAGTTCCTTTCCAATTGATTTCAGGGGTGGGGCCAGAGGGGGGAAAGAGTTTTCTTTTTCTTTTTTTAAGGAATAAGCAGAGAGAGAAAGAGGGAGAGAGGTTGGCAGAACATTCTTCCTGTACAGAACAGAGGAACCAGCCGGGGACAGCAAGCTAGATCTGTGAATTAGAAGGAAATAATAACTTCCCTTCTAAACCACATCCATGGAATTGTTTTGGTTCAGCTTCTCCCTGTCTTTGATGGTAGCCCACGGTAAGTCTTGTGTGTGTGTGTGTGTCTTACAGATTATCTTCTGCCTAACGGCTGTCTGCTGTATCACATTGGTGTGTTTCCCCCCAGAATGGTGGTTATGTCTTTTTTAGAATCCTCAGTTGTTTTCCAGCAGAGGAGAGGAGCAAAGTTCAGTTGTGATCAGAATGTGTAACTTTCGGGGGAAGGGAGGGCGTTCAGTTCTCAAACCTCCTAGATTTTTATTTTTGGTATCATTACAAGAAAATGTGGGTCTGGTGTGCAGACTAGAGGTGTAAAGCAGAGGAGAAGTGGTGTGCTGACTGGCAGGCAGATCACCCATGGCAAAAAAGCAAGAGAGAAATGGTTAGAGCATTTGCCCGGTATGCAACTGTCAAAGTTTCATTGTAAGCATACCCCCCCCCCTGCAAGCATGGTACAGTATATTTATATTGAAATTATGGTTTCCTGCAGTTTAACTACAAACACAGATATCTCTGACTACTGTACTTGTTAAGATCCCCCTGAAATTCACCTAGTAGCATACATACTGAAAAGTATTTTAAAAGCTGCTGAACCATCATTTCTCTTGCATGGATTAAATATTGGTCTCAACCTCATCTCATGTCCCAGGATTTGATCCCTGGCCTCTCCAAGGTAGAGCTGGAAGAGGTTCCAGCTGAGATCTTGGAGACCCACTGCAAGGCAGCATAGACAATACTTGTTGTTTAGTCGTTTAGTTGTGTCCGACTCTTCGTGACCCCATGGACCATAGCACGCCAGGCACTCCTGTCTTCCACTGCCTCCCGCAGTTTGGTCAGACTCAAGTTGGTAGCTTCGAGAACACTGTCCAACCATCTCATCCTCTGCCGTCCCCTTCTCCTTGTGCCCTCCATCTTTCCCAACATCAGGGTCTTTTCCAGGGAGTCTTCTCTTCTCATGAGGTGGCCAAAGTTTTGGAGCCTCAGCTTCACAATCTGTCCTTCCAGTGAGCACTCAGGGCTGATTTCCTTCAGAATGGATAGGTTTGATCTTCTTGCAGTCCATGGGACTCTCAAGAGTCTCCTCCAGCACCATAATTCAAAAGCATCAATTCTTCGGCGATCGGCCTTCTTTATGGTCAATAGACAATAGACAATACTAAGTTGACACAAAGGTCTGGTGCTCCTAATTCTGGGCAGAGAGCAGCGTGCAATGGTTGGAGCAAACAAACTAAAAGGAGAACAAGGTGTTTTATTCTTAACTGGAGAAAGGGGGAGAATCTCAGCTGAGGGGGAAACTATGAGGATCTGGGTGCTTGCTGTGTTGTGTGCATGTGAATACAAGCTTGGTCCAGCAATTGGGGAGGGCCACGTGCTTCCCAGCCCTGCAGTAAATCAACTGTACAATTGCTTCTTGAGCTGTCACATGAAAGTAAAAATAGTCATAATTTTAAATTGGAGAAATCCTTTGTTGAGCCCTGACTCAGACCAAAGCCTTGCCACCGGACCCCATTTCTTCACACCTGACAGATGTGTAATATATTCACATCCTGTTGAGTTGGACATTTCCAAGCAGAAGGAAGGAAATGCCCGGTCAGGCAGGAACATAACCTTAAAAGGCGTGATGAGTGATGCCAGGGGGCTAAGGATTTCCCCATCCCCAGCAGTACTCGTGTCCTCACACTACCCTTGTGACAAAACAGCACCCTGGCTCAGCAGAGCCTCCAACCCTGGAAGGATGGAGCCTCAAAGACTTGACCCCTTCCCTCCCCATTTCGCTGTCCCTCGTCCTCTCATCTGTGAGCTATGCCACACAAGTAAGATCTCAGCGAGGCCAACTTCACCCTGAAGAGCACTCAATTCCAAGGCCCACATGTTCTGAGGAAACCCCCCACACACACCTCATGTGAAAGAACGCAGGAGGAAGTTGTGGGGCTCTCTGTGTGAGCCCCTCGATATGCCGTGCTGTCATGCACCATAGCCATGGGCCAACACCTGCATGTTCACCTGGCATAGGAAGGGGCTCCACTCATTTCAAGGACTGCCTCTCCCCATACGAAATGGCCTGGAGCCCACACATGCCATCTGTGGGCCTTCTCTGTGTGATGGAGGACCCGGGGGTGGCAACATGAGAACGGGCCTTTTCAGTGGTGGCTCCCCACTTGTGGAATGTTCTCCCCAGGGAGGCTCACTTGGCACCATCTTTACACATCTTTAGGTGCTGGTCAGATTGTCAGCATTTCTCCTGCGAAATGGGCATTTTTTGTGGCCACTAGAGGAGTTTCCTAGCCCCCAGATTCAAAAAGGTCAGGGACACACACACATATACACCCCAATTTGCATTATGCTGAACCTGGTTTGCTAATGGCTTCCCTTCTCTTCTCTCAGTCGCTGGACTTGAATGCTATGCTTGTGATGGCGACAGCGACTGCCAGGAAACGGAGACCTGCGAAGAGTACCAAGAGCAATGCAGTACCACCATAATGACTATACTGGCCCGTGAGTATTTTTGGCTGTGAGGATTGGAAGGGGAGGAGGACGAGGCAGATGAGAAGGAGCTGGAGAGCAGAGGTGAAGAACCTCAGCTTAGGCAGAATGAGTGTCAAAGGCAGCCCTCGAGGACAAACTCCCTCGTTCCACCTCTTGAATCATGCCCTTCATAAGCCCAGCTTTGCACCCTCCTCAAAGGTTTTTGCTTGGCTTGAACTCTGCCAATGCTTCATGCTTGGCTGGATGGAGCATGGTGTGGAACAGCATAGGCAAACTCGGCCCTCCAGATGTTTTAGAACTACAACTCCCATCATCCCTAGCTAACGGGACCAGTGGTCAGGGATGATGGGAGTTGTAGTCCCAAAGCATCTGGAGGGCCGAGTTTGCCTATGCCTGGTGTAGAAACTAGCCGACCAAACAAAGGTAACTCCGCCCACTTTAGCCTCTGGCCCCACCCACCAGTGGCATGCGGTGCCTGGAAAGTTGCCCAGAAAGGAAACTTGCCTCAGAAGGGAAAAGACACCCAAACCCTGAGATAGATGTTTTTAGAAGGATGTGAAAAATGGAGAGAAAGGAGAACTCTCTTCTCCTCATGATACCAGAACTGGGAGATCACCCAGTAAAAGGAGAAGAAACTTACTTTATTGTTTCATTTTCGAGATATATTTTCCTTTTTTTATCAGTGGGGGTCTGCTTGTAATGTTTTTGTTTGTGTTGCAAGTGAATAAAAGGGATTTGGTCAGGTGTGGGGGAAGGGCTGGTGGCCAAAGGGCAAAGGGGAGGGGTGGGGTGGGGTGGGTGTTGGCAATCAGAGCGAGAAGCTCTGGTAGCCCTCAGTATTTATATCTTCTGTGTGTGAAGTGAAGCAGCAACACACTGTTTTGCTGGTCTATAGCATGTTGTGTGTGGACAGTGGCGGTGACGAGCACCTATTGGCAAGTGCTTGTGACGCCACCCACACTCCGGACTCTGGAGAAGCTTTGCACCAACTTTTTAAATGTCAATAAATTTTATTTCAACGAAGGATGACTATGTACAAACTTATATGTGCCACAGTCTGTGACAACCAAACAGAACCACAAGGGGAGGGCCAAAACTGAGAACTAATCTGGTTTGCATATCTGTAAGCTGTGAAACAGGATTTATGCTATGAGCACTAAGTCTGTGTTTAGGAATGTTGCCTTCTAAGAAAGGGGGGGGCAAGAACGGTGCCTTCATTTTCTCTCTCTCTCTCTCCTTGCAGGATCTAAGATCTCCAGTTACATCCTGAAGGGCTGCGATGTGGGTGGGAAGCCAAACAGCTCCATCTCCCACCTCTCTGGCAACCAGGTCGTGTTCTTGGCGGAGGAGCACTGCGGGACTGAGCTCTGCAACCAGGGGGTGCTAAACGGTCAGTCCATGTGAGCGGAGAGGATTTGCTCTGCAGGCCATGCTGCACATTAAGTTGGAACCGCATGAACAGAACTCCCAGGAGAATTTTGTTTTCCCAAAAGCAACTGCGAGGGTGGGTTTGGAACAGGTGGAGGGGCAGTAAGCCTTTGCCCCAACACCTGTTCTGGTGTGTAAGCAGCCTCACCCCTGGAGCCGAGCTGAATCACCCCCATGCCAAATGACTCCTCTGTCACAGGGTGTTGGGGAAGCTGCAAACCCCACCATATCCGTGCTGGCTGGGGCTACAGAGTCCAACAGCTTCCCAAGGGTATCAGGCTGGGAAAGGCTGGTCCCAAGACCAAAGTAAGCCTTTTTCTTCTATCCATTCACATGCATGCATTTGAACCACTAAACCTCATGCAATTAGATCAGCTAATTTCGGTAACCGGGTCACAGTTTCAGCCCTGATGTTTCCCTCGCCATGCACATTAAATTTTATTTATCAAACGTCAAGTTGGCATTGCCCGGCTGGCATTCGTCTGTCTCAAGAGACAATGGAGGACAATGAAATCAAACCATTGGAGAGCTACAGTGCCTGCTGTGGCTGCAGAAACTGATACAGGAGAGACATATTTTTCTGCAGCTGGGGCAGATGAAGGCATACAATTTGTGCTGCTGCAGATGCACCCTGACATTTCGTCTCTCTGAGTTCCTCCCAGCGGTCATTCCTCCTCTGGCCACTACTATGGACACACATTATTTATTTACTTATTGCCTGCTGCGACGAAAGTCCCTCTCACTTTCCGTCTTATAACTCTGACCTCTCAATTATTAAAAGCACTAGCAGAGATTTCTGAGGTAAATCAAACCTCCCACTTATCCCTCTAGCCTTTCTTTAAACCCTCTAGCACTTGTGGGTTTTCAAAAATAAAAGAGAGTCCTCTTCCAGCCTAAACGTGACCAGGTACCTATACTGTATAGACTTGGGGCTATAAATAAGACTGTTCCTATGTGCGCTCAGATAAGGGTTTCCCTTCACTAGAACCTCCCTTACTGTAAAGCTAGCCTCCTTCCTGAGGTAACTTTATTATCGCTCAGAACCTGTCTCCTCCTTTAGCCCCCCCCCTTTCTTGGTGCACTCTCAGCCACAAACTAACCTTTCTCCTCTAAAAGGCAGTTTTGACAGTTTAAAAGGGTTCCCCACCACCTGGGTTCCTGGGTACCTTAGCTGGAAAATGAAATAGACGATTACTAATGTGACACTTTAAAGATGGATATTTATTGGCTTGAATCTTAATGGTTGCTTTCTGGTAACATTGGTACAAACTTAACTTCACAGGTAACGTTCTTGGTAATCAAATAACAGAATACCTATCCACTACTTCATCTACTCTAAAATCTACCTTCTCCACAACCACCCAAGCTCCCACACAGAAAAACCCCCAACCACCAACTCACATAACTGTTGCACATCATATTTTAAACCCTCGGCAGTCCCACCTCCAGCGGAATGTTGCTGCCAGTCACCAGGGAGACTGGGTTAACCTTTCAAGCGGCCTGCTTGGAGAAGCAAAATACAACAGAACATTTCTTTAAAAACAAAACAAAAAAAACCAAACACGTCACACCTGCCCTTTACCTTAAAGTCCCAGGGTGGGTTCCTACATTAGAACAAACTGTCAACACTTTAAAGAAACTTTATGCAGAGTTTTTTAGATGTAGATTTTTATACAAGTGAACTCAGCGCCAATTCTCATTTTGCTTAAGGTGTGTGTGAAATTCAAGAAGTAACGAAAAACACAAATAAAGCAGGTGGAGGGAGAAAAGAAAGAAGAATGCATCTATCTAGACTTTCTCTTCTACTCATATTATTTTGTTTAATGGGAAAAGTGAACGCACATAAAAAATAAGATTTACATGCTGACAAAATAAAAGATTGCATGACTGTGTAGGCTTGGTCTCCTTAAATCCATGCGCCTATATAAAATTGTTTGATCCCAGTCAGATGAAAATATATCCAAATGCTTTGTGACTGTGGTTCACCTAATAAATTCAGCCCTGATTTTTCTTTCTGCTTCTCTCCCTGCTCCTTTCTTCAAACTGCAGTCGTGGACATGCTCACTGCTCGCGGTCGCCCACCAAATCCCTTGAATTGCTATTCCTGCAGCTCAGCCGACCAGACCTGCTACAACTCCAGCCATATGCAGATGCGCTGCGCGCGGCCAGAGGAGAAGTGCATAGACATCACGTCCTTCACTGGGACAGAAGGTGAGCTCCTGAAGGCCTTGGTTTGATGGGGTTCTTCCTAACCTCCTAAGAGAGGTTGTTGCAATGAAATTTGCACCAGTGCCTCGTAGAGACAAAAGGCCACAATTACAGCCACTGTTTTCTCCCAACTGGCAGAGTTTCCAGGGGACCAACAACGCATCAAAGGCTGCAGCTCGCTCACCCACTGCCAGGAGCCTCTGGGCTTCCACAACCAGAACAGTTTCCATCTGATCAAATGTTGCAATTCCAGCCAGTGCAATGATGGCACGCAAGGTAAGGTTTTGGATTCCAGAAGCAACGAAATGTTTCTGTGTATTTTGCCAACTCCTGATGGCATTGTTCTTGCTCAAGGGGGAAGACAGAGGACTCAACTATACAGCTGCAAATAAAATGTTTTAAGTGTGTTGCAAATGTGAACCTAGATGGTGATGGTGAACTATGGAAAATTCAGAGTATTTTTCAAAACGTTTTTAAAAAGCCATTTTCACAACATTTTTTAATATGTGTCCAGATTCCACCATAGTTCTGTGCATAGCTGCCAAGTTATCCCTTTTTTAAAGGGATTTTCCCTTATGCTGAATAGGCTTCCTCGTGAGAAAAGGGAAAACTTG
The DNA here is from genome assembly GCF_963506605.1 of Zootoca vivipara. Lineage (NCBI taxonomy): Eukaryota > Metazoa > Chordata > Lepidosauria > Squamata > Lacertidae > Zootoca > Zootoca vivipara. The sequence goes on along the minus strand of NC_083281.1, from coordinate 24,029,320 downwards.
GCAGCTATGGTTCTGTGTGATACTATAAAGTGTTAGCAAACCAATTCATTCCCCTGAACCCCCATAGTTTTCTATTTCCCTTTTCCAGATGACCATCAAATATAGCACCATACTTTTCAACAATTTTTCCAACGAAAATAGGGACACCCTATTTCATAATAATTCCACTCTGGAATTTAAGAACCTCCCTATACAGACAGGGCTGCCTTCAAATTTCTTCTAAAGGTTGTATAGTTACTTATCTCCTTGGCTTCGGGGTTGCATAACTCCATACCCATCAACATTTTTCTGATGAAAACAGAGACGTCCTAAGGAATCAAATCAGGATCAAATCAGAAACCAGGATGGCTTCTGTAAATCCTGGACTGTCCCTGGAAAATAGGGACACTTGGAGGGTCTGTAGTAGCCACTGAGCATCCTCAGTCCTCACTGGGCTGTTGAGCAGGGTGGGGTGTGTATATATTTTTTGTTCTTCTGAAAACTTCAGAGTTCTCCCTAGCATGCCAATACCTCCCTAAGTTCCTATCCTATCAGCACAGCATCAGCACTTGAATTTGCTATTAAAGGGAATGAGGCTCAGAACCAAGGGTGGTCAGGTGGCATCTGTTATATAATATAGAAGCCTGGTGCTTTTAACAGCTGTGTTGTGTCTTTAAAGTCAACACATGCAGCTTTCCTGACTGCCGCAAGTTAAATATCAAATACTAAATACATACTGCTTGTTGATATGGTTGCTACCTAGCCTGTGTTTTTTGTAATCAGATGTGGGTCCGAGAGCTAGTAAATTCTTTATTCCACCCAGAATCTAAATATGAAGTGGGGGGATTAGGGTCAAAAGGAGGGCTGAAACCCCATCAGTTTGGGGGCAAGGTCAGGTCTGGCCCACCTATGAGGCAAGGTGAAATGACTGCCTCAGGTGGCAGAATCCACCAGGGCAGCAAATTCCTGTATAGATCTTCCTTCCCCCTTTGTTCCTGATGTAGGTCTTCCCTTACCCCTTATTTCTTCATGGTGTGTGTGTGTGCAATTTTGGGGTCTGCCTCAGGTGCCAAAAGGTTTTGGACTGGCCCTGGGCAAGGCAAAACTCACTAGCCCCACAGGTGTTGTTCACACATAATGCTAATCCATGGATTGCAAAAGGATTGTTTAAATCAGGGTTTCGCAAACTTGGGAAAACTCTCCAGCTGTTTTTGGACTACAATTCCCATCAAGCTGGTCCTGCTAGCTAGGGATGATGGGAGTTGTAATCCCAAAACAGCCAAAGACCCGATTATGGGAAACCCTGGTTTAAACCATTGCTCAGCATCATGCCTAAACCCTGCTCAAGAGTTCAACTATTTCCTGCCAACAATTCATGATTCAAAGCTATTGTTACTTGTTACATTAGAAATCTTGGTTTGTTTTAACAATGTCTCAGCATGATGCGTGAACCCAACATCAATTCCTAACCATAGTTTCTTTGACCACCCTAACCCGGCTACAAAGGCATGGTGTAGGAACAGCTGGAAAAGAAACCAAACTTTGGGGAAACAAGTTTGGGGGAAATAACCCATGGTTACCTCAAAATTTGTTCAACAAACCATGGCTTAAACCTGCCATACAGTGTCTTTTCAGGTGGCTGCTGGGCTGGCGCCCACAATTTCTTTCTTTTATTACCCATGATGCCCTGGGATAGTGCTACACTGTGGTTGCACCCCTTTAATAATGGCTTCCATTTTTATTTTTTATTTTTTAAAAAGGACCCAAATTTAAAGCCATAAATATGTGGCCTTGGTGCAGGCAGCCTGGGGTGAACTTTATGATGGTACTGAGAATATTCACTCATTCTGCCTACAGACTACAAGGATACCCCACCCCACCCAAATGGGGTCACGTGTTTCAGTTGTGAGGGGAATTCCACCCATGGTTGTTCCCCAGATGACATCACTAAGGTGCAGTGCCAGGGTGTGATGACCCAATGCTTAGAGGCCTCAGGGATACATGGTGAGTATCATCTACTCATTCTTTCTCACTCCATCTGGAGTTTAATGTGACCAGGTTAATCCCAACAGAAAGAGGCACAGAGCAGAGGTTTTCAACCCTTTTGAGCCCACGGCTCCCTTGACCAAGTGCCTTCTTTCTGCGGCACCCATGTGGGGCTCAGGAGCAAAGTTATGTCAACCCTTGCCTGCAGAGCTGGCAGCCTCTCACCCCTTTTTTAAAAAACACCCTCCCTTGTGGAGTCTTCCCTCCTCTCTTCTCCCCTCTTCTTGGCCAGCTGCTGCTGCCACTCCTGGTCTCTGACCTGCCCTCCCTGCCCTCAAGAGAGGTGCCTCTTCACAGTGCCCCACAGGGGCCTGGGAAGCACCCCCTGGCCATCCCCAGAGGTACTATTCGCCTGGGGAACTTGTAGCCAGGGCTGTTGCAACGAACAGCTGCACCAGCCTTTGGGAGGCAGAGACACGAGAGGGCATCAGAGAAGGGAGGGAAGGAAAGAAAGAAAGAAAGAGGGACAGAGGCCTGTGTTGACTGCAGCACCCCTGACCATCATTCAAGGCACCCCAGGGTACTACGGAACACTGGTTGTAAATCACTGGGATAGGACAATTATGTGTTCTTTGAAGGGGTGGGAACAATTACATCCATTTAGGTGAATGCACATCATTTCAATGCTCTCAAAACTGGCATGGGGAGGCAGACAGTCTGCCAGAAAGATAGGGAAGGGGGAGGTCATGCTGCTGAGTCAGGGCCAAATCCAACAAGACATATTAGAGCTATAATCATTCCCAGGGCCGTCTTAAGCTTAAATGGCACCGTGGTGCAGGGATCCCTCGGGCACCCCGCCCACACCCCCATGTTTCCCTCCGGGGCGGACAGCACCTCTCCCTTGGGCCCCTTTGCGGCCCACCTCGTATTGCCAGTGGGCGGCCTGCAGGAGCTGCCAGGCTTGGTCAATGGCGCAGCCAGCGGCCACCACGAACTGGCCGATCAGCAGCTGCCGCTTCAGCTCCTCCGAGGCGCCGTCCCCGTCCCCCCGACATGGCGCGCCTTCTGCTTCTTGCCTACCGCGGGCAGGACCGACGCCGGTGACGCCATACTCGCGCTCCGCCGGACTCGCTGCCAGCTGTGGTCCGCCTCCACCTGCTCGGCTGAAGCGGCTGCACGGTGCTGCCACCAGGGAGCCCTGGGTGCTGCGCTGACAGGAGGCTCAGGGCTGGCTCCCCTGCAACGGCGCCTGCAGCCCGAGAAGAGGCCTGATGTAGCCGGAGAAGAGGCAGGCGAGGGTGGAGTTGACAGCGGGGTTTCAGGGCGGCTCCTCCAGCAGGAGGGCGCGGCGCAGCATGGCGGAGGCGCCCTCCAGCACCCTCCAAAACTTGCCACCATGGCGCCTTGCGCCAGTAGCCTCTATGGCTAAGACGCCCCTGACCATTCCCCACCCCCCTTTGACAAGCGGTTCCTCAGTAGCTCACATCTAAGGCCTTCCAAGCAGACTTCAGACTTCTACAAGGAAAGTCTAAGGAAAGTTTCACCTGCTCAATGTCACTCTTTGGACAGGTGTTCATGGAACGGGGCGGGGGCATGCACACATGCACAGGGTGGAAATCCTCCACAACGTACACTTACCTTTTGGTTCAGCAACAAAGTGATCCAAGTAGTCACCAGGAGTCAGATGATGAGATACAAGCAGGAGAGGATGTCCAAAAAGGCTCCCAGTCAGAGTCTATCAATTTCATTTTTTTTTCAATCTTAAATTCAGGTCCCCACATTCCACACCAGTTGGAGAGGGTTGTTTGTTTGTTTTTGGTAAAGTCCTCATGAGAATCCACCAGCATTTTAGCATGGATTTGTCTTTATATACATGCTTTCAATGCATTTTTGCCTAAAGTACACATTTTGGCAAAGCATATTTCCCCTATTATAATCCTAGAATTGTAATGCTGGAATCACAACTAAAACATCAATGACAGATGGCCATCCAACTTCTGCTTAAAAACCCAAAGGAAGGAGAGTCCACAACCTCTCAAGGGAGACCATTCCACTGTCGAACAGCTCTTACCATCAAAAGGTTATCCCTGTGTTTAGTTGGAATCTCTTTTCTTGTAGCTTGATGCCACTGCTTCAAGTTCCACCCTTTGAAGCAGGAAAAAACAAGCTTGTTCCCTCTTCCATATGACTGCCCTTGAGATATTTAAAGAGGGCTGTAGTATCTCCTCTCAGTCTGCTCTTTTCCAGGCTAAACATACCCCTTCAACTGTTTCTCATAATGCATGCTTGCATGTTGTTTTCACTAATATATGCATTTGAATGCACACGCATTTTTGTACCCATTGGAAAACTGCATCGCGACATTTGGAAAAGTGTGCATTCCAGAATATGGCTGCGTTTTGATTCTCAAATTGTTTCAGAAAGTGTGCAATGGGGAGAAAATTGGCATTTAAATGAGAACTGAAACCAATTTCTCCCCATCTGTCACTAATCACTGCTCATTTCCACATTCAGGCTCTACTGGGCAAATCTCTGCCGTCAAGGGTTGTGCTTCGCCATCCTGGTGTGACAGTCCTTACACTTCCGTCTACAAGAACCTGGGTGCTATTCACAGCCGCTGCTGCACTGGTGACCTCTGCAACAATTGGATTGTCGATGGGACGCTGAAACCATCCCCTAGGAGCCAAGCCAGCTGCAGAGTCTCAGCCCAGCACACTTTGCTCTCAATGGGTCTTTTGATCCTTCTGACCTTTCTCCTCTCCTCAGAGAGCTCCTGATCTCCACCGCTAAGATCAGGGCATATTCCAGGCCAGGATGTTCCAGGGTTTTCTCCCCGTCTTCCAATATTAGAATGCAGCTGTGAAGAAAACACGCGACATAAGAATGGACCGCCTCTGAGCATACACAGAGTGCCTTTGCCCACACCACCGAGGAACTACAGCCCACTCCTATAACACTTTGGGGATTAAGAGGCAGACCTTCCAGGTTGAAGTTCTAACCAAGCACAAGTTCCACGACCTTCTCTTTTTAAAGTTGCTGCAAACGAGAGAAGGGGAGAGTCGTCTTTTGTTTGGCTCCTGCTTGAGGGTTGTCCACTGTGAGAACAGGATGCTGACCTACAGTAGATGGGGCCATCTTCTTACATTCTGATGTCTGGGTAAGAAGCCCCATTGCACAAAGCAAGGCTTGCTTTTGAGTACTGAATCAGGCAGTACGTTATTTGTTGAGAAAGGAGTGGAGTGGAGAGTGGCGGCTGGGGAAGAGCGAGACTCAGGACTCCTGCGTTCTCTTCTCTGCTCTCTGTGTTGCAAATTAAGGCAGAGGAGCTCGACACCTCTCCTGACTAGAGAAATCCTGGGGGCCATAACTTTTCTTTCATTTTCGAAAACAGATATATGCAAAACAGAAACGTCCCGCCTTATTATTTATTCTTTTCGCACTGCTGTGGAGGACTGCAGGACTCTTTCAAGAAACAAGGATTTGTCCCATTGTCTGTTTAAGATCTGGGAGGCAATTTTGGGAAGCAAACACAAGACTGTTCAGAAAACCAGAAGTTCCATCAGACGTGGGAAATTGTGCAAGGCACTATCTAGACGCCATTCCGGTTTGGACTTCCTGAAGTTTGTTAACCACAGGATGTAGTCACTGCCCTTTATTTTATTATCCTTATACGCGTTTGAACATTATTTATCTTAATAAACTATTTTTATATTATTTAAAGTATACGCTTGTGTGTCAGCTGTTTTAAATGTAGGGCTGGGGAACTCCGGACGTTGTTGGACTCCAACATCCATCAGCCCCTGCCAGCATGGCCAACCATCAGGGATAATGGGATCTGTAGTCCAACAAACTTGCCAAGTTCCCAGGTCCCTCATCCATAAAGGAATTGACCCTACACAGAACAGTTTCTGCTCTCATCCATGACATATATTTATAGTACTATAACTAAAACATCTACGGCTTCCTGCAAAGAATCGTGGGAACCATATTTTGTTGAGGGTGCTGGGAATTGTAGCTCTGTGAGGGATCCCCTAAAAATTCTCAGCACCCATAACAAAATGAAGTTCTCAGGATTTCTTTTTTTTGGGGGGGGGACCCATGGCTGTTAAAGGAGTATTAGAGTGTTTGAAATGTGTAGTGTATGTTTGACCTTCTCCCTCTCTCCCTCTCCCCCTCTCTCCCTCTCCCTCTCTCTCTCTCCCTCTCTCTCTCTCTGTGTGTGTGTGTGTGAGAGAGAGAGAGAGAGAGAGAGGGAGAGAGAGAGAGAGAGAGAGTCTCTCGCTTCTTTTGTCCACATCCACATGTACCTTTAAAGCATTATGATACCACTTAAAAAAGTTATGCCATCCCCAAAAAACCTGGGAAGTGAAGTCTGTTAAGAGTGCTGAGAATTGTTAAAGGTTAAGGGAAATGGACCCCTGACCATTAGGTCCAGTCATGACTGACTCTGGGGTTGCAGCGCTCATCTTGCGTTATTTGCTGAGGGAGCTTCCAGGTCATGTGGCCAGCATGACTAAGCCGCTTCTGGCGAACCAGAGCAGCGCACAGAAACGCCGTTTACCTTCCCGCTGTAGCGGTACCTATTTATCTACTTGCACATTGTTAGGAGACCACTATTCCCCTCAGAGAGCTACAGTTCCCAGAATTCCCAGGGAAGAGGGACTGGTTGTTAAACCACTTGGAGACACTGTAGCCCTGTAGCCCAGCTGGATCAGTCAAAGGGCATTGCCTATGCACACTCACAGGTTCTATCTGCACTAGGGGAGCGGGTGGCGCCATGGTCTAAACCACTGAGCCTCTTGGGCTTGTTGATTGGAAGGTCGGTGGTTCTAATCCCCACGATGCATTGAGCTTCCGTTGCTGTGACCCAGCTTCTGGCAACCTAGCAGTTCAAGACAAGTACTGTAGATAAATAGGTACCACTGCAGTGGGAAGGTAAACAGCATTTCCGTGCCCTCTGGTTTCCAGCACGGTGTCCCATTGCGCCAGAAGTGGTTTAGTCATGCTGGCCACATGACGCGGAAAACTGTCTGCAGACAAATGCCAACTCCCTCGGCCTGAAAGCGAGATGAGCGCCGCAGCCAATAGTCGCCTTTGACTGGACTTAACCGTCCAGGAGTCCTTTTCCTTTACCTATCTGCACTACATATTTAAAGCAGTGTTCAAAGCACTTTTAAATGGTCCTGGCTTCTCCTTCAAAGAATCCTGGTTGTTGTAGTTCAGGGGTCAGCAAACTTTTTCAGCAGGGGGCCAGTCCACTGTCCCTCAGACCTTGTGGGGGGCCAGACTATATTTTGAAAAATATATATGAATGAATTCCTATGCCCCACAAATAACCCAGAGATGCATTTTAAATAAAAGGACACATTCTATGCATGTAAAAACATGCTGATTTCCGGACCGTCCGCAATTGGGCCGCATCTGGCCCCCGGGCCTTAGTTTGGATACCCCTGTTGTAGTTTCTTAAGGGTGCTGAGAGTTGATAGGAGACCCCCCTCTTCCCCTCCCAGGGTTGCTGTTCTCAGAGTCCCCTGGAAAGAGGGATTTATTGTTAAACCACTCTGAGAAAACATTAGCTCTGTCATGGGAATAGGGTGTCTCCTAACAACACTCAGTATCCTTAGCAAACTACAGCTCCCAGGATTCTCTGGGGGAACCCAAGACTGTTTACAGTGTTATCCTAGTGATTTAAATATACAGTATGGCACGAATCCCCCCCCCCCCGCCCCTTAAACTTCATTTATTATTGCAGACTTGCACCTGGCTGGCATTGATCAGGAATCCTGGAAAATCACTGGTTAAAATCAGTGTAGGTTCTGTTCACCATCCAATTTGGCTATGGTGTCTTAAGAAGTATCTAAATGCTTAGCAAACAAACCATTTCCCAAGAATTCTTTCTTCTTCTTCTTCTTCTTCTTCTTCTTCTTCTTCTTCTTCTTCTTCTTCTTCTTCTTCTTCTTCTTCTTCTTCTTCTTCTTCTTCCTCTCCTTCTCCTTCTCCTTCTTCTTCCTCTTCTTCTTCTTCCTAGAATTGCCACTCTACGATAAAGTTATCAAGGCAGCTCCCAATTTTGCAGTAGGTGTGTGGGACCAAACTATACCCAAGAACGTCTCCAGTGGGACTAGGGAAGAGTCCAGCCTGAAAATCTGGAGATTCGCTGCCAGTCACTGTTGCCACTACTGAGCTAGATAGACCAACACTCTGACTCAGGATAAGGCAACTTCCTGTGTTCTTATGATTTCTCCTAGAAATGATATTTCCTTAGATACAGGTGGGTTTCTGTTTTAAGAACATGGGGTGCCCCTGGGAAAATTGATTTTCCCAGACCTCCCTCTGTGCTACAGCCACTAAAGGATAACACTTTATATTCTAGTTACAGGTAGGTAGCCATGTTGGTCTGCCGTAGTCAAAACAGAATAAAAAAAAGTCCCTTCCAGTAGCACCTTAGAGACCAACTAAGTTTGTCATGGGTATGAGCTTTTGTGTGCATGCACACTTCTTCAGTTGCGAAATGAGGTATCTGAAGAAGTGTGCATGCACATGATAGCTCATACCTATGACAAACTTAGTTGGTTTCTAAGGTGCTACTGGAAGGATTTTTTATTTTGTTTTACCTTTTTAATCTCTCTCTTTTGCCCTGGCCACCTGCCCACTTAGCAACTTCACCAACTTCTAGTTCTACAGGTCTCCCTTCTTCATGATACCAGTCATTTCCTTTGCAAACGGGCAGACATCCTTTGTGGCACCCCAACATTTTAAAAGACAATGGGACTGCCCTCTGAAAGCATTTCAAATAGAGGACTCCCCACTGCAATGTAGAACATATGACCATCTTGTTTCAGCCCCTATCTGGACAACGGGCAGACATCCTTTGTGACACCCCAACATTTTAAGAGACAACGGGACACCCACCACCTTGTCCAGATAGGGGCTGAAACAAGAATGTCATATGTTCTACATTGCAGTGGGGAAGTCCTCTATTTGAAATGCTTTCAGGGGGCAGTCCTCTGGTTGAAGGTGACCTGTATCTGAAGGGCTTGTGTGGTCTATGTCTGTTGGTGACCCCTGATCTGGGAAAACCATTAAGGGGTCCCTATGTGAGACATTGATCTCCTTTCTCCCCCCCCCCCCCAAGGAATCTGCCTTCAATGTGAACGTTGTGAAAGTGCCACCCGGTCGTGCTCTGGGCCTCTGCAGACCTGCAAAGAGCCTCAGAGTGCCTGCCTCACCCTCACAGTAGAGACCAGAGTGGGTAAGTGGCTCATGTTTCGTGGGCTTGGGTGGAAGGTTACCATATTTTTCGCCCTAGGGGACTCTGCCTTTAGCTGTTCCTCTTTTCTTTTTCTCAGTTTAGCTTACCTCACAGTGCATGTTGTGAGGTAATCATGAAATAACCCAGTCATTACCAGCTCTAGGGTTTGCAGGGTCCCCAAAGGCACAAATTAACCAAGAGTTCCTGCAGTTAGGACCCCTGAGATAGCTGGTTCTCTCCTTCTTCTCATGCAACCAGGCAAAATGAGGAAAGTGGCCACTTACAAAGGATGCACCAAGCTTGAGTATTGCCCTCCATTTAACACTCTCAACTGGAGTTACTGAAAAAACAGAAAAACAAAAAACTCTCTAGCCTTTCCAACCTACAGGCTACTAATCAAAACAGGTATCTGAAGAAGTGTGCATGCACATGAAAGCTCATACCAATGACAAACTTAGTTGGTCTCTAAGGTGCTGCTGGAAGGAATTTTATTTATTTATTTGTGACATTATATTCTATTTAGAGCAGGCATGTCAAACCTGCGGCCCTCCAGATGTTTTGGACTACAATTCCCATCTTCCCCAACCACTGGTCCTGCTAGCTAGGGATCATGGGAGTTGTAGGCCAAAATATCTGGAGGGCCGCAGGTTTGACATACCTGATTTAGAGGTATCTATTATTTTATTACATTGCCAGATCACTGCACAGAAATTTGACACCATGTAAGGTGGGAAGGGGGAGTTGAAATATCCCTTGGGGACTGCACTCTTGCTTTTGAAACATCAACCTGTTGGGCAAATTCCTGGATTGATTGATTTGAAGAAATGAAGAGAAGCAAGCTGGGTTCGGAAGCCCACTCGATTTTGCTCACATCTGAGAGCTGTACAAATGGTGCTGTGCCTTAAGGGAACATCAGAGAAACAGGAAGCATCTAAAGATTCCTGGGAATTTTGCATTTGCATTTGGTTCCAGGAACATTTCCACACTGCACACCTCTTGTATCATGGGGAGGGCAACCTTCTCCAGAGCAGGCTCTTCTGTTCTCAGATTTGAGAACCACCTACCCATAGGACCTCTGTCTTGTCAGGATTGAGTCTCCACTTACTGGAACTCACCCACCGCACCACTGTATCTGCCAGTCTACAGCCTGCCCAGCCTCTTCTAATGCAGCTGGCATTATTGATGCTCCAAATCCCACTTCCAACAGCTTCCAGTAGAAGCAGTGTAGTGCAGTGGTTAGAGAGTTGGACTAGGATCTAGGAAATGGGGTACAAACCCCCAACTCAGCCATGAAACTCACTGGGTAGCCTTGTGCCAGTCACTGCCTCTCAGAAAAATGCAGTAAATAAATGCAACAAATAAAATATGTGATAAATTAATAATATTCAGAATCATGAAGTTGGGACCAGCAGGGTCTAGAAAACAAGCCTTATGAGGAACAGTTGAAGGAGCTGGGTATGTTTTGCCTGGAAAAGAGGAGACTGAGAGGAGATATGATAGCCATCTTCAAATATCTTAAGGGCTATAACTGTCTTGGTGATTTTTAATATCTTTTTTCCAGGGAGGTAACATCAGGCTGGGGGAAAGGAGAGGAAGATAGGGTGGGGAAAGAGTGTGGGGAGAGCAAGAAAGGGCCTGTCTCGCCTTGTACCAGAACAGCTGGTTTGCCATTGCTCTGGGGTGCCAAATTTTGGCTTCATATGGGGCTCCATATTGCCAGAGTCTGCCTCTGTGGCTGCTTACAGTTTCCATAGACTTCCTTCTTCCTTGCATAATCCTGCCCTTACCAGAACTGCTCTTGTATTTCAGGAAGTCCCTCCTGCTATTCTCTACCTAGCATGTTTGTGCACATTATATATATATAACCAAACAGCCCAACTCTCTCAGATCATAGACTGCTTTCCCTTTCCTCCAAGACTCATCAGAAAATTGGTTCTTTGGCTCAGAGGGCCTCTCGGCTTCAGACCATGGAGGGTGTCACGTTGAGATGGGGAGCTGCAACAGTTGTACTGCAAGGACTGCTGGCATTGATCTTTCTTCTTTCAGGTACAGTACCAGTTATTGCTATTAGGATGTCCTCGAGTTGCAGACCTGGGTGGTTGGGTGGCTGCCAACTAGATTTGCATGGAAAACAAGAAGGAATCTTAAGGTGTATGGAAAAAGTTCAGAAAGGGGCAACCAAAACTCTTCAAGGGGATGGAGCGACTGTCCTATGAGGAAAGTCTGCAGCATTTGGGGTGTCTTAGTTTAGAGAAAGTATGAGAAAGAGTTCACATGATAGATGCTCCAGAATGATGCGTGGCATGGAGAAAGTGGGTAGAGAAACATTTCTCTCTCCCTCTCAAAGCACTAGAAATCGTGGACACCCATTGAGACTGAAAGTGGGCAGATTCAGGGCAGATAAAAGAAATACCTTCTTCACACAGTGCAAAGTTAAACTATGGAACTCCCTCCCACAAGACACAGGGATACTCACCACCCACCTGGATGGCTTTAAATGAGGAATAGGCTGCCTCTCAGCTTGAGCTCTCTGGTTCTTCTCAAGAGCTGGGATAGCTCAGCTGTTAGAACATGAGAGGCTTAATCTCAGGGTCATGGATTTGAGTCCCACATTGGGTGACAGATTCCTGCATTTAACATGTACATGAGGACTCTCCTTAAGGGCATGGAGAATATTAACTCTTGCCCTTCCAGACTCCTTCCAGATCTTGTAGCTGAGCCAGCGTCCTTTTAGATCAGCGACAAGAGAAAGGATTGATAGAGTACTGTACTGTATTTAAGCCACTGCTCTGTTGTGATTCTCTGCTGCAGACTAGCTTAGCCGGGTACTTTAGATCTGAGTCTAATGCACTAGGATTTTTTTTCTTATATTATTGTAAACAAGCAAGCAAGCAAACAAACAAAAACCAGGACATTTAGTCAAATTTTAAGAATCCTCCCAGGCAGAAATTTCAGTACTGAAAATGAGGATGTGCCCAGGAGAAAGAGGACATATTGCAATCCTACTCAGGAGGTTTCCTGGAAAGTGAATGTGCTATGACTTGCTTAAGTCACCTTTCGGTGACTGCTGGTGGGGAGGAGTGTCTCTTTGAGGTGAGTTTAGCCCTCTCTGCAAGAAGGTTTGGGCTGTGTCAGGAAGGCGGAGTCATGTCCCGCAGGAGGTTTCCCGGAAAGTGATTTGACTTGCAATATGCTGGAACTCAGTAGAGAGGCAATGACTAAGCAGCCTAATGTTGGGGTTTAAAAATTGTAGGAAAATTTACCCAGGGAAGAATAATTTGGATGAGGAACTGTGAAGTACGACTCCCATGGAGCTGCCTGCCTCCTCCTCCCGCTCCTCCTCCTGGTTCAAACTTTGTTTTCAAACCTGCATTGTGCTGTCAGTTTTTTTAAAAAATCTTCTTCATTTTTTAAAATTCCGTATTAGGATAAGTTCAGGTTAATTACAATGACTTGTTCGGGGGAGGGGTGTAATGCCTATAATTTGCTTTTGGTTTGGTTTTTGTTTGTTTGTTAATATTTTTATTTATTTATTTATTTATTTATTTATTTCATACAAGAATTTACAAAAATTAACAAAAATTGCCATAAACAAACCAAAAATACAGTAAATAATAAAAAATCAATACATAATAGAAATACATTTTCATCTCTTCAGACACCCCCACCACCCGTCCCTCCACACACCCTATTGTGCTTTCCAGCCAATCTTATATTGCACATTTTTCTCTTTCTTTGCTCATACGTATACCTATGTTCTTACTATCGATTTTGATATTCATTTGTTTGAACCTTCATAAATCTACTGAGAGGTCAGCATTCTCTGCAAAACTTGCTATATAATCTTTGAATTTTTTCCAATCTTTATCCTTTTTTGTTCATTTATTCCTTTAATTTCTGCTATTTTTGTTGCCAAATTATAATATGATATCATTTTTATTTGCCAATCCTCTTTGCTAGGTCTCCTATCACTCTTCCAATTCTTTCCTATAAGTAGTCTAGCCTATAATTTGGTTGTCATTGTTCTGTTTTGTAAGTTTACATCTGACTGGTCTTGGTGTGAGTTGAAATCCAACATCTGCCATTGAACTAGATGCCCCTCATGGTCCCATCCACCCCATGATATAATAAATCTCTAGGACTGGCCATTCTTGGATTTTTGACATTTTTGAATCCTTCTTTGGTATCCACACATCAAAGCACTCACTCGGGCTCCTCCTTTAGGCCTGTGGTTCAGAACAGGCACTTGGTGCAAATTTCTGCCTCCAAACAACTTCTGCTTTCACGTTAAAAGGGGGCAACCAATTTCAAGGCAGAAAAACATTGCTAATAGCTTCTCCAGGATCTCATACCCTTTCTCCCCACAATTCTTTTCAGGAATTTCTGCCTTGAAGTGCCATGGTTCCACAACCATGAATCTTACCACTCCGCACAAGGGAAACTCCTCATCTCGTATCACCCCAGAAAGCGGTATTACCAACTGCTCCAGTACTGAGAATGTTTGCACAGATGTCCAACTTATATTAACTATAGGTAAGTGCTGTTCTGCCAGATGGATCCTGTGTGGCTGCTAGATTTTTGAGAGAGGAAAACCATGGAATTGCTTGCAACCCATAAAATTCTTAGTGGCTTTTTTTTTAGCAGATATGCTAAAGACAACATAAGAAATATCATAAACATCCGAGAATGTCTGGAAAACCGAAGGGATAAACAGGCCGCGATATTGTCTGTTGATGCGGAAAAAGCCTTTGATATGGTTGCGTGGGATTTTATGTTAAAATTAATAGAAGATTTGAGATTGGGGGGGGGGAATTGAAAAGGCAATCAATGCTATTTATAGGACTCAGAAAGCCAGTTTAATTATAAATGGAAGATTCACCAACAAAATTAGTATTAAGAGGGGCACAAGACAAGGCTGCCCCTTGTCTCCGATCCTCTTCATTATTACTCTTGAAATCTTGTTAAATAATATAAGGGATGAGGACAAAGTGAAAGGAATAGATTTGTAATAAAAGGTATAAAGTTAAGGCTTTTGCTGACGATATCATCATTACAACAGAAGATCCCATCTTAAGTATTCCTAGTGCCATAAATAAAATAGAAGAATACGGAGAGCTGGCAGGATTAAAAGTAAATTACGATAAAACAAAAATCTTAGTAAAAAATTTGGAAGATAAGGAAGAAAAACAATTGCAGGATATTACAAAGTTAAAAATTAGCAAAAAAATTTGAAATATTTAGGAGTGCAGATGTCAATCAAAGGAATAGATTTGATTCAAGAAAATTATATAGAAACCTGGAAGCAAATAAAGAAAAAAATTGGAAAGAAATTAAAATTATCGTTCCTGGGTAAGATATCGACGATTAAAATGTGTGTTGTTCCTAAGATGAATTATCTCTTTCAAAATCTGCCATTATTGGATATGGAGAAGCATTTTAAAGACTGGAGGAAAGACATTGCTAATTTTATATGGAATGGGAAGAAACCCAGGATAAAATATAAGATCTTAATAGACCATAGAGACAGAGGGGGATATGGGTTACCAGACCTTGAAATTTACCACGATGTGGTGGCGTTAACTTGGATAAAAGATTGGATAGAATTAAAGAATTCGGACTTATTAGATTTGGAAGGGGAAGGGCTAGCATTTGGATGGCATTGGTATTTGCAGAAGGAAAAAATTGAGAAAAAGAATATTTTTATGTTTAAAATTATTAGAAAATCTTTATTTAAAGTCTGGACGAAATATAGGAGGTATTTTGAACCAAAAACACCTTGGCGGCTTTCCCCTGTAGAATTAGTAGCAGTAAAGAGACGAAATATGGATGATAATTGGCCAACTTATTGAATGCTTATAGAGGAGAAAGATGGAGTATTGAAATTAAAAGATTATATAGAAATCAAAAAATATAAAAATAATTGGTTACAATATTTCCAAATTAATCAAAGGTTCCAAATTGATAAAAAAAGTGGGATTTGAAAAGGGCAAATCAAAATTGGAAGAAATCTTAATCGACAATAAAGAAAAATATATTTCAAATTTATATCAAATATTGCTAAAATGGGAAACCGAGGAGGAACTAACTAAAAGTTCTATGATTAAGTGGAGTCAGGATCTCGGAAAAATAATTAATGTACAAAAGTGGGAACAATTGTGGAAAAGAGACTTGAAATTTACCCCAAATTATGATTTGATAGAAAATCTATTAAAAATGCAAAACCAATGGCATCTAACGCCGGCCAAATTGGCTAAAATGTATCCGGGGGCCAGCAACATATGTTGGAGATGTCACAGAGATGTAGGTACTTATGTACATGTGTGGTGGAATTGTAGTCTTATCAAGGAATTTTGGGAATTAATATATAAAGAATTAAAAAGAATCCTGAAGTATTCGTTCAAAAAACAACCAGAAATCTTCTTATTAGGAATGCTAGGTGACGACATAAAACCCAAGGATAGATGCATAGTAAGCTATGCGACAGCCTCAGCAAGGCTACTGATAGCAAGAGCATGGAAATCTCAAGAGGTCCCAAATAAGGAAGATTGGTTACAAAAATTATTATTATATTATAATTTTGCAAAAAAAAAAAACCATGAGGCAATAAAAGAAATGAAATTGGAAGAAAGTGAAAGTAAGTGGAAATTGTTTAGGGATTACATAAATACATTTGTGGAAAGACCGACTCTTCTCTTAGATGTATAAGGGTTCTAGAAATTAGATTAAATAGATTATTGAAATAAATATTATACATTACAAATAAATAATTATAGAAGGAGCACAGTGTGTGGTCAACAAAGGGTTTGGTACTGATAAGTCCAGTACAGGCTGAGAAGTAACAAGGGTGGGGATTGCATAGCTGCCAAGTTTTCCCTTTTCTCGCGAGGAAGCCTATTCAGCATAAGGGAAAATCCCTTAAAAAAAGGGATAACTTGGCAGCTATGGGATTGGGAGGTAAAGAGGGAGGTGGGGGTGGGGAATATGTATATAATAATATGTTAAATTGTAATGGAGATGTAATTTTTTTTACCATTATTATTTCTGCGTGTGATTGAAATATTTAATAAAATCTTTCTATAAAAATAAAAATAAATAAAAAAATTCTCAGTGGCATTACCTGGGGCCTGAAATCAGGCTTTGCAAGTTCTCCCACTACTTTTGGTGGGCATTGCTTTGGGTTCATGCAGGGATTTTTTAAGACTGGAATCCATCCAATCGCAATTTCTTAGAGCCATCCTCAGGATCCCCCTTCTGTAGCGGGTGCGGTCATGCGATTAGAGGCTGGCTGCCAAGCTTTTCGGTACGTGGCCCTGAAAGCGAAGCTTTGGCTATGGCTTAAGCTATCCTTTAAACCCGTGGGTTTGGCTCCCTTGATTGAGGGATGATTTTCAATCATCCTGGGAAAGGGAGGTCTTAGATGAAGTACAGACTTGCAGTCTGTCACACCCTTTACTTGGAGTCTATGACATACAGTCAAGCTAGAGCCGTGATTGCTCAGAGATTGGGCAATATTGCTAGACAAGAGGACATAGCCTGCGTGAAACCAGGGATGTTCCTGGGGGAGCAGATCTATCAGGTTACACCAGCCCCTTATCTCGCGGTAATCCACTATGTGGAATACCACAGACTCCTCACTGCGGCCAGACTGAACGTCCTCGAATCTGCGGTATTATGGGGAAGGTACAGGGGAGTGCCATACGATCAGAGAACTTCCCACTGTGCCTTGGGTGAGGTAGAGTCCACCGAACATATCCTCCTGAGTTGCCCTTTCTATGTAGATTTAAGACAATGTCTCATAGCCCCATGCCTATCTCAATTTAGCTGTCTATCCAGAGAAAGTCAGGTTGTACATTTGTTGAATAATCCCACTGGTAAAACAGCTTTCTTGGTAGCCAAATTTCTCTTCCTAGCTCTCAAGTGTCGTAAGAGTAAAATCGACTGCATTGATGCAGGTTTATCTGTATAGCCTTTATTAGTGCTGCCCATGTTTTATTTTAGTTTTTAGATGTCTTAGATGTTTTAACTTTGTACTGAGAATTGTATCTTTTTTAACGACGGTCGAATAAAGAATGATGATGATGAAATCATGCTTTGCATGCATTCAGAATGCCACAAGAGTAACCTTCCGCAGGTTTATAAATCTTGGCTTGTTATTTCTTTTTGATATCCTGGTTCAAAGGTTTCAACCAAAGAACTTATTTGCATGCCAGAACTTTTCAGATATTCTGGACTGCATGCTTGAAATACGATATGCATTTTACATGCCTCAGTGGAGGATTTGGAGATGTGAAGGTGTGGGAAAGCTCTGGATTTTGCAGGGCTAGAATGCAGGCTGCTGTCCTATGGGAAGAGCCACACCCACCCCTCCATCCAGTATTCCTTCTGCCCCTTGTGTCACAGGCAGGTGGCCCACAGATGTTTGGCCACAGACATGGGCTGGTTTCCAGCCCAGCTTTTGAGGATGGAAACAGCTGACAGGAAGTGTGTCACAAGGAAACAGGAAGAAGTGGGGAGTGGGAAGAACTGCCAGCACTTTCTAGGGCTACTCTCATGAACTAAGTCATGAACAAACTCATGGCACCAAGCTAGACATGAACCAGAGAAAAAAGGCAGGGGGCTTTGGCAGCCCTCCCCCACCCTACATAGAGTTGCCCATACATCCAGAATTTTCCAGACATTCCTGGAATTCAGCCATTGGAAATAGAAATTGCTGAAATGTCTGGGCATCAACAACTTTGGGCAAAATGAAAAAAGCTCAACAACCTTGGCAAAAACAAACAAAGAAACAAACAAAAATCTTTTGTGTCCGGACTTTCAGTTTTTGAAATACACGACTAAACAACAACAACACCGCCAAAGCATGTATAAATCACCCCAAGAACAATAATTGCCAAGATAAGGTCTTTGGAACACCCTGCCACAGCATCAATCTTTTGTTTGTATATATACATCTCCACCCCCCCACCCCCTGTTTTAGATAAAGACGTTTTGATAATAAGCTACAAAGGCTGCGCCAGCAAGGACCTTATGGATGAAACAAAATCAATCAACTCTGGTGATCGACACTTTGCCATCCAGTTCGACCAGAGCTACTGTTTTGGTGACCTTTGCAATGAGAAAACGAGGGAAGTTCCCAAGACCCCTATCAAGGACAAAGGTATTGGGGGGGGTGAGGGAGGGTTGAGTGCCACCTGAGAAGAAAGTGAGAACTCACAGTTTCACTTCTTGGGCAGGTGGTTGTCAATAGGGAGGCTTGGATAATTCAATTTTGGAGATTTCTAAGGCAAGTGGCCCTGTTCCCCAACTTTTGGGATCATTTGCCAAAGAAAAGGTAACCCCGCTTCTCAAGAAATGTACAAGATGGTGTTCTTTAGAGTGTAATTTAGGGTGTAATTTAGCAGCGAGAGCATGCAGAAAGGTTTGGAGGAAGCTGTGGGGGGAGTGGGAACATGAGGTGCACTGTAAGGCAGGGGTGAGCAGGGGGGTGAGTGAGGGGTAAAGGGAGGGGACATGCTCAGGTGTGGGGTTTGGCAAAGGGTGTGGCTGGTTTGGCAAGTGGAGAAAGAAAGGGCAACAACCCCCAATATGTGCAAAGATTCGCACACATTTTTAAGCTGGAAAATTGCCTTGCAAAATTCGCAAAAGTTCAGATTTTGAAGTATAACGCCTCGCTTTACGCATCCACCTAAACACATACCAATTCATCTTGGTGGGTTTATGCTGAGTATGATTAAGATATCCAATCCTTTGAAAAGGGCAAATTAAGTAGTCTCACATTGATATGCAAAGCAAACCAAAATATTCTCCCCCTATCATCATTTAAGAGACAGAAAAAGGGGGAGACACCTACAAACTGAGTGACGATTTTAAATCCAGTCTCCCCCCAAAAAACCTCATGCTCTTCATTTTGATTTCTTACTCCAGTAACTGGGTCCAACCAGTGTTACACAGGCTTTGAGTGGAGCGCCACTAGATACATCCAGGAGACTACGAAATGTGGCAAAGACTACGACCGGTGTTACGAAGGCAGCATGAACGTTACTATTTCAGATAGAAATGGTGAGTTTGCATAGGAAATTTCTTCCACAGCTCCTGCCCTCCAGAACGTCCCTCCCTCCCCACAAGCTGAGTTCACTTCCAGTATCAGATCCTGGCACCAGACTAATTTCAAACACTGCTGCCTATGTCTTACTTGAAGACTCCTTTTTTTTTGCCAGCCCTGGTGCCCTCTAGAGGTTGGCTGGGGCTGATGGGAATTTGAGTCCATGAAGTTGGTGAAGCCTGATTTTGCAATTGTCTGCTGATTTATTCCCTCTGTAGGGTGGTCGGTTGATTGCAGGGGGCCTTTGGTGATGTGACATCTTAATAATACCTAATAATAATAATAATAATAAATCAGCAGCAAGCAGCTCTGAGAATTTGGGAACACTGAAAAATAGGATGTGACAAGCTGTTTCTAAATGAAATAAATGCATCTTACCAAGTTCAGATGTGACTGGGGCCCATTGATGGAGATTCCTTTACATGTACCAATATGAACATTATTCATGTGTATGGCCAAAGCCATTACAAAAGTAAATGACATAGCAGAATAAAAACAGAATAAAATATACTACACAGTTGAAATAAATAAATACTTCTTAAAGCCAAACATTATAGAATCATAGAACATAGAATTGTTGAGTTGGAAGGGAATCCAATGGCCATCTAGTCCAACCACCTGCAATGTCAGAATTTGTCCCCCTGAATAATTAAACTTACACCCACAAACCTTTCACCTCAAAATTGCACTCTCAGGCAAAACGGGCTGCTTTTTCAGAGGTGTGGGGGCCCCTGCCCCCTAATAACTCATACCGGTAGGTGTGGGATTCCCCTCAAGCTCCATGTTCTTCATGATTCCCTGTGGTGTCTCAATGCATGCCCCTCATGCCTAACCATTTGTGTCTTTCTTGTCCTCCCTTCTATTCCCACAACAGGATTCAGCTCTTTTCCCATGAACATCAGGACCTGCCAGCGCTCAGCTTGCGATGTTATAAAGAGCCAATCCTTCGGCCCTATAAATATCACCAGCGAGTCGGGGCCTTGCTGCTCCGGCAGCAATTGCAATTGGGAGAAGAATGACTTTGCATTCACGATAGTCAATCATGGTGTGAGGACCAACCCATACCTGTCTTATGATCATTATGGGTCAGGTTTCCAAGGGCTCAGCCTTCAACTTTGCCCTTTCCTGGTAGTCCTGGGAACCACGATCCTCTGGATATAAGGGTGAGGAAGGGGGTCTGGGAGCACCTGAACTGCTGGAACCTGCATTTGGGTTTGGAAGGGCTGTGTTGTGGGGAAGGAAGGGAGGAAGGGAGTTAGAATCATAGAATCATAGAGTTGGAAGAGACCACAAGGGCCCTCCAGTCCAACCCCCTGCCAAGCAGGAAACGTGACCTGTCCCAACCAATTGCATGTATGGCTCATATGTAGAAAATAAAAATTTATTTTGGATAACCACCGCCTTGGGGGTCTGATTCTCCCTCGCAAAACCAAGCAATTTGCTTGCTTCCCAGGACCCTACAGATTTCGGCTGCGATGGCAAAATACGATGGGCCGTATTTCAAACAGTGAAAATCCAGACAGAAAAGTTGTTGTGCTTTTACTTTGGCCAAAGTTGTTGAACTTTTTGAGCTATTCTTATGGATGATTGGTGAAAACAGCACTGCCGACATTGGCTGCCATACATCCAGATTTCCCCAAACTTGTTTCTGATTTCCACCAGGACATGGCTGCCAACTGCTGATGGACTTATGGGAACCCTAGCTATACCCAACTAAATGTTAGTCGGAACAGACCCACTGAAATCAATGCACCCAAGTTAGCCATGCCCATTAACTTCAATGGGTCTCACTGCTCTCCATAGGACTGGCATTGGAGGCAACCCAGAAAGTACATATTCAATATACAGTGGAATCTTGGGTTAAGACGGGGATCCGTTCCGGAGGCCCAGCCTCAACCCGAAAACGATGTGCAGGGCAAAGCACTGTGTCTGCGCAGGCATGCAGAGCAGTTTAGCGCTTCTGTGCATGGGTGAGCAGCAAACCCGGAAGTTACCCGTTCCAGTACTTCCAGGCTTGCCACGGACGTTCACCGCGATGGACACTAGAGGAGTCGGATGTTTGCGGAGGTTTTACTATAATAATATTGTTATATTTTGGGGGGGGGACCCCTAAAGCCTAGAAATTAATAAATGTTTGGATGTTGATTATTTGGGAAATGAAGGGAGAACAGAAGCTGCAGAGGAATTTCTGGACTAGCCTATGCAAAATGACCTGGCCAAGCAAGAATCATTAAGGAACAATAGGGGGCTCCAGAGGGCCATTGGCAATGCAAGAGAACCGTCCTTCCCCCCTACCCTGAGGTGTGAACAGAGACTGGGGGGGGGGGTTGGAAGGTTGGAAGGTTGCCTGGGTAACCAGGTGTGAGGTGACAGGAAAAGAGAGTTTTGAGCAAATACTGCTGGGAATAAGAAGAAGGAAGAAGGCCTTGGGTCCATCTTTGGCAGGTTGGCTAATGGCTGGCAAAGAGAGATGCCTTGGACATCCTCTTGAAAGAGCTCTACTGTACGATCTGGACTCCCTCCATGCAGACTTAAGGTGTAAAAATGTGAATTAAGCATATTTATTAAAGATACAAGTCTCTGCCATGTCTCAATTCTCCAAAGGAACACAGACTCTGAGTTAGTTCCTGGAACCCCATGGGCTCTTGCCAACATTTGGCAGACAGAGGGGGAGGCATCCAACTTTGGGGACAATATCAAAAATCGTCATCCTTTCTATCAATGGTAATTTATTCTATAATTCTGTGATTCTATGTTCCTACCGCTAGAGGGCAAAGGTAACACACAACAGTTGTCCCCTGAATTCTTTCTTTCTGACCCTACCTGCCTGCAGACTGTCTTGCCAGAGCGGTGCGTGCTCTAGTTATCTCCCGCTTGGACTACTGCAATGCGCTCTCTTATAACGCTCGAACTCAGGGACGCCCAATGAAGCTGAAAGTTGGAAGGTTCAGCACAGAAAAAGTACTATTCCGGCGTATAAGACAACTGGGCGTATAAGACGACCCCCAACTTTCCAGTAAAAATATAGAGTTCGGGATATACTCGCCCTATAAGAAATATGACCCGGCATATAAGACGACTCCCAACTTTTGAGAAGATTTTCCTGGGTTAAAAAGTAGTCTTATATGCAGGAATATACTGTATATTTCTGTGGTCAGATAGGGGTTAGGGAGTTCAAACCCTGCCTCTCCACATTGCAGTGAAATATATGCATATCTACTCAGAAGTCATTCCCTCTCACCTCTGAGTAGCCATGGTTAAAGGTAAAGGTAAAGGGACCCCTGACCATTAGGTCCAGTCGTGACCATAGCTGCCAAGTTTTCCCTTTTCTCGCGAGGAAGCCTATTCAGCATAAGGGAAAATCCCTTAAAAAAGGGATAACTTGGCAGCTATGGTCGTGACCGACTCTGGGGTTGCGCGCTCATATCGCATTATTGGCCAAGAGAGCCGGCGTATAGCTTCCAGGTCATGTGGCCAGCATGACAAAGCCGCTTCTGGCAAACCAGAGCAGCACATGGAAACACCGTTTACCTTCCCGTTGTAGCGGTTCCTATTTATCTACTTGCATTTTGACGTGCTTTCGAACTGCTAGGTTGGCAGGAGCTGGGACCAAGCAATGGGAGCTCACCCCGTCACAGGGATTCGAACCGCCGACCTTCTGATCAGCAAGCCCTAGGCTCAGTGGTTTAACCACAGCGCCACCTGGGCCTTCACATTGCAGCGAAATATATGCATATCTACTCAGAAGTCATTCCCTCTGACCTCTAAGTAGCCATGGTTAGTATTTATTTATTTATTTATTTATTTATTTATTTATTTATTTATTTATTTATTTAGAGCATTTGTACCCTGCTCTTTAGCCAAAAAGATTCCCATACAATAAGCTACAAAATATAGTCCCTTCCTGCACACAAAATCAAACTCAGGCCCCAATTCTTAAACAGCTGTTCTTATAATGACCTGCTGGTACAATTCAGAGGTAGGATACATAGGGTATAGGGTGACATTAACTAGCACAGGGTGGTTCTATCATTCGGCAGATAGGCTTGAAGCTGCTCTATCTCCTTGCAGAGGATGCAATCCTAGGTTAGAAGTGAGTAGAGTTACAAAGTAGCTTTCTGACATTTTTGAGTAAGACCCGTTTCCTGCTATTTCCATAAAGATATTTTTTACTAGAGGCTTATGTGAATTGCTGAAACAGGCACACAGCCTAAAAGGTAAAATATAAATATATGTATATATTGCATTTTTTTGGGCAATTTACTGTTTGCTTTGAGCCTTAATGTAAATCTCTGAATAGTTATTCTAAAGTTCAGTTTACATTGCTAGACATCATGTGAGAGGAGGTTTTTTTCAAAACTAAAATTATTCAAGAGTTATCTTAGGTCCACTATGAGTCAAGCTCAGCTCTCTGGCTTAGCCATCTTGTCAATTGAAAACAAAGTAGCGAAAGGAATTGATTTTGATAATGTGATTTCAAAATTTGCAGAGAACAAAGTTAGGGGGGGAAAGGTTTTAAGTGCTTATGCTCACAATGTTACGTAAATAAACACTTGAAACTGTGTTTATCTTATTTTCCCTTCTTTTCATAAATTCACTGTGGGCGGGGGGGGGGGGGTGACAAGAAATTTTCCGCACCGGGTACCACCTGACCTTGCTACGCCAATGGCTGAGGGAAGAGGAAGAAGGAGCTCCTTTGGCCACATCGCCATGCAGGGCTGATGGAGCTTTTTCTGTGTGTGCTTGGCGAAGTCAGAGTCCATGGAACTCATTCCTCCACATTCTGGGAGCTGGTGCCCAGAGCACAGAGGAAGGAGCTCTCTCGGCCCTGGTCCCGCAAGGTGCTGTGGCCAAGGGAGATTCTTTTTCCCTAGGCGCACAGGGCTGTTGGGTTTCTGTGGTGGGCTCCTTCACCTTCTGCGCCCAATGTGCCCCCCGCTGCATAAAAGTTCCCACAGTCTCTGTGCCACAATTGCTTTGCAGTTACCTCTGCCACCCTTGCTGAGTCACAACACTCCAGCATATATCTCTGGACTAAATTTGGCAATGGGGCTGTGGATGCTTTAACTGAAGCACTACAGGCCTGTGTTCATGTAATAGCCATGTAAAATCTGCTCAAACTGCAGAGTATCCATTGCTCATTGTACTTGCTCCTTCAGAGACAGGGCGGCCTCCATCCAGAACAAGCACCTCACCTTTCTCATAGAATCGTGGGATGTAGAGTTGGAAGGGACCCTGAGGATCATCTAGTCCAGTATTATGCAGCTGTCCCAAATGGGGATCAAACCTGCAACCTGGGCATTGACAGCTCCACACTCTAACCAGCTGAGCTATCCAGAAGCTATCCACCCAAAGAGCCACTTCTTCCAAGGATTCCAACAAACCTTCCCTCTGGGAACCTTGCACTCTCAGCATCCCCAAGGGTCTGCACCGCTTCCTGAGCCTCAGCACCACCTTCCGAAGGATGCTGTGAAATGCTAACATCCCAGGCTCCATCTCCATCGGAGAGCCCTGGTCCCAACTTCCTGGACTCTCCACTGACCCCTGGTGGCCCCCTGACAGGAGCTCAAGGACAAGCAGCCATACTCATCACCATCTTCATCTGGAAATCCTGTTTGCACCGCAAAATTTCGAATAACTTTGCATTACTTGGTTTCAGTTGTATTATTTCCCAGACATTTCCAATTCCTTCATTCCGCCTCCAGAATGACAATTACTTGGCTTTGCTTCCCACTGAAACACACTCACCATGGGGGTGGGGGAGGTTAAACCCTCCCCAAGTTCTGGCTGGGCTTTCTTACTTAACATCCCAAACAATAGCGCCTTTCTTTTTCCTCCTTACGTCAGCTTCTGGGCACAGAAGTGACTCAATCCATACCTGTCCTTTTCTCACAGGCTCCCTGAGGACATAATGCAAGTTGCACAGCTTCCTGTACGCCTGGGTAAGTCTGGGACACAGAGAAATGTGGCGGCCAGAGGCACAGGCAGGAAAAAGGCTCCTGTTTGTTTTTTGTTTTTTAATGGTTCTGTAGCTTATCTTGTTCTTGCATGACAAGATAATGCCCCAAAATGCGTGCAGCACATTCTTGAATAGTGGTGCAAAGGATGATGGAGGGTCTCCTGTTCTTTTAACTAACAGCTGCATAGAATTGAAAAAAGCAACTACCGGTAGCTTCATAGACAAATATCACATCTAATTTGGCCCACCGGCAGGTGTTTTTTAAAATGGATTCCACTAGCAAACAGATTGTTCCACATGTATCTTAATTTCTTCTCTTTTGTTTTGCGTGTCCACTTGAAAAAGAAGCAGAGTACATGTCTTTTTTTTAAAAAAAAAAGTCACTGTTTTAGACACCTGCTAAAAGCATTTTTTTATTTCAGCAAGCCTGTCCAGACATATAATTTAGTTAAGAGCATAGGACGAGCCCCGCTGGATCAGGCCCAAAGTCCATCTAATCAAGACCAAACAGCTGCTTCTGGGAATCCTGCAAGCAGAACCTGAGCACTGAAACTCTCCTTACTTGCAATTCCCAGCAATTGGCATTCAGTTATGTATACTTGTTTTCAAAGTCTGCTGATTTTATCTTTTTCCCCTTTATAATTGACGGTTATTACTTCACTGCTTTTTGTACACCACTTACAATATATATATTTAATTGGTTTAATGAAGTGCCTTAATAAACTAATTAACGTGTATTTAAAAAAATAACAACAAAACATTAATTTAGAAGCAACCATTTCAAGACACATCTGTTGAGTTTTATTATTTGTCGAGCTTAAATATATTTATTTATTGAACTTACCGTATACCCTGCCCTTCTTCCCCAAGGAGCCCAGGGCAACAAATGCACCATTTTAAAATAAAAACAAAGCAACAGTATTCTAAAACTGTTAAAATATTATTTTAATTAAAAAAAAATACCCTAAAAGCAATTAAAGTTAAAAACATTCTTCCATCCAATGGTGGGTTTTAAGTCATTAAAGCAATGAAAGGGAACCTGTGGCTGTCCAGTTGTTGCTGGTCTTCAACCCAGCCAAGGCAGCCAGTGGTCAGAGGATGATGGGATCTGTAGCCCAGCAACATCCAAAGGGCCACAGATTCCCCATTCCTACTACATCAAAGGATCTGTGAAGTCAGAACGAAAATACTGTTCCTACGAAGCTTATGCTGCATTGTTCAGTCCCATTCAACTCAGTCACCTGCCTTTTCTGCACAAGAGATATGTGATGGTGGTAGGTGACTGAGAGGGACAGAGACAAAGAAGCTCTCAAGTTTTATAAAGTCCACTGACCACCACCCCTTCCTACTGATTCATGTAGGTACAAATGATACTGCCAGATAGAGCTTTCAATGTACAGTATAGCAAAGGACTATGAGACGGAGTGAGAGATTTTACTTTCTTGGGCTCCTTGATCACTGCAGATGGTGACAGCAGTCACGAAATTAAAAGACGCCTGCTTCTTGGGAGAAAAGCAATGACAAACCTAGACAGCATCTTAAAAAGCAGAGACATCACTTTGCCGACAAAGGTCCGTATAGTTAAAGCTATGGTTTTCCCAGTAGTGATGTATGGAAGTGAGAGCTGGACCATAAAGAAGGCTGATCGTCGAAGAATTGATGCTTTTGAATTATGGTGCTGGAGGAGACTCTTGAGAGTCCCATGGACTGCTAGAAGATCAAACCTATCCATTCTTAAGGAAATCAGCCCTGAGTGCTCCCTGGAAGGACAGATCGTGAAGCTGAGGCTCCAATACTTTGGCCACCTCATGAGAAGAGAAGAATCCTTGGAAAAGACCCTGATGTTGGGAAAGATGGAGGGCACTAGGAGAAGGGGACGACAGAGGACGAGATGGTTGGACAGTGTTCTCGAAGCTACGAACATGAGTTTGACCAAACTGCGGGAGGCAGTGCAAGACAGGAGTGCCTGGCGTGCTATGGTCCATGGGGTCACGAAGAGTCGGACACGACTAAACGACTAAACAACAACAACATGAGACGGAGCAGGAAGCTGAAGGGTCTTGGGGCACGGGTGGGTTTTTATCACTCCTTCCTGTTGAAGATTGTGGTCCAGAAAGAGAGGTGGAAATACTGAAATTAAATCATTGGCTGGGCAAGTGGTGCCATCAGGAAAGCTTTGGCCTCTTGGACCATGGTCTCAACTATGTTGAGGACAGACTTCTGTCAAGAGATTAGTTGCACCTCACAGTAGTCAGAAAGAACGTGTATGCTAAGAGGGAACCAGGAGGAGGGCCTTCTAGGTAGTGGTGCCCTCCCTGTGGAACACCCTCCCTTCAAATGCCAAGGAGATAAAGAATTACATAACTTTTAGAAGACATCTGAAGTCAGCCCTGTATCGGGAGGTTGTACATTGATGCTCTCACATCTATCGTTCTGCCCACTTTTACATCTGACCAATGGAGACTAGTCCATTAGTGGGAATGCACCACTCCCTTACCAACCTCAATCTGCCCTCAGCAAGCCCCCACCTGCCTGCCTTCCCACCTACAACCAGCCCAGGGAGTAGCACTTTCTGCAGCACATTCCTCTTAGACTTGCTCAGTGTTGCTACTTGTAGAACTCTGCAGGGAGAAGGGGGAGAAGGAGAGCAAAATTAGAATTACTTGGCTTTGCCTCTCATTGGCTCCATCTACCGATGGCCTCCCTGTCTTCTGTCCTATCAAGTTTGAATAGGCATCAACCACCACTGCATTTGATCCTACCCAGCACTGGAATGCAGCCCCCAGAAGTTTGCTCACAAAGGAATGTGTCTGTCAGACTGAAAAATGTTCATTGTTGTTGTTTAGTTGTTTAGTCGTGTCCGACTCTTCGTGACCCCATGGACCAGAGCACGCCAGGCACTCCTGTCTTGCACTGCCTCCCACAGTTTGGTCAAACTCATGTTCATAGCTTTGAAAACACTGTCCAACCATCCCGTCCTCTGTCGTCCCCTTCTCCTAGTGCCCTCAATATTTCCCAACATCAGGGTCTTTTCCAAGGATTCTTCTCTTCTCATGAGGTGGCCAAAGTATTGGAGCCTCAGCTTCACGACCTGTCCTTCCAGGGAGCACTCAGGGCTGATTTCCTTAAGAATGGATAGGTTTGATCTTCTTTCAGTCCATGGGACTCTCAAGAGTCTCCTCCAGCACCATAATTCAAAAGCATCAATTCTTCGGCGATCAGCCTTCTTTATGGTCCAGCTCTCACTTCCATACATCACTACTGGGAAAACCATAGCTTTAACTATACGGACCTTTGTAGGCAAGGTGATGTCTCTGCTTTTTAAGATGCTGTCTAGGTTTGTCATTGCTTTTCTCCCAAGAAGCAGGCGTCTTTTAATTTCATGACTGCAGTCACCATCTGCAGTGATCAAGGAGCCCAAGAAAGTAAAATCTCTCACTGCCTCCATTTCTTCCCCTTCTGTTTGCCAGGGGAAGATGTTCATTAGCCTGGATCTACTTCCTCCTGTTTTGTATAACATGTAGCATGACTCTTAATTACAACAATTACCTTTCCATCAGGAAGGAAGGAAAGAAGACATTGAGTTTCTGGAAATAGCCCTGGATGCAAAACAGTTGGAGGAAGGAGCTGGAGGAACCGAGAGTGCCTAGCATTATGAGTCCATGCCTAGCTGCTCCCCACTTTTCTGGGTGCTGCAGAAGCTGTCCAACAGGTTCTCCTGCTGGTCTCAACCCTTAATCTTCTGAGTGATGGGGAAAATGGTAACTGGTGAAGGGTCAATGTTGAGTTGATGTCAGGAGCTGGCAGGAGAGCGGGTTCATCCACAGGTCAGAAGGGAGACTCAGTGACTTAAAGTAAAGCCAGCAGTTTTGTTCAGGAAATTAGCATACAGCAGAGATCACTCAGGCACAGCCGCCTCTGTGAAGACGTTCCCAAGACTGGCTCTTGGTGCCCCCTCCTCCTTCTAACCCTCCTCTTCCAGATGTCTTCCAAGAAGGCGCAAACTCCAGCAGGTGGGCAGGTGGGGGGGGGCTCGAGCTTGTCTAGCTTTCTTTTCAGCTACGTGTAAAGCTCTGGAGTCAAAGAGGAAAGGGGGCTCAATGCAGAGGGACCAGGCAGCTGCTGTGAAGCTGTGGCACCATCTGGCCCCTCCTCATCTTCTCCTTCAGTTCCTGAGCTCAGGGCCGTCTTAAGCATATCGGGCGCCCGGGCGCCGTGGTGCGACGATCCCTCCGGCCCGGCCCTGCCTGAGCTCAAAGTGTGGCCCTGTGCATCCAGTTCCCTGCCTGGGGCAATTCTTCTTCTTCACTCAAGCCTCCTGTTTCTTTTACCTCCCGACTTCCACCCTCCTCTGATCTGTCTTCTGTGCCCCACCACCCCTCGCCTGGGCCTGAGGCTTCTTCCTCTGTGGCTTTTCTAGGGAGTTCCTCAGCTCAAGGTCCCCTGATAGTCGATGTGCCATTTCCATCATCCATGAAGCACTGGCAAGAGGCCAATGGCAGAGCCAGCCCATTTAAAGGGCCTGCAATCCCACACCCTCCCAAGATAATAATAATAATAATAATAATAATTATTATTATTATTATTATTATTATTATTATTTATTTATACCCCCGCCCATCTGGCTGGGTTTCCCCAGCCACTCTGGGCGGCTTCCAACAGAAACATTAAAATACACTAATTTCTTAAACATTAAAAGCCTCCCTAAACAGGGCTGCCTTCAGATGTCTTCTAAAAATCTGGTAGCTGTTTTCCTTTTTGACATCTGATGGGAGGGCGTTCCACAGGGCAGGCGCCACCACCAAGAAGGCCCTCTGACTGGTTCCCTGCAACTTGGCCTCTCGCAATGAGGGAACCACCAGAAGGCCCTCGGTGCTGCACCTCAGTGTCCGGGCAGAATGATGGGAGTGGAGACGCTCCTTTAGGTATACTGGACCAAGGCCGTTTAGGGCTTTAAAGGTCAACACCAACACTTTGAATTGTGCTCGGAAACGTACTGGCCCTATGAGATGCAGAAGCCCGTAGGAAAATCACTCTCCCACCCCTGGCTATAGTGCCCCACACCTCCTCCTTCACTGCCCCACGCCTCCAGCTTGGAAATCCTTCAAAAAGGCCACCATAGCTGGGATTGGCCCATATAGGCAAAGGGTTGTATTCCACTAAGTTCTGCTCAGAGTAGACCTGTTGAAATTAATGGACCTAAGTCATTGGACCTAACCCTAACATTGGACCTAACATTAATGGACCTAACCCATTGATGGGAAGTCAATGGGTTTACTCTAAGTAGGAGTCTAAGTTTGAAAACAACCCGGTATGATGTGCTGAGCCTGGTTTGCATAAGGATGTCAGTGACTTCCCATCCCAATGGTAATCAGATCTATACAAGTTCAGCTTCAACTTCTCCAACAGTATCAGGCATTTCCAGATTGCCACTGGATTATCCCTGGACCCATATTTTCCACAATACTATACACTTATCTATAATTTTCACTCTTTTGTTATGGATCCTTCTCTTTAAATGAGATCTAAACTGGACAGTTTAAGAGGAAATCTTAAACTGAGAAATTGTCCTCTGAGAGACCTTCAATTCAAAACTGAGGACCTGCCTCTGTTAAGTAGGACATGAGATTAGCCTAGAAGTCAGTTTGAATGAGTCTAATTGGATAACACCCACAACCCTGGAGGAACACATTGACACATGCAAGACAAACCAGTTCAGATTTAACTGCCAGCCAGGTAACTGCAGGGCCCGTACCAATAATAAAAAAGTCTCTGTTTTTCCTAAAGTGAATAATTTAAATATAGGTTTATAATTACAACAGTATCTGTCAAGGCAACAAGGATGTAAATTTCTTCCAGTTTACATCCTGGAGTTCCCAAAACTGAGTTGTGGAATTGTTGGGAACACAGCTTCTTCCCTTGTTGAGCAGGGGATGTGATAGGCTGAAATTCCACAGGTGCTCCTGTACCAGGCATGGAATTGCAGCTTCACCTGTTGAATAGCTTCCTCTTCTGTGGTGAGGAGCATAGGAGCATAGGAAGATCCTGCTGGATCAGGCCAATAGCCAATCTAGTCTACTATCCTGTTCTTACAGTACTACAGTTGCCTACCAAGAGCATGTGGGGAAGGTGCAAGCAGGACTTGACCCCAAGAGCACTCTGCCCTCCCGGTATGCAGAATAGCAACTAGTATTCAGAAGCAGGGCCGGCCCTACGGGCAGGCTGGGTGGCGCAGGGTGCCAGGGCGCCTGCCCGCCAGGGGGGGGCACTGCGGAGGTGCGCCTGCCCGCATGCCGCGCAGCTGCGCCCGTCCGTGCAGCTCCACCCACCCACCATGCTGGGAAACGGGACAGGGCGGGGGCACCAGAGGGATCCATCGCACCACGGCGCCAGGGCGCCAAATATACTGAAGACGGCCCTGTTCAGAAGCATTCCTTCTGTAGCATTACTGCCTACAGGCTTGGTGGCAGAACATAGTCATTATGGTGAGTAACTCTTGATAGCCTTCTCCTCCATGAATTTGTCCAATCCTCTTTTAAAACCACCCAACGGTGGATCTACACTGGTTGTTTATAGCATTAAAAATGTGTTACAGCGGTACCTTGGTTCTCAAACACCTTGGTACTCAAACAACTTGGATCCCAGCACTGCAAACCTGGAAGTAAGTGTTCCGGTTTGCAAACTTTTTTCAGAAGCTGAACGTGCTCCGTTTTGAGTGTTACTCTTCCAATTTGAGGGCCACACTTCCGTTTTGAGTGTTACGCTAAGGTCTGTCTGTTTTTGCTATTTATTTTGTGGTTTTGTTTTTGCGGCTTTTTGTTTTGTTTTTGTGGCTGTGTGGAACCCAGTTCAGCTACTGATTGATTGATTGATTGATTGATTTTGTGACTGCACTACATTGTTTATTGCTTTCATCTTATGGATCAATGGTCTCGTTACATAGTAAAATTCATGTTAAATTGCTGTTTTAGGGGTTGTTTTTAAAAGTCTAGAACGGATTAATGCCAGGGGTCCGGAAAAATTTTCAGCAAGGGGCCAGTCCACTGTCTCTCAGACCTTGTGGGGGGCCAGAATATATTTGGAGGGGGAATGAATGAATTCATATGCACCACAAATTACCCAGAGATGCATTTTAAATAAAAGCACACATTCTAGTCATGTAAAAACACCAGGCAGCCCTCACAAATAACCCAGAGATGCATTTTAAATAAAAGGAAACATTCTATTCATGTAAAAACACGCTGATTTCCGGACCGTCTGCGGGCTGGATTTAGAAGTCGATTGGGCCCAATCCAGCCCCTGGGCCTTAGTTTGCCTACCCATGGATTAATCAATTTTGCATTACTTTTTTTAAAAAAATTTAAAGACTTTATTGTTTAAAATAATACAAAGTAGAACATTTTGCATTACTTTCTATGGGAAAGCGCACCTTGGTTTTGGAATGCTTTGGTTTTGGAAAAGACTCCCAGAACGGATTAAGTTTGAGAACCAAGGTACCACTGTATTAAAATGTGACACCAGGTGGTGCTGTAGAGCAGTGAGCCTTCGACAATGGAAAACTTCATTGAGAGTTATATAATGTTATATTTCATAACGTTTTTACAGATCAGTGTAGATACAGCCCAAGTACGTGGCCAGCACTGCTTCCTTTGCATTGTGTGGAGAAGCACTTTCTTTTATCGGTCTTCCATCTTCCAACATTCAGGTTCACTGAGGGTTCACAAGTTCTGCTGCTACAAGAGAGGGAGAAAAACTTGTCTGTATCAACTTTCTCCACACAACACATATTTTTATAAACATAAGAAGATCCTGCTGGATGAAGACAAAGGCCAATCAGGTCCAGCTTCCTGTTCTCACAGAGGCCATCCAGATACGTGCAGGAAACCTTCAAGCAAGACCCAACTGCAAGAGCTCCTGCAGTTTCCAGAAACTAGGATTCAGAAGCACTACTGCTGCCCAGAGGCATAGCAAGGCCAGGTGGTACCCAGTGTGATTTTATTTTTTTTGGCACTCCCCCCATTGCAATTTTTGGGATGCGAGTACCGCCTGCCAGAGGGTGCCAGGCTGATCGCTGGCCATATTTGCACAATCAGTGGGTGAATTTTCATGACGACAAACACACCAATCCCGAAAATCCACCCGACGTGGGTGCGAGTGCCACCACGCCAATCAGCCCAGGGGAATTTGGTCACACACACACCAGGCATGACACCCGGGGTGGACCACACACCCCGCTTCCCCCCCTTGCGATGCCCCAGCTGCTGCCAGTCATGGAGACAAACCATCGCCATCATGGCTAGGAGTCATTGTTAAAGCATAAGAGCCTTGGCAGTAAAAAGTGAAAACCACCATAAAACAACACACAGAGAGACATAGAGAGAGCGAGAGAGACGTTGTCTAGAGCTCAAAAAGTAAGCCAGAACTCCTGACTTAACTTCTCATTTTCATTTTGTACACCCAGTTCACCCATCACATCCAATTTCTCACACTAGATTGGCATGCATCACATATGTTCAGCCAACCACGTGGGGGAATGCTGCAATGGTCTGTGCTTGCATGTGTTCTGGCATGTTCGGTACGTCACATGATGCTCCAAAGTCATAGGTGGAGGCCAATAAATCAGGTTAGGTGCTCAATCAGATTAGGTGCTGAATCACAGTTGCCGACTATGCTGAGTCACACGCAGTCAGCCCCATTCTTTCCATGATGCAGAATCATCCACACTAATTCTGGAGGTGGAGCAGGGACCACCTTAGCAACAGGGACCACTCCTACACCTGAGTCACCCTGTTGCATTCTGGAGTTGCGAATTTTTCCTATGCTTTTTGCTGTGCCTCTAAAAAACTGTTTCATTTACAGGCGTTAGCAGGAGACAAACTTTTCTCTTTATAATACAAAAAGCTCCACTAGGCAGCTTCTGCAGATAAAGCCGTTCCTAAATCAGAACTATACCTTTCCAAGATTATCTTACTTCCTCCTTTTTTATCACTTAAATTCAGAATGAGCAGGGGAGCTGCTAGGGTTGCCAGACTCAATAGAGGACAGGACTTCTGTTCCTTTAATTGTCCTGCTCTCTTTTGAGTCTGGAAACCTTAAAGAGGAACCAGCAGACCCTTTGTTTAATTTCCAAGGCACAGAAGTCCTGTTCTCTATTGAGTCTGGCAACCCTAGGAGCAGCTGAGGAGAGTTGATTCCCAGATTTTCAGAAGCTTATCACAGTTTCTGATTTGATCCCAGAATGTTCTGCTTTTTCTTGGGACATCCCTATTTTCATCGGAGAAATGTTGGAGGGTATGGAGTTATGCAACCCCCAAGCCAAGGAAATAAGTAACTAGGCAGAGAACCAGGCAGAGGGCCTTCTCAATAGTGTTCCCTGTGGAACACCCTCCCATCAGATGTCAAGGAAATGAACAACTATCTGACTTTTAGAAGACATCTGAAGGCAGCCCTGTTTAAGGAAGTTTTTAATGTTTGACATTTTATCATGCTTTTAATATTCTGTTGGGAGCTGCTCAGAGTGGCTGCGTATAAATAATAAAACAGTAATGCAACCTTTAGAAGACATCTGAAGGCAGTCCTGTATAGGGAAGTATTTTTTCAATGTTTAATGTTTTATTAGGTTTTTTTATATAGGTGGGAAGCCACCCAGAGTGGCTGGGGCAACTCAGTCAGAAGCATAGCTGCCAAGTTTTCCCTTTTCTCATGAGGAAGCCTATTCAGCATAAGGGAAAATCCCTTTAAAAAAGGGATAACTTGGCAGCTATGGTCAGAAGGGCAGAGTATATCACCATCACCATCACCATCATTAAATAAGATATCCCTATTTTCATCGGAGAAATGTTGGAGGGTATGCTGTAGCTGAAATACCAGTTTCTGGAAACCGCAGTGTGGAGAGAGTGTGTTTTTGTGCTCGAATCCTGCTTGCAAGTTGGCCACTGTGAGAACAGGATGCTGGACAAGGCGGGCCATAGGCCAAATCCAGTAGGTTCTACTTATGTTCCTGTCAGAATCCCCTGCCACAAATGGAAGCAGACCTTCCAACCCTCTCCCTCTCCCAATGCTGCACCACTATAAGGAGACAGTGGAATTCCTTATCTGGGTAGCCTTACGACAGCATCTTCTGTAACCTCTGCAAGCTTTCTCCAGGTCCCGCTTGCTGCCCAGACTTGCCCACAATTATCTTCCCCTGCCTCGAAGCCCTGGGCTAACAGCATCAAAAGATATCCCACAACTGGCTCTTCAGGTTCCCTGATGGAGACACCTCCACAATAACCGGCCTTAAAATGCTGAGGAAGGGAAGTGATGGGCCCTGGGCTGGAGAGGAAACATGAAGGAAGGAGGGCGGAGGCCGGGTAGTGGAGTGGAGATGCTTTGGGCCATCATCAAAATACTGAGCAACGCAGCTTAGAGGAGGTGTGTCTCATGGGGGAGCCTGAGATGCCCCGCCCCAGCTGTCTGCTCATATTTAATGTCTTAGCTTCCTCTTTCAGACATTGACGGCAGGAAGACTGACGGCAACACAGGTGGAGAAGATCTGAAACAAGTCCTGGAGGACTTAACGAGCAGAGCAATGGGCACTCACTTTCTCCTCCGTGCATCCGTCTTTCTAGTGGCGGTGACATTCTTCATGAAAGGTAGGGGTGATGGAAATCTCATCCGTTTGGCTGTGGCAACAGGATCATGCCAACATGGAACCCCATAGAATCTGGGGTAGGCCTGGATTAGTGGCAATGCTGTAGAGTGGGGTGTCGGGGTGATGAAGTAAGGTAGGGTCTCTCTTGTAGGATCTGTGAAAAATTTAGGAACATGAATGTGCATGGCCTTTTTACCCATGCCTAAATCCTAGCAGAGGACTAAAAAAAACCCTCCAGGTTTCAGCTGAATAATCATATGACTCAATTGATTCATTGTTAAACTCTGGTTCAATAATACAAGAAGAAGCCTGAGGGATCAGGCCAGTGGCCCATCTAATCTACCATCCTGGTCTCACAGTGGCCACCCAGATACTTGTGAGAAACTAGCAAGCAGGAACTGAGCAGTTGCCCCTCCAGTAGCTTCCAGAAACTGGTAATCAGAGGAGGCAGCTAATAGTAATCATGGTATATCATGTAGTAATCATGGTAATCTATAGATAAGGCACACCTTGTGTTTAGATAATGCATACATGCGACACTGAAAGCTTTATCTTAGCCGAGGCATTTCCTGTTTAGGAAGATAATGCCTCCAGTAATGGAGGGGATGCCAGGGAAGCACAGATCTGGGACTTTTTTCAAAGCAGGAGTGATGGTGGCATCTGCCACCTGAGTACCAGCGTAACCTAGGGACTTCCTTGCTCCAACAAGTGAAAGAGGCGATAACAAGGCTTTCAAGTTGTTTGTGACAGATTAGCACAGAGGAAGTCAGAGAACGAGATTCAAACAGATGTTTCTTTTATTTTCTATGGGGTTCTTACCCCATGCTAGCACTTTCGATGGTAACATTGCTTTGCAATGTTTTAGCATGAGCTAAACACTTCATTTCAGCTGAACAGGGGTCTTTTGTGGATGCTTATTGTGTTTTACAAGTCAGACCTATGTAGTCTTAATCTGTGAAGACTATGCATAATAATCAACTGGACATTGTGCTGTTGCTGTGTGTGCAACATCACACACACATCTCTATCAACCTATCTATCATGGATCAACGCAGCTACCTGCATCAGGGAAGGATCGGGCTTAGTGGTAGAGCACCTGCTTTGCATGCAGGATGTTCCTGGGTTCAGTTTCTGGCACCTCCAAGTAGGGCTGGGAGAGAAGATCTGGAGAGATGCTGCCAGCCTGTGTGGACAAATCTGAGCTAGATGGACCAATGGTCCCACTCTGTATAAAGCTCCTCTGCTCCATTTTTTGACTCTCCTTTGGGGGCTGTCATGAAAACTTGATGATGAGAATAATAAGTTTGTTGCACTTCATCATTTAACACTACACCACTGAAGGACACATAAGATGGAGCTTGCAGCCCATAGCCACATTAACACAATTTACTTGTTAAAATAAAAGCATGTGGCCTTATCAACGGGGAGCACCTTTTTAACCTCTCAAAATGTTAGCCACCAATGAGTCTAACCACCTCACAGGAGAACTTGTATCCTTAATTATGGCTCTGGTCTGGGCCATAATTACCCTTGGCTAGTCTTACGCAACCTCTTCTTGAGGTAGGAGAAGCTGTTGCCTGCTCTCAAGGATGGTATGTTAGTGGCTACTGAAGTTTGACTTGGTAGACATGGGTTCAGATCTCTCCTATCTCTTAAGCTTGTTGTGAGGCATTAGGCCAAGGGCAGAGAACCAGTCCCTTGCCCACAAATGCTTTGGGGCTCCCAGCTCCCATCAGCATCAGCCATCTCAGGCAATTGTCAGGGATGATGGGAGCTAGAGTAAGGTTACCAAAAAAAATTCAATGAATCCGGGGACACTTTTCAACTTCAATGGATTTTGTATGGGGACTGATTTGTAAATCCAGGGACTGTCCCCAGGAAATGGGGACGCCTGGTAACCTTAAGCTAGAGTCCAACAACATCCACAAGTTCCTCGCCTTATCACAATTTCTCTGCTCAACCTACCTCACAGGGTTGCTGTGAGGATAAACTGTGAGGATTGCCTCATGTCTGTCACCATTAGCTTCTTAAAGGAAGGGTGGAACCTAAGGCTGTTAATTAAACAGCCCTGACCGAGGGCACAATATGGAGACGATCGGCTTAGATTTCTTTTCCCAACCCATCACAAAGGCCCATCGGGGCTGGTTATGAATCCATCCAAAGGTTTCATTTTATCCTCATCACATCTTTGGGAACGCCAAGAGGTGTGGCAAAAGCAGGAAGCCACCGAACAAGCACAGACTTGTTCCAGTGTACGGTCTGAAGGCACCCAAGGCCACCACCTTGCTGAAACTATGCAGGTCTGGCTCTGGTCAGGGCCTGGATTGGACTCTGCCTCAGAAACAACATGTCTGCCGCTTTGGGTTCCACAATGGAATAAAGGCAGGATACAAATGTAAGGGAGGAAATAACGTGAGCTTATCGGGCTGGATGTAACAACCCCAAAAGGGCGCTGAACATCTGTAGTGTTCATCCATGTGTGAGGATAATTTTACCACAAAACATCTGGAGGAGCAAGAGCCTGCCAAGATTCTCCTCACCTCATGGGCAGATAGCAGAATCTACAGCTCCCAACATGGCTAAGTTAGGCTCTCCTCAACAGGCCCAGTGCAAGGCATTGCACTACCTCTGTCTCTGCCCTATTCCCTTCCTTTTTCTCTCCTCTCCTGATCCCTTCCCTGCTTTTGCCATCACAAAAGAACCAATGCTGGTAGTAGTAGTAGCAGTAGTAGTAGTAGTAGTAGTAGTATACATTTATTTATTTATTTATTTATTTATTTATTTATACATACCCCGCCTATCTGGCTGGGTTTCCCTAGCCACTCTGGGTGGCTTCCAACAAAATATTAAAATACAGTAGTCCGTCAAACATTAAAAGTTTCCCTAAACAGAGCTGCCTTCAGATGTCTTCTAAAAGTCTGGTAGTTGGTGTTCTCTTTGACACCTAGTGGGAGGGCATTCCACAGGGCGGGTGCCACTACCAAGAAGGGCCCTCTGCCTGGTTCCCTGTAACTTGGCTTCTCGCAGCGAGGGAACCACCAGCGTCCGGGCAGAATGATGGAGGTGGAGATGCCCCTTCAGGTATAGTGCACCAAGGCCCTTTAGGGCTTTAAAGGTCAGCACCAACACTTTGAATTTTGCTTGGAAACGTACTGGGAGCCAATGTAGGTCTCTCAAGACCGGTGTTATGTAGTCTCGGCGGTCGCTCCCAGTCACCAGTCTAGCTGCCGCATTCTGGATTAGTTGTAGTTTCCGGGTCACCTTCAAAGGTAGCCCCACATAGAGTGCATCGCAGTAGTCCAAGCAAGAGATAACTAGAGCATGCACCACTCTGGCGAGACAGTCCACGGGCAGGTAGGGTGTCAGCCTGCGTACCAGACGGAGCTGGTAAACAGCTGCCCTGGACACAGAATTGACCTGTGCCCCCATGGACAGATGTGAGTCCAAAATGACTCCCAGGCTGCACACCTGGTCCTTCAGGGGCACAGTTACCCCATTCAGGACCAGGGAATCATCCAGGTTCTTTCCTCCCTCCCTCCCTCCCTCCCTCCCTCCCTCCCTCCCTCCCTCCCTGTCTTGCTTCAAGAAGGGCCTTGGGGATCCTTCCACAGTGTGAGGCATTCTGGGCAAGGTGGCTGGGAGACATTTTGTGCCCCTCCCAGGTACCTGGTACTTGAAGCTTTTCCCTTCCTATCATTGCCTGGAAAACAATGATGCAAGCAAATGGGAGGTCCCGGGGGGGGGGGGGGTTGCCGGTTCACATACTTGCCATCTGAGGCAACTGTTGCAGCTTCCCTCATGAGAGGACCAGCCCTGCCCCTCACTAAGTTACAGCTTGGCCATTTGTATTGAGTGCCACATCACTGAGAGACATCTGAGGGCAGCTTTCAGCTTGGGCCACTCATGGTCAAACCCAGCCTGTCCTCTTCTGTTCAAATGTCAAAGAGAAAAAGCCAAGGTCAAGAAGGTCAAGTCTATTATTAGGCCTGTGGCCTGTTTGAATAGATTCTTTGTAAATAAAAAAATAAAAGCAGCGTTTTTATTGACAGCTCCAGGGTTTTTTCCCCAGGGGGTGGGCTTGTAAAAGGAACCTTCAATGGGCCACACTGAGTTTGCATGTCTACCCACTCGCTGTTGCCAGCTGCTGTGGCTTCTCAACCTCCTCATTGCTGCCAACTGTTTGCTTGCCAGGTAGAGCCAACGAACCGCCAGGCATTGGCAACCACATCCCTCTCTCCTCACCCCTTGCTTGCTCTTGACCTCTGGGCCAGAGTGAGAGGCAGGTGACAGAGCAGGTCACTCTGGTGAGGAGGAGAAGGAGGGAGTCCAGAGGCATTTTGCCAGTGGCCCTCCTGCTGCAATGTGGGTTCCCAGCAGCTGCCCAATCTCACTGGCATTAAATGGGGCCAAACTGCATTTATACCCCACCTTTCCTCCAAGGAGCTCCAGGTAGCATACAGAGTTTTCTCCTCACAACAACCCTGTGGGGTAGGCTAGGCTGGGAGGGAGCGATTGGCCCAAGGCCACCCAGTGAGCTTCATGGCTGAGTGGGGATTGGAACTCTGTTCTCTGAAGCCCCAGCACAACCCTCTAACCACTTCTCTGCACTGGCTCTTCACTATCCATTACAAAGAAACGTGTCTGCCTCTGTAGGATGCTCTCCCCGGGGCTTCTCACCTGGTGTCTAATCTGATGAGTTTCAGGCGCCAGTCTAAGAGTTTTATTTGACTGGGCATTTAATGAGTAGAAAGATGGGTGCTGCCATTTGAGGCTTTATTGACAGGGGCTGTGGTTTACTTACTGATGTTAACTGTTTCTTCTCGTTCAATGTTATTTTTTGAAATCTTTGCTAAGGTTCAATATCATTTGACTGATGGCCGGTTTTGTTTGTTGTAAACAAAACCTGCTTCAGAGGGGGGAGTTTTTGCATGGAGAAGCAGTAAGGAGAGGAGTTGCTTAACCCAGTCTTCCTCCAGCTTTCTTCTTCTTCTTCTTCTTCTTCTTCTTCTTCTTCTTCTTCTTCTTCTTCTTCTTCTTCTTCTTCTTCTTCTTCTTCTTCTTCTTCTCCTCCTCCTCCTCCTCCTCCTCCTCCTCCTCCTCCTCCTCCTCCTCCTCCTCCTCCCCTCCCCTCCCCCCAAAAGGAAAAAGGTGTCCCACAAAACTGGAAAGCTGCATGTTTAGCCTGGCTTTCAGAGAGAGAGGGAAACAGTGGCTTTTGCTCTCAGGGTTTAACACACACCCAGCTGCCCAGTAAACCAGGAGCTGGGGAATTTTTCTCAGCCCAACAGCCGCATTCCCTTCCAGGCAACCTTCTAGCCACATGCCAAGATGGGCAGGGAAAGAAGCTGAAGTGGGCAGAGTAACAAATGATAATTTAACCTTTGGGCAGTGGCCCGGTTTCTGCGGACGCTCTCAGCACATGCCTTTTTGTCCTCCGTCCAGACAAGCAAAGGGTTCAAAGGCACCTTCCAGCCAGGCAAAAACACATTCAAAGCCACAGCCAGTGAGGAGTGTCGCCTAAGGAGATAGGTGCAATTGGCAGAGCTGTTAGTTTGGGAATGTGCCCCTTCAAAGACAAGCTACCCTATATTCATACTCTCCAACATTTCTCCTATGAAAATAAGGACATCCAATTCTATTATTATTATTATTATTATTATTATTATCTTATCCATCAAACTGGGTTGCCCCAGCTACTCTGGGAGGCTTCCAACATATAAAAAACAATATATACACTTTGTGTGTATGTGTGTGTGTGTGTGTGTGTGTGTGTGTGTGTAGTGCTTTTTTTGGAGGGGGGGATGCAATGGTACGCATACCCCTAAACATTTTGTGACTCTAAGTTTGGCCTTATTGAGGGGCAGTATTTCAATATGACTAGGAAAATGAGAGTACCCCTAAATAATTTTTTTAGGAAAAAAAATACACACACACACACAGACACACACACACACACACACACACACACACACACACACACACAATATAGGGCTGCCTTCAGATGTTTCCTAAAGGTTGTATCTCCTTGGCTCGGGGGACGCATAACTTCATACCCTCCAACATTTTTCTGATAAAAATAGGGATGCCCTAAGTAAAAAGCGGGACATTCTGGGATCAAATTAGAAACCGGGATGGCTTCTATAAATCCCAGATTGTCCCTGGGAAATGGGGGTGCTTGGAAGGTCTGCATATTTCATATCCTTCCAGAAGGTCTGGAGTTTTGGAGGAGCGGTCGTGGATGCCACGGGGAGAACAGAGAATGCAATGGAGCTTGTGACTGAAAGCTATCCGGGCAAGCCCTGGGGTGCTCTTACACAGCTGGGAGCGCCTCTATTAATATTAGCCCCACCCTAGGGTGGGGTCTTCTCAGAACCGGAGCAGACACGAACCTGCAGGAAGAGGGATAGAGGAAAGACAAGGAAGAAGGAGCTGGGAGAAGGGAGTGGATAGGGAAGGTGACAGCAATGCAGGCAGGACTGATTGGCAGGTGGTCGTTGCAGGGTTGTCGGGAGCAGGCAGAGCCAAGACTGACGAAGGGGCACAGCATAATATGAGGCATAAAGTGAAATGACACTTAAAAAAAAACGACCCTCCTCAGATTTTAGGTTGAGGAAGTATGCACACAAAGGCAGCACAGTGACACACTTTTGCGGGCCTGAGCATGTACATGTGCCTGACTTGGCAGACTGCTGGCGCCACCCATGATGTGGAACTGAAATCTGCACTTGCTCAGCTGCACATTCCTTGCCTGGTGGTAGCAGCCTGTCGAGAGAGAGAGAGAGAGAGAGAGAGAGAGAGAGAGAGAGAGAGAGAGAGAGAGAGAGAGAGAGAGAAGGAGAGTCCACACAGGGCACGAACTACAGCACAGGCTTGGTTTATTTACCGGCCATTTCCCTTTCCCAGGGAATTCTGGGAACTGTTGTTCCACGGAAAGGCTTAGGACAGGGCAAGCTGACTGACCTTGGGCCCTCCCAATGTCCCAGTTCCCATCAGCGCCACCCGGCCAACTCAATAGGCAGGGATGGTGGGAATCGTAGTCCAAAACATTTGGATGACATTTGGCTACCTTCGAGCTGTTTGGTAAACAAACGGAGCTGTTGTGCAGGAAATAATTCCCGATCTCTGTTTATTATCAGAGCCAATAAACCCAGTTTCCAGAGGCAGCTCATGAGAACTTTGAGAAGAAATCACAAAATAAATAAAAGAATGAGTACAATTTGCTTTGCTGCCTCTTTATCATATTAGTGCATGTTTATCGCTGCCCTAGCCTTCCCTGTGACACAGGGTGCTACAGAAATCAAGCTGTTGTTGATTGTTGTTGAGCTAAAGCAAAGCAAAACAATTACAAGGGCAACATGTCTGCTCACAGGTAAATCCCACTGAGTACAATGGGCCTTACCCCTGGGCCAGTGGGTATAGCAGGGAATATAGAGAATGTTGCTGGAC
Source organism: Zootoca vivipara (assembly GCF_963506605.1). Lineage (NCBI taxonomy): Eukaryota > Metazoa > Chordata > Lepidosauria > Squamata > Lacertidae > Zootoca > Zootoca vivipara. The sequence goes on along the minus strand of NC_083281.1, from coordinate 23,985,963 downwards.
TCCAACTCCCATCAGCCCCAGCCAGCATGGCCACTGATGAGGGATGGTGGCAGCTGTAGTCCAGTAACATCTGGAAGACCACAGCTTCCTCATCCCTGGAGTATTGGATTGCTCCTCCTTCCAAGATATAAAAAGTACAAAAGCAGCACAGGTTGTCAAAACCCTCGCCAACCAAACAAAATACTCTCTCAGAGACAGGGCCGTCTTAAGCATATCCGGCGCCATAGTGCAAAGCTTCCTCCACCCCCACCCCGTTTGCCAGAGTTGTCGTCCACCTTTTTTTTAGGGTGGATGGCGGTGCCGGCTGGGCTGGAGGAGGCGGGCAGTGCCTGGAGAGCGGCTCCTCCAGCGGGGAAGAGGTGGAGGCTGGACGCGGCGCCTCCCAGCTCAGCTGGACGCTTTGTGCCGTGGTGGCTACGGCAGATGGAGGCTCCGGGTGTGGCGCTGCTTCGGTGAGGGTGATGCCAGGAGGCGCCGCATCCAGTCTCCGCCTCTTCCCTGGCGCCCTCCAGAACTTGGCGCCCTGGCGTCCCACGCCACTAGCCTCTAAGGGTAAGACGCCCCTGCTCAGAGAATAAGATATTTAAAACCATCTGCAAATCTTGCTCAATGAGGGTCTCTATGATAAAATAAAAATACATTAAGTTTATTGTCAGTTCCCCTTTGACCCTGTGTAGGCTGGCCTCCCTATTGCTGTCACAGGAATTTGCCTGCTGGAAGAGAAACAAGCTAGTTTATTTGTTCTGTAAAGTGGTAAGATGTTCCCTGCCATGTACCACTTCAAACTGCAGAGGGCAGTGTAGTATGCTGAGGTTTGCAAGTTTGAAATCGAATCTTCCAGCGCACAGAAAACAGGCATCAAGGAGAAAGGTTCAGGCTGGTGCAGTTTGGACACATTGTGACCCAGTCGCAGCAACAGTGAAGTCTTGTTCCACCATATGTGCATGTTCTAAGATGGCAGAGTTGCACAGAGGACTGTGTGGCATCTCCCCACCACCACCACCACCAAATGCTCCATATGTTCCTTCAATCATTTGTATCAGTGTCCAATTCTTCTCTGTTTCGTATTAAAACAGGAACAGATAGATTAATTATACACTTGGAGCTGTACTCTCCTCACTTCTTTATTACACAGAACTAATAATTTTTTTTTGCTAATGTACATATTACGTCCTCCTAAAGTATGTCTTATAACTTACATGATATCCCAAGAACAGGGGTTTGGGGAGTACTTGGGTTTTATAGCTAGCCATATATCTTATGTGTTTCAGGGTTTCTTGCCAAATATCTTTCGGCAGAACATATGAAAGTTGTCAGCGTAAAGGGTCCCAGTCTTTTAACAACAGTCATTCTGCAAATTATAAAGCATGTTTCTGTAGTGTGGGAAACTGATACCAACAGAGCTGGAGTGTGTGTGTGTGTGTGTGTGTGTGTGTGTGTGTGTGTGTGTAAGCATTACATTAGCCAAAGGAGGGATCGTTTTGTGCTTTTGCAATGTTGTCTCACAACAATCTCTGTCATCAAACATCATTTCTTCAGAAATGCTTGATATCAGTTGTTTTTGTTGTTGTTGGAGGCAGTAAAGCCTCTGAATACAACTTGCTGGAAATTGCAGGAAGGGGAGAGTGCTGTGCTTCTTGGGTCCTGCATGTGGTTGGCCATTGTAAAAACAGGACACTGGACGCGATGAGCCCATGACCTGGTCCAATCTTCTTTTCCATTGAGAAAATCAAATGACACCCCCCCTTTTTTTGCTTGCGAATCCTCCAAGTCTAAGAGACATACAAATTCTGTTGCAGGAAAATCGTAAATCTACTTTTCTCTTTGATCTTCCCCCTCCCTGCCCTCTCCTTTACAGATGCTCTGGCACTGGAGTGCAACAGCTGCGTCGACTTGGGCGATGGTGGGTGCAATGTAGAGAATATGAAGAAAGTGGAGTGCCCGGCATCTACCCATGTCTGTGTGGAAACAGTGGCAGCTGTGGAATGGAGTGAGTAGGCAGCCCACCATCTTCAGTCTCTAAACCAGGGTCAGGGAAATTTGTGACCTTCCTGCTGTTGGATTCCAGATCCCATCAACCCCAACAACATGGAGATGGTCAAGGATATCTCTATCTTCGACAAAAGGAGAAGCACCAAAAAAGTTCTGCACTCCAATCCCTTTCCTCTGTTCCAAGTTGGACAGGAGGTGCTGGTTGTAATTGCTCCGTGTTGAGGCAAAGGCACAAAAGAACCGAGCTATTTCACAACTTCCAGGGAGAAGCTGTTGGAGTGAAATCTGAACTACTAATTACTGGCTCAGATTTGAATTATTGGTTCAGGTGGACACCCAAGGTTGCAGAGTCCTGCCTTTTGCTCCCTTGAAATGTGCAGTTTTGCCCTCTGAGTAGATCAGCATTTGAGAAGTACCTCTTTGTTGTCTCCCTGTGTAAACTCTGCTTGTCCCATTTGCAGGTCATGGGAAGTTCTCGGTTGGCGAAAAAGGCTGCGGATTGGGCATGCCAGGTACCAACGACAAAGCGGTAGATGTGCATGGCATCCTGGCCTTCTCTCAGCTGCACCAGTGCAACAGCAGCCACTGCAACACCAAACTGGACATCAAAAACCTGGAGCTGGAACCCATCGGTGAGAATCAGAGCCCTGTGCAGGAATGGAGGTCCTCCTTTGGATGAGAAATGGAGCTTATATCTCCTCATCCTGTTGGGATAAGGAGTTGAGTCAGAATACTGTTGTGAGTTTGGGGAGGGGAAGTTGGGCAGTGGCGTAGGAAGGGGGGTGTTGTGGCTGCAGACCGCCCTGGGAGTCATCACTGAAGGGGTGACAAAATGTAACTCTGTGGCATTTTTAACTGTCAGGTTAATTCAGAGAAGCAGTCAGCCCAAAATGAATGCCTAACAGAACAACAAACTACATTGCTGGAATCAATCAATCAGCAAAGGCATAGCTGGGGGGTGGGGTGGGGACACTGGGTGCCACATCACAAGGGGCAGCACTTACTGTGCAGCCTGCAGTGTGCCCGAGCCATGCGTCTCTCCTGGGAGTGACGCAGTGGCTTAGGCACCTGCAGGCTCCATGCTGCCCCAAATGGCAGCATGGGGCTTCCACCCACCCACCGCCACTCCCTCAGCCACCCTGCAGCTTGGGGGGGGCAGTGGTGAGGCTCAATGCAGTGCGCCCTGCCCCAGCTTGCCCTGCCCAATGGGTGGCTTGTCCCGCCCCTGGGTGGAGGGCACACCCGATGCGCCGGGCACCTGAGCAGCTAGCTACGACACTGGGGGTTAGGCTGTATGCCTGATTCCTGGATCCAGCAAGGATTCAATTGTTGGAATAGCTAGACCAGCGCCTAAGTATGCTGGCTGGAGCAGATGGGAGTTGTAGTCCCAGGTTGGCAAGGCTTAATTTACAGTGTGCAGCCAGGTATTTCATCCATGCTAGTGCCTGTTGCTTTTTAAATATATGTATATGCATCCTTGGTTGCTTCTAGGTAACGAGAGTGCCAGGGTTGCGAATGGCGTAGAATGTTACAGCTGTTACGGCAATGAGTGTTCACTGGACAACTCTACCACAGTCAAATGCTATGACTCTTTCCGAGGCTGTTTCCATGGGAATGTCACAATGAAAGCAGGTAAGGGCTCCGTCGGGGATCTAATATAGCCACCATTGGATCTGGCTCCTTTGTGCATTTACATGGGCCTGGTGAAATCTGGCAGGTCAGATGCTGAAGGTTCGATCAATCAATCTCTCTCTTTTAAAAAAATAAAATAATTTTTTTTAATTAATTCCCCCCCCCAAAAAAACCAGAAAAAATGGAAAGTAAAAAAAGAAATAAAAATACAGAAATATATATAAAAAATCAAGCAAGCAAGCAAGCAATCTCTTTATGACAGTCAAGGACCATCAGTATTCAAAAATGAAACTATAAAAACAGTACCAAACGAAACGAAACAGGGGACCATAACAATACAATTACTAGGAACTGCGACATGCAATCGAACACTCGGCATCAAAAGCAAAATAATGACTTTGCTAGAATTAGTCCCTGGCAAGTTTTACACGCAACGGTACAATATCTAGCCACCCTCGAAGGAGTGGGTGCATTATTCCGATCTGAAATGAGTAAAAAAAAAAAAGGATAAAATGCATCCAGTCACCTGGGAGTTTCCGTAAGAGGGGTTCCATAAAACTCTCAAATGCTGGAGTTTCTTACCTGTATTCTTACCTGTAAGCAATCTTTTTTATTTTGCTGATTTAAGGGGTATGTTGTACCCCAGAGCAAGGGAGGACTTGACTGTTGCCTCTTGTTTGGGGGTGTGAGAAAAATACCGGAGTAAGAGGGTCAGACCTCATGACATGTTTGACGCTGGATATCCACTGGATGGATTTGGGCTGAATCAAGCATGTGCAAAAGAGATCAGTTACCCCTCATATAATTGTTTCTTGTCTTCACGCAGCCATTATTTTTGTTTATTTATTGAAGTTCTATGCCGCCCTTCATCTGAGGAAAACAGGGCGGTTTACAATAGTTTAAAAACCCACAAAAATGAATAACATAGTAACATAGCAATCTTTTCCAGGCAACTTCTCCCTGACCAGGCCCCTCAAGGGCTGTGTCCAAGATGAGGACTGCACCAAGGTCATGAAAGGTAGCCCAGCTATCACCGTCATGGGTTCCTGTTGCTCTGGAAGCCTCTGCAATGTCGACCTCTCCAACAAAACTTACTTCGCTCCCAAGATCCCACGACTTGCAGTCCTGCCCGGGCAAGGCACCAACGCCACTGTGGCTGCCACCACTGCCACTGCCGCCACCACCACCACTTCCGCACGCACTCGCAACAGTGCGCCAGCCCCTTCCACGGTTGGCAAGCCAATCCGTTCCGTTGCTGTGAGCCCGCCTCCAAGTAGTCGTGACGACCATGACCATGACCACGACCACGACCACGACCACGACCACGACCATGACCATGACCACGACCACAGTGAGAGCCCAGTGAGAGATGGGAACAGAGACACTGCTGTGAAAGTTGAAGGGCGTCAGAGCCAACATCCTACAAAGGGGGGTTCTGCCAGCTTGGGGGGGTCAGTATTGCTGTCCTTGTTGCTGGCTGGGTTGCTCCTTTGAATGAAAGGAGAAGAGATGGTGTTCAACCTCCTTCCTTTCCCCCTTGCTGTTTCAGTCCTGCCCAAACACATTTGGCCCTTGTCTTTTCATATAACTTCCCACACTCGAATTAGGCTTCTGCCTACACATGCTTTGAAACCACCAGTTTTGCAGTTCACATGGTAAATGCTCTTGCATAACACACTTTGCTCATTGGAAACATGCCCTTATTTGCACACTTCATTTTTTTTAACCTTGCTTTCATGGGATTTCATGGCTTGTAGCACCTGACAAGGGGTAGCTGGAACTTTACAAGGCAAAGTTCTTCTGTGTTATGCATAACGTCTATCCAAAGTCAGTTCTGCTCTGAGAAAGCAAAGTCGAGTTCCATTTGTGTTCGTGCCTTTTCGTGGGCTCATGACATTGTGCTTGGTGCCAATACAATGGCAGCCATTTCTCGATGGTGTTTACCTTGAGTCATTCTTTAGCTCACCAAATAAGTTTTCTCTCATGGTCGAGGGGCACTGCTCTCTCCTATGTATCAGTCTACAGTATCAGATTGTTTTCAGAGGGCTGTATTATCTCATGTGGGCTTTGGGGGCTTTGGGGACTGACAGAGGGCTGCTAAGCTGGCCTCCAGTGGCCAGACAAATGCAAGTCTTAAGGCAAGATAGTCTGATGGACTGCCAAATTTCCTTGGAATCAATGAAGATAATTTGCCTTTTCCAGAGTGTAATATGAATAGTTCCTGGAGATCTATATATAACCATTCTAGAGCTGGGCGATATATCAATATATCATCCCAAACCAGCTTGAAGTCCATATCATGTTATCGGCTTCATAGTTTTTGATCTGGCAATATATCGCAAATCATGGTGGGTGGGTGGGTGTGCTGTGCAAAAAATCACAATGGGGGAAAAACCATGAAGCCAGCCAGTGCCTCTACATAACTCCATCCTTATTTCAGACATTGGGATATATCCGTATATTGCAATGTCTACCTGGTGATATATTGAGATGTTGAAAACCAGATATCGCCCAGCCCTAAACCATTCTGAATTCTTCCAACTTTTAGCGTTTCAGCACCAGTTGGGCTAGGAACCAGCCAGAGTGACTGCTTCCTTCCTCTCCCAGTTCTGTGCATTGCTGAGTAACAGAGCATCCCCATTCGCTCTCATGCATATGTTCTCCCTGTCTCTAGTGAAGGCCACCAACTTGAATGGCTTCAAAAGAGAATTGGAGAACTTCATGGAGGGTAAGGTAATGGTCTACCTCCAGTGTTGGCCACTGTGAGAATAGGGTGCTGGAGCAGATGGACCTTTAGCCTGATCCTGCAGAGCTCTTCTTATGTTCAGCTAGATGCTATGGAAATATTTCATAGTAGCAGTAATAATTTAGATCAAAGAGCCACTGTTGCCATTTCCTTTCCCTCCCGGTATTTTATCTTTTTAGCATTTGACAGAGGTCAGAAAAAATATGTTTTGGGTTAACCACAACACAAAGCTATGAAAAAGAATGAGCTGTTGATATGGGACCCAGCAATTTAGCCATTGTTATTATTAGTATTAGTATTAGTATTATTAGATTTCAAAATACATCTGCAATCCCAGATGCAGAGAGGATTGGGTCCAGTTTAGGGCTGAAACAATAAAGCTGCCCTCGCCAACCTGGTGCCCTCCAGATGTTTGTGGTAGAAATTCCCGTGAGCCTCAGCCAGCACATGTAATCCAAACTGGAGGGCAACAGGTTGGCAAAGGTTGAGATAAATAAATAGCAAGATTTCAAAATTAGGAGCACTTTCCCTTGGGGGTTTGATCCTGAAATTTGACAAGTTCACAAATCATGATCTGAAATATATTGAGTTCAGCTTTTCACCTGTTTAAAGGAAACTTTCTTGACTGGTTCAATTAATGACACAAAATCTAAATTTTGCTAAAGTGAAGTCAGGTGCTGTCAAATACTAACAGCCACTGAATTGAGTGCTGCTGCTGCTGTTGTGGATATAAATTGAAATGATATGATAACAATGCAGAATTTTCAGAAACTCATACTGACTATTAAATATTTTTCACATCCAGAGAATATATATCATCATCATTTGGGGCAAGATTCCTGCATTGCAGGGGATTGGATTAGATGACTCTTGGGGTCTCATCCAGTTCTACAGCTCAATGATTTGCAGAGGGTCATTGAGAGGTGCTGAGGGGAAACCCTGGTCCAGTTGTTGTTGCATTCAAACATGAGCCAACAAATACACATATAAACCCTGACCAAGTCAGTGCAGCACCAGATCAATGGATCAGACCATCAGTCACATTTGGAGAAGAAGAAGAAGAGTTTGGATTTGATATCCCGCTTTATCACTACCCAAAGGAGTCTCAAAGTGTCTAACAGTCTCCTTTCCCTTCCTCCCCCACAACAAACACTCTGTGAGGTGAGTGGGGCTGAGAGACTTCAGAGAAGTGTGACTAGCCCAAGGTCACCCAGCAGCTGTATGTGGAGGAGCGGAGACGCGAACCCGGTTCCCCAGATTACGAGTCTACCACTCTTAACCACTACACCACACTGGCTCTCGGATTCAGATGGTTGCCTCACCCCCCAATCTCACCTTGCTCACATACAGTATAAAATGTATGAGACTCTCTTCCGGAATGCTGTTTTATGCCATATTCTCATGGGGAACATATCAGATTTCCAGCAGTTCTTTAAAATGTAGCCAGTTTCATAGCTATAAATCAGGGATGGGGGACCTGTGACCTTCTAGGTGTTGTGGAGCTCCAACTCCCATCAGCCTCAGCCAGCATGATGGGTGTTGTAGTCTGCCAACATCTGGACAGCCAAATGCTACCCAGCTCTGCTCCAAGTGATAGGAAAGGTTGCTGCTCCTTTCTCCCACATGTAGAATGCCTTTATGTTTTGTGGTGTATATATATATTGCAAGTCTCACATTGTGTATTTGAAGGGTAGACTATAAACATAAATATTAAATAGATAAATGCAGAGTAAGCCCATTAAGGATGGTAGACCACACCCTCCAACATTACATCAATGAAAATAGGGATGTCCTATTCCATAATAATAATACTTTTACTATTTATGTCCCAACCATTAGACTTGGTTGCCCCAGCCACTCTGGGCACCTTCCAACATATATAAAAACATAATAAAACATTAAACTTTAAAAAAGGACCTTCCCTATATAGGGCTGCCTTCAGATGGTTCAGGGGGCATCATACCTTCCAACATTTCTTTAATGAAAATAGGGAAATGTGGGACATTCTGGGATCAAATCAGAAACTGGGGTGGCTTCTGTAAATCCAGGATTGTCCCTGGGAAACAGGAACAATTGGAGGGTCTGGACTGGTAGGAAAATAAGCACACAGCACATCAGAAAGTTCTCTCAAGAAAACGCCACAGAAATGGGAGAGAGAGGCACCAAACTGGGGCCAGGCAAGACACACAAGATGGTGGGAAAGCTGTGGCTTTTCACTAGTTCCCATCAGCCTCAGTTAACACGGCCAATGCTCAGGGGTGATGGGAATTGGAGTTGAACAACAGCTGGGGGTCCCAGAGGTTCCCCACTCCTACTGTTCTGTTTGCTCCTACTGTTCTGTCTTAAGATAACTTTCCTAAGGACCCCCCCAAGCTGCCTCTTCAAAAAGGACTGCTCACACCAAAAAGAAATATTGTACTGAAGAAGTATTTTAACCATAAGCTCCTGGACTATACTTTTTAAATAATGCTTTCAGCAGGCCATATCCGCCACTCGTTGAGTCTCTCTGGCAACCCTTTGCTGTGTAACACAGTCCTTCCTGATCTCAGTTTCTTGGGGTCCTCAGGGATCTAGACATGTAAATGAATCAGCAGCTTGTCTTTTATTGCCATTAGTTTCTGATTCCTCTCTTGTCAAGGTTGGGAATATCAAGGGAAGCATGAGCTGGAGAAGGTCGAACAAATAAAGATATTGCACTTTGGCTGATGAAAGTCTACAGTCTACCATTTTTAATAAATAAATAAATAAATAAATAAATAAATAAATAAATAAATAAATGATCATGTGTGGGGAGCTGGGAGACCCATATCAAGCTACAAGGAAGGGCTGTGCATGGTTGCCCACTTGTGGCAGGCTGAAGGCAGGTCAGGTCCAGGGAGCGATTCTGAAAGGGAGCTGTATTTCAATATGAGTAGGAAAATGAGAGAGAGAAAACACAGAAAGCACACTTTTTATATATAGCAAGCAGCTGATGTAGAAATGGGAACTGGATGTTTTCTCCCATTGGATCAAGAGTAGCTTGCGGATGATTTGGAGCTGGCAGGGAGGAAAGGCTTAAAATAATGCACCACTCACTCATAGTTCTCACACCAATCTCCTGGTGCAGGTTGGGGGGGAAATGAAATAAATAAAATTGACAGATTTGCCCATCCTTAGTTGTGGCACATGTGTGGTGTCCTCCATTAACAGTTTCTACAGTTTGCAGGTGTGCCCATGGTCCACAAAGGGTTGGCAGCTCCAGTGTGTCCCATTAGTGCATCTAAAATAAGGACCAGCAATTTCATTTTATTTACTACGCTTATATCTTCCTTTCCTTCCACCATGAAACTTAAGTTAACATAGACAGAGTTCCTGGCTGGTCTCCCAATCAGGCACTGATCAGACACCGGACCAGCTTACCTTGACCAAGGGTTGCTGCCTTAAGTTCCCCAAAGACCCCATCTTGGTCACCAGTGGGATGGAACCTCCTCACTGAGAGGTGCCACCAGATACATCAATGGCCCTGTTTAATGACAGAAGGAGGGTACGGAAAAATACATAAGAAGATCCATTCTCTACCATTCTACTCCCCACAGTAGCCAATGAGGTGCCTCCAAGGAGTCCACAAAAATAGCCTGCACCCCACCACATATTGTACCTGGAGTTAGAGGCTCCAATGAGCTCTCAAAGCTAATCATAACGGACAAATCATGAATCTGTCTAATCCCTTGAAAACTAATGGAACTAGTCACCATTGCATCTTGTGGCAGGGGGTTCCATAGGTTTAAGTGCACAAGACTCCTGCCTTCCTCATGGCGAAAGCTCCTCAATCCCTTGATCATCTCATTTGCTCTTTCCAGCACCTTTCCAGCTTGGGACGGGGTGTTCCCCACTGTGCACGCTATTCCAAATTTGGTCACAACAACCTTTCGTGGGGTCAAATGCCGGTAAAGACAAACTAAACAAATCCCAGTGTGATTCTTCACAGGACAAGCCTGACTTTTACAGGGATTAAGGTGAGCAGGAATTATTCGCAAGATTCAAATTGCTCCCAAAGAGGGCAGAACAATCCTATACTCATATTAAGCCAGGAATGGAGATCAGCTGCTGCTGTACTAACTTATTGGCTGCCATATCCAAAGTGCGCTCAGCTAAGGAAGGGGAAAACAGACAACAGCGTAGATACAGAAAGGAGTTAAAAATGAATGACATGCCCACAGTGTCCCTGGAAACTCTGCCAGGGCCAACCAATCAGGGACTTTGCTGCTGCCCAAATGCTGTCTGCCATTAGTGCCTGCTGAGGATTCCGGTGCGTTGGGGGTTAAACTATACCTCCAATAATAGGCAGTTCTCCAGGAAGCGGAACTAGACTGTGTTTGAAAACAAAAGAGGGATAACAGAACTAGACTGTGTTTGAAAACAAAAGAGGGATAACGGTTAGTAGGAGTCAGTTGGGGGGAGAGGAGTTGGTTGGAAAAGGTGGAGAGGGAGATAGTGGGGAGTGGGAGGTTAGGTTTTGGAGGGATGAAATGCTCTAATAAGACTGTGTCCTATAATGAAAGGAATGCACTATAAGTTACCAGTGAAATCCATGTTCTCAAGTTAATAAATAAAGTTAAATGTGCTTAAACATTAATTGACTCCAGCAGTGTGTCAGTTCCTCTAGCTGTGTGACTAAGAAGAGAACCAAGCTTCCCTGGGGTCAGGAAAGGAAGCTAGTTCAAAGTACTTCTGACAAACTAAGGGCTGGTCAGTGAAGCCAAGAAAGCCACAAAGTGGCCCGAGGGAGAGGCTAACCAGAGCAGTAGGGATCCATGAGAGGGAAAACCCCACTGGTAGTAAGGTGGTGAGAGGCTTTGGATAAAGTGCCCTGAGGTAACCGAGAGCCAAGCCCTATCTTTTGTGAAATTGGAGGTTTAATCCCGTTTTTGCTGAAAGCACAGTGGGAACCACTGTCTGGGTGTTAGAGACTCCTTGTCCTTCACATTTATCAGCTTACAATGATGGAGAAACACACCCGGCACACAGCCCTTTATCACAGGAGAGAGGATCCTATGGTCCTTCAGTTGTTGGACTCCAAGTCCCATCAGCCCCAACCAGCACAGCCAGTCAGGGATGATGGGAGTTGGAGTCGAACAAGATCTGGAGATCCACAGGTTTCCACCCCAAAAAATAATATGGTGCATTACATCAGCCCTCGTGACATAGCCAACACTGGCCCTCACCTCCGCCCGTGTGCGCCATATGGACATACGTGGTCCGGTGTGTGGCGGCCTTGCAGCCCGGGCTGACGCTCTCTTGCGGCACCTATTTACGGGCTGCTGTGTGCAAGGAGCGGCCCGTGGGGCCACCGTGCGCCAGCGGCACCCCGCATGTACTGTGCATGTGCAGCATCCTGCACGTGCACACTCCATACGGGGCGGTGCACATGCGCAGTCCCTACATGCAGCTGCTCTCACACAGCACCCCTTCACAGGTGGCTGTGTGCTAGCAGCACCCCACACAAACTGTGCACGTGCAGCATTCTACCCATGCACACTCCATACGTACGGACTGCGCTTGTGGGTTACCGCACAGATGCCGCCCCCGGTACCAGCTGGGCTAGGAACGCTGCTGACTTCTCGTGGGGAAGGAACTGCCAGAAGGCTCTTGGTGCTGGACCTCAGTGTCCGGGCTGAACGATGGGGGTGGAGACGCTCCTTCAGGTATACTGGGCTGTAAGACAAACCATAAAACAATTTTTTAAAAAAATAAAGAATAAAGTATTTTTAATAATAATAATAATAGTGCACATTTATTGCAACATGCAGCAGAACCCAAATTCCTCACATTCTTTCGTATTACGGTAGTAGGACACCTCCTAGTTTAGGTGGGAAAAGTAATTAAAGGAGAGCAGCAAAATAAGGGAAGAGTGTAATGAAATCTAACAAAGCATACCCTCCAACATTTCTCCGATGAAAACAGGGATGTCCCAAGGGAAAGCAGGAGATCCTGGGATCAAATCAGAAACTGTGACAGCTTCTGTAAATCCGGGAATCATTGGAGGCAACTCCTAGGGGCCGTGGGGGCTTTGATCCCCCACAAAGTTGATAGGCATTCCCATTCAAATGCTGTGTGCACACTGTGTCATGTGATGAATTATGTGGGGCAGGGCTTACCTGGCCCCCCCACAATATTTTATTCAAGTTGGCACCCCTGCCAGAAATGTCCCTGGAAAATAGGGAAACATCTGACAAAGTTCTGGCTTTTCCCATGGTGGCTACTGTATAAGGTTTTCTTGTTGTTGTTGTTTTGAAATACCATGTATCAAATTCTTCTTCTTCTTCTTTAAGGCTTTGTGTGAGTATGCCCCTGCCTTGCTGGTGCCCTAAGCACTTGCTTAGCCTGCCTATTGGGTACCCCAACACTGGCTGCAGTCAGAACTGGTGCCAATCTCTTTGGCCACCGCTGAGATAGATGCACGCTTGGCCTGATTGGGTAAAAGAAATCTTCCCATGCCCCTGTACTAATTGGAGTAGAAAGAGGAAGGAAGAGAAAAGGCCAGCAAAACAGAACAAAGCATGATGAAAATAAAAAAAAGTTGCAATGCTGCCTTGGCTTGATCTAGAAGTGCTTCTCCATCCTATTTATAGGGATGTGTGTGGGCGGGCTGTTGTTACTCAAGCTCAAACTACACATGACTTCAGCATGGGATTTTTCTTCTTCCCCCTAGTCTCACTCTGTCTTTCTCTCTCTTATTTAAAGCAGTCACCTAGGCTGCAATCGTGAATGAGAGACCAACCTGGGGATGAGGGTTGATAGAGAGGCATCTCAACCCTCTCCCTTCTGCCTCTCTTCCATCTCTGGCTGCTACACGGGGAGAACAGTAATGGGTAGCAGTCAATCTCTCCCATTGACTCAAGAGTAGCTTGGGGTGGTTTGGTGCGGGCAGAGAGAAAAGGGTTAAAACACCACCACCACCGACAGCACTTGTGGGTACCTTGCTTGAGATAAGAAAACGCTGATGGGGAGAACAGGGAGGGGAATCTGATATGAATAATCTAATGCGTAGTTTGAGATTAATCGTCTCAGTAGTGATGAGGTGGAAAGGGCAATATTTATATCTTATGTCTCCCTGAGCAGAGACCTGGCATTAGGAAGAGGTCCTTGGGTTAAGCCTTTGCCATAACAAATGCCGTCTTTGGGCATTCTGTTCCTGTGAAAAGTCTACACCCAAGCAAGGAGAGAGAGGGTGTGTGTGTGTGTGCTAGGCAACATCCCTTGGTCACCATCCCTGTCACTCTCCAAATTGTAGAGGGCAAAGGTCAAGAAGGGCTGTAGCTTGGTTGGAGACCATCTGTTCTGCATGTAGGAGATCTCAGCTTCAATCTTCAGAAATTTCAGGTGTGGGTGGGTGACTCCAACCATTTCTGTTTCTCTCAGTTTCTCATTTCTCCCATCTTAAGTCCAGTTCTCTACATTTCCACCTCAATTTGTGGCAACAAAAAAAAGGGGGCTTTGCAGTGGTGGCTCCCTGTTTATGAAATGCTCTCCCCAGGGAGGCACGCCTGGCTCCATCACTTCCAACTTTGAGTCACTAGGCAAAAATGTTTCTTTTCAGCCAAACTTTTGGCCTTTAGTTTGGATAATTTTAGATAGTGCAGCCTTCTTTAATGGGTGGCATGTGTTAGATCGTATTTTATGTACATGAATGTTCTGAGATTATAGTTGTTTTAATTTTTGTGTTGTATACTGCTTGGAGTTTACTTTTTGTAAAAAAAGAAAAAGAGACTAATGTGTAATAAATCCTAATCTATGACTTGGATAAAAAAAGGCTCCCCTTTTTTATCAACTTACTCTCTATCAGTTGGGTATAGTTTTTCATGTGAGCAGAAAGCTCTTACAGGACTGAAGCCAGCAATCACATGCCTGATTGATTGACACCCCCCCCATCTCTGTCCTCCATTAGTAGAAAGAGCTGAGCAGTCTCCTTGCTATTTTGGGATGGGGAGGCCAGGGGAGGCTGTCACGCTAAGTCCACAGCATCTCTCTGTGATGCGCGACTGCAGGGTAGCTAGGAGCTTTCGTCTCAGGACATGAAAAAGGAAGTAGCTACGGAGCAGCTTCCTGGGTGGTGAAGGTTTCACAGAGTGAGATGCAGCAACCAGACTTCCTTTTTCTTTACCTGGAAAGTTTGCAGAACCACAGAAAAAGATAGCAAAAATATGTTGGTACAGGTGAAACTCGGAAAATTTGAATATCATTGAAAAGTGCATTTACAGTGGTACCTCTACTTACGAATGTTTCTACTTGCGAATGGAGCTCTGTCCGCCATCTTGGATGAGGTTTAGATAGGATTTTTTCTACTTACGAATTTTTAGATAGGGTTGCTTCGACTTACGAATTTTTTCTCCCAATGCATTCCTATGGGATTCGACTTACATTTTTTTTCGACTTACAAATGTGCGTTCGGAACACATTAAATTCGTAAGTAGAGGTACCACTGTATTTCAGTAATGCAACTTATTATTTTTATTTTTAATTTTAATTTTTACAAATGCTTTCTTTTGGAAATCCCACAGTAATAAAACAAATAGTTACAATAATGCAAAAATAAACATCGCTATTACATTTCATTAATTACATTCCATTTATAATTGACCCACCTAACGACAAATAATTACAATTACAACAAATAAAGTGTTGACATATCTTGCTTTGCATGCCATGCATCAATCTCATATATTGGTTTCACCTTTTAAGTTGCATTACTGAAATAAATGCACTTTTCGACGATATTCAAATTTTCCGAGTTTCACCTGTACAAATATCATTGCTGCTGCCAAGCACCAGCAGTTTTGACCCCATTTTACTGCTCCGCTTTCCCCCCCCTGCCAAGACACAAGAGTTGATGCTGTTTGGATCTGTTATGTATTAAGTTAACTGCAGTATTCCTTCTGGCCACCATGGCTGCAGTTCTTACCCTGCCCACTGTGGCTGCAGTTCTCACTCAGGTCCACAACATGCAAATGAAGGATTGAGAGTGCTGTTCATGGATTGGGTAGCTAGGGGAAGTTTGTTACTGTTGCAAGTTACTGAGTACTACCGTGTTTCCCCTTTTTTAAGACACCGTCTTATAACTTTTTTTCCTCAAAAAACCACACGGTGTCTTATTTTCAGGGGATGTCTTATTTTTTTATTTACGGCACTACAAGACTTGGGTTTTATGAAGCAAGAACTGTCTATAGATAGATCCGCTCTGGGTGCCGGCAATGGAGCCCTATCAGTTGCAAAAGCTGGCACAGATTGCAACGTAAAAGAGGAGATACTCAAGCCGTTGCATTGGGACGCCTTGCTGAAAAAAAAGCGAGAGGACGGATTCCTCTTCCAAATAGAATATCTCCCCGTTCGCGACGCTTTTAAAGCCTTCCCTTTGTCCCCTTCCCAAGCTAACTCTCTGAACATTAATTAACTTCCCCCTCCCCGCTTCCTCGTGCTCCTCCCCTCTAAAGTGGCTGCCTGCCTGCAATGACGATGAGGTGGGAAACCTCTTTGCCAAGTTACAACAGTTAAGAGAGGGAGGCAGGCAGACGGGCAGGTTGCCCTCCTCGCCACCCCTCCAGGTTCCCTGCGCTCCACCGGCAGCTCCTTCTAAGCAGTGGGGGCGGGAAGTGATCCTGCCGAGGGATCTGACTCTGGAGACTCTGCAGGGGGTGGGGTGGGGCTGCTTCATCGTGCCCCTCGTCCCGTGCTTGAGCTGCGCGCCAGGTTTTGGCTCACTTTTTTGTTGCGCACAGAAGGCGGACGGGGCCAGCAGGGCTCCCGCCGCCGCCCGTCACGTCGGCGGTGCGGAAGGGCCAGCGGGCCTCTGGCCACCACTCTGCCTCAGGCCACAACGTTCCGGCGGCGCGGCTTCCGGCGGCGCGGCTCCCGCCGCCGTCAGTCACCCCGCCGCCGCTCTGCCTCCCGCTGCCACTCTGCCTCGGGCCATGCGGCCCACAATATTACGGCAGCAGGGCTCCCGCCACCGCCAGTCGCCCCGGCGGTGCACCTTCCTTGATCCGGCGGCCTGCCGGGTCGGCGCCAATCAGCGCCGCGCTGAGCACTGGATTGAGGAAGCGGCCTGCAGGGGCAGCGCCCAGCAACGTCACACGGAACACCACCTCCTCAATCCAGCAGGCCGCCTTCTCGATCGGGTCTGCAGAGTCAGCGTCCAGCAGCGCCGTGCTGGATAGAGGAGGTGATGTTCCGTGCGGCGCTGCTGGGCGCCGACCCTGCAGACCGCTTCCTCGATCCAGTGCTCAGCGCGACGCTGATCGGTGCTGACCCGGCAGGCTGCCAGCAGGCCACAGTCTAAAAGGCAGTAGGATAGAAGAACCTCCTCGATCCGGCGCGGCACTGCAGGTAGACCTATGGCTTATTTTCGGGGTATGTCTTATATTTTACAAAGTTTTAAAATCCTGCCCTGGCTTATTTTATGACTACGGCTTAAAAGGGGGGAAACACGGTATATAAGCCAGTTGGCTAAGCTGCTGTTCAGTCTGGACTCAGAGCTAGAATAAAGAGCTGGTTGTTTTGAGAGCTGTGTCTTCATCCTTCTTACCCACTATTCTACAGGATCCCCACCAAATGAGACATCTCGTTGCTTCTTGAGTGTCTCTCTAAAGACCTGAGAGAACTTTCAGAGAGTGCCGCCACCTCCTTCCTTCCACATCACTGGAGGCTGTTTTGAGTTTCCAGGTCTGGTATTTATTGTCTATTCTGACTGGCAACAGCCCCACAGGGTCTCAGGAAGCAAAGGGTCTTTTCCAACAGCTACTATCTGATCCCTCCAACTGAAGGCAGAGCTGGCCTTAGGCAGAGGGAGGTGGTTGCCTCAGGTGGCAACTGTAAAGGGGCTGGGCAACAGAAGCAAAGCCTTGAAGGAGAGGGCTGTCACTTGGTCTGCCCAGCAACCTTCTAAACTAGCCTGTCGCCTTCAGGCACAATGAAGGCTGCTTCCTCATTGCCAGTATTGAAGAAATATGTAATTGTCAAACCAAGCCAGTTTCTGTACGTGAAAGTTGTCATGCCCTTTTCCTCGGCTAGCCCTTTGGAGATTTTATCACCAAGGTTTTAAAAGGCACATGCTCCCCACTCCTTTGTAGTTTGATGCTTTGTTCTGGATCATGAACAATAGGTTAAAAGGTAAGTAAAGGGCCCCTGGACAGTTAAGTCCAGTCAAAGGCAACTATGGGGTTGTGACGATCTTCTCACTTTCAGGCCGAGCAAGCCGGCATTTGTCTACAGACAGCTTTCTGGGCCATGTGGCCAGCATGACTAAACCACTTCTGGTACAATGGAACACCGTGACGGAAACCAAAGTGCATGGAAACATCATTTACTTTCCTGCCGCCACAGTACCTATTTATCTACTTGCACTGGCGTGCTTTCGAACTGCTAGTTTCGCAGGAGCTGGGACAGAGCATTGGGAGCTCACCCCGTCATGGGGATTCGAACTGCCGACCTTCCGATCGGCAAGCCCAAGAGGCTCAGCGGTTTAGACCACAGCGCCACCCACATCCTCATGAACAATACAATCAAGGTGAATCACATATTCATGGCAAGTCTGCCTGTCAGTCACAGACACCTGCAAACACAGCTCCAACTCCAAAATGTGGCATTTCATGGGAATGCTGGGGCGGGGGACCTCTGAGTAATCTTGGTTTAATTTGCTTGTTGCAAAACATCCTAAAAGTAAATAGCTGAAGTTTTTTTGGCATCAGCCCTCTAAGCAATGATACATTCTTATAAGCAGCGAGAGACCCTAGGAAGACTTTCTCTTGTGCACTGGCTGTCTTCTCCCTTCCCTTCCATAACAGCTGGAGGGGGCTCCAGACTTTGCTCAGGCAGCTGCACCAAAGCTTTCCTAGCTTTAAATATCACCCTTATTTATCATTGCATTTATATCCCACCAGGAGCTCAAGGTCGCATGCACAGTTCTCCCTCCCCACTCTTTTTCCCCCTTCACAACAACCCTGTGAGGTAGGTCAGGCTAAGAGACTGTGACTGGCCCAAGGTCACCCAGTGACCAGGGATTGTTCCCAGGTCCTTCTATGTGCAAAATGTGCCGTGTGTTGTTATGAGACCCTTTATTCCCCTCACAGAGCTACAATTTCCAGAGGGGTTTAACAGTCAATCCCTCTTTCCAGGGAACTCTAGCTCCATGGGGATAATAGGACTCTCCTTATGACTCTCAGCACCCTTAACTAATTACAGCTCCCAGAATTCTTTGCGGGGAAGCCCTGGCTGCTTAAAAGTGGCATCATAGTGCTTTATATGGATTGTGTGAATATTTCCTTAGAGAACCTCCATCTGAAAACATTACTGTTTACTCCAGCTCCAGTGTGTTGCTGCTGCTGATGTCTGAACACACATGGCATTAACCCCAATCCATGTGCATCCTGTAGTTTGCTTAGAAATACTCTATATCACAGAATCAGAGAGTTGGAAGAGACCCTGAGGATCATTTAAGTCTAACCCCCTGCAATACAGGAATATGATTTGAAAATGCAACCCACAGTTAAGCTGAGGTGTGTACATTTGAAACAGCCATTGAACAAGCACCGAGGACAACTTCAATGAAGGGAGTTGAGCTCAACAAAACAAATTCGGTAACGCACAGCGAGTGAAAACATCCTTGACTTTCTCTCTGATGCATATAGCAACATTAAAAATAGAAATTCAAAATGCAGTGGTGGGGAACAGAGTTATAAGTTACAAATGTGTGCCTAGCCTCAGACTGCAAGCAGACCTCATAGCTCTAACATGCAGCCTAATCTTCAGGAAAGAGGAGCTGCTATCTAGTTTGACTGCCTATTAAATTTATCTGCATTATCAGTCAAACTAGACAGCGGCTTCGGTTTCCTGTGAGAGCTGTCCAAAGGAGGTTGTTTTTTTTTAAGAGTCATCCTCATCTGTGTTGCATTACATCTGACAGTTTATATCTGTAAATCTGTGGTGCTTGAAATAACGATGTGTTTGTGACACGCTCCTTGAAATAAATTTTAAAATTGAAATGTTGAAATGTTCAAATAAAAATGATAAGCACTCTAGCAGAGAGCCCGAGTCCGCTCTCTCCGATGCTTTCATTATGTAACGGAACAGCAGCATCGCCTCTTCCATAAAGTATCCCCAACAGTGGCTAAGGCTGAACAACCTCCGAACGGACGAAGGGGCTGTTAGATCAATGGCACATACCAAACATTACTAACACAGAGACACTCCTGTCCTGGTTGTTCATTTGGTGTATGTTGCATTTGTTGACTCTACAACTGCTGCCCTGTGTTGGCACCATAGTTTTAGTAAAATTACCATGTATTTCTTTGGCCCCATCTGCCCAACACACTGAAAACAGTGTCATGCTGCTTTAAAGAGTCATGGCTTCTCCCCAAAGAATCCTGAGAACCATAAGTCCAATTTATTCTGGGTAACAACAACAGCAATTACTTATACCCTGCCCATCTGGCTGGGCCTCCCCAGCCACATTGGGCAGCTTCCAACAGGATATTAAAAACACAATAAAACATCAAACATTAAAAACTTCCCTAAACAGGGCTGCCTTCTAAAACATCTGATGGGAGGGCGTTCCACAGGCGGGTGGCCCTACCAAGAAGGCCCTCTGCCTGGTTCCCTGTAGCTTCACTTCTCAAAGGGAGGGAACCAGAAGGCCCTCCGAGCTGGACTTCACTGTCCAGGCTTAATGATGGGGGTGGAGACACTCCTTCAGATATGCTGGTGTTGAGAGTTACCAGGGAACTGTTAAACTGTTCTGAGAACTGTAGCCCCGTGAGGGTAATAAGGTCTCTTAACATCTGAATTGATGCTTTTGAATTATGGTGCTGGAAGAGACTCTTGAGAGTCCCATGGACTGCAAGAAGATCAAACCTATCCATTCTTAAGGAAATCAGCCCTGAGTGCTCCCTGGAAGGACAGATCGTGAAGCTGAGGCTCCAATACTTTGGCCACCTCATGAGAAGAGAAGAATCCTTGGAAAAGACCTTGATGTTGGGAAAGATGGAGGGCACTAGGAGAAGGGGACGACAGAGGACGAGATGGTTGGACAGTGTTCTCGAAGCTACGAACATGAGTTTGACCAAACTGCGGGAGGCAGTGGAAGACAGGAGTGCCTGGCGTGCTATGGTCCATGGGGTCACGAAGAGTCGGACACGACTAAACGACTAAACAACAACATCTGTCAGCACCCTTAAGAAACATGCAAGAATTGTCTCTGTATGTGTGATATATGGAGGGTCAGCGCTTCCCCAGCCCAATAACTAAGAGCAGCTAGGGGGATTTTTGCAAAATAAATAAATAAAAATAAACCAATTACAGAATAAATCAGGCAAATGTGCTTTCATTCAAGTTGCAGAATCCAGCTTTTCCTTGTTGCAGAAGAAAAAAAAAACATGGAATAAATCAGGCAAATGTGCTCATATTCCAGTTGCAGAATTCAGCTGTTTCTTGTAGCAGAACTTGGCTGAACTTTTGCACAGATTGCACATCCAGCCCTGCCCACTGTCGACTCTGCAAACCCGCTCTCTACTACAAAAGGAACAGCTCACTCCTGAGAGAAAGAATTCCTCTTCAAGTCAAGCATCGGGTGAAATCTGTGTCTCCCATGAATCATCGCACCCTGCAGCTTTAGGAGAGCAATTGGATTTTTTCTTCTTTTTATTGATGCCTCGCCTTGCTTCTACAGAACTCTTCATTAGAGGACTTCCTGCCTTCTCTGGTGCCTCAATTGGCTGCTGTTATCTCGGTCTACAAGCAGAGCTTCCCGAACACACACCAGCCTCTGTGTTCCCCCCTCTTCCACGCAAAATGAAGTAAACATATCACCGAGTTCCCCTTTTCATCAGGAGCTAATCTTTGTCTTGTCCAGACACCAAGGTCTTAGCCAGGCGAGGAAGACAAGTAGCAACCAAGAGGTCTCCAGTTTCATGCACAAGGAAACCAACGAAAGAGAAGACAAGACCAGAATCCTGCAACCTCTGACAGGTAAGGGTTGGGTCCAAGATGCTTCATCTTCTTGGACGGTGTCCTTCTAGAGCTTACGTTTTCAAATCAGATGGAAGCTGGTGTGAGGGAAAACACATCACAATGGCCTTTCTCGCCTCTGTGGCTGTTCCAGTTGCTTTGGTCTTTTGAAGCAAAGTAAATATGCTTCTATCGTCCATCTGGCGAGATTGTTTCTTCCCTGCATAGATTGCACCTCTGTTGTGGTCTGTGACCGCCAAAATTGTGCTCTGTCTGCGTTGTGGTTTGCATCGCAATGTGTGTCATGTTGGCATCCCAATGTGATTTAGGTGTGTGGCCTCAGTGGCATGCTTAGGGTGGAGCGTATGCCTCCCACTTTCCTGTATGTGGTTCATACTCTTGTGTAGAGAAAGCACAGCTGAGTGGAGGCAGCAACAAGGTCCCGGGTTCCAATCTTGCTATTCCTAATTAAAAACAACCTCATAAGGCAGAGCTGGGAAGGATCTGTGCCAGAGACAGTGGGGAGGCATAGGCTGAATGAACACCATACATTTAAAGCACACCCACCCACCAAGGAATCCTGGGAATTGTAGTGTTTGAAGAGTGCTGAGAATTGTAGCTCTGCCAGGGTTGAACTACAACTTCCAGGGCTGTTGGGGAAGTGCTTTAAATGTATGGTGTGTACGCAGCCTAAGTCAATCAAAGCAGATGGATATTTCCCCCCTGTTCTAATAACAGAGTCATTCCCTTTTTCTGGGAAAATAAAGATACCCTTTCACTCTTGTGCTCCAAAATAAGGCTCTACCATTTGGCAAAGTGAGGCAGCCACTTCAGGTGGCAGATTTTTTCCCCTCCAGCTTTTCTTCCTGAGACCCCTCCCTGCCAGTCATTTCCCTCTGTTATCACGAGTTCTCCACGTTTCCACATCAGTATGTGATTTTTTTATTTAAAAAACTTGTGAAAATCCATCAGCACTTTTTTTCCCCCAAAGTCATTTTGCGTACTATAATGGATTTTGGCATTTGGTGTTCACTAATCTCTGCATTTGTGTGTGTGTGTGTGTGCGCGCACACACACACACACATCCTAGCGTATGCATTTCTGTACACATTACTTGCCTGAAAAACTGCATTGCAAAATTCAGATAAATTTCAAAGGATGGTAGTGTTTGGGTTTGTATGTTGTTTATGAAAATGCAGATTAGTTTGCTGGGTGAGGATGTAAATTCAGTTCACATTTATAGGCAAATTGTATCAAATTTGCACATTGCAAAACAATACGGAAAACAAAATGCAGCTCTCCTTCTAGATATGCACTTATATGAATTTTGCTATGCAGATTTTCAGCAAATAATGTGTACAGAAATGCATAAATTTGGATAGTGTGCCTGAAACTGAATTATATGTGTGAAAAAATGGTTTATATTGCTTGCAAAAATATGTCCATTAGTCAATGTTGCACACAAAAAGGTGTTTATTGGGAGAAATTTTTGATAAAATGCTGGTGAATTTTCACAGGGACATAAAAAAAAGTTGCTGCTGGACAGTATTTAAGACTGGAAAAATAAGAAACAGAATAGAAATGGAAATATCCTTCCAACCCTAGTTATAGCTCTTTTGACTACTTGATGGTGACTATCATATCTCTTTTTAATTCTCTCTTCTCAAAGCTAAATATGCCCACTTCCTTAAACCTTTCCTCTTCGGACTTGTTTCCAGCCGCCTTCCCCACCTCCACCTTTCTGTCTGGAAAGCCTACCTGTTGTGTTCCTGTGTGAGTTCCTGTTTATCTCCTGAATGAAAGGAGAAAAGCCTAGAGTAGTTATTCATGCAGGTACACAACAGGCAGCCCTCCTCTAAGGGAGGTTAATTCTGGGGCTTCTGTGCCTTCAGAGTGCTGCAATTGCAGGATGAATGCAACACTGTTGGAGGCTCCTAGGGAAGAGGCGAATCCAGAACAGGGACTCGGGCAGAGTTGCAGCGGGCAGCCTCCTTTGTGGGAAAGCATTTGTGGTTCACAGGAACCTTTCAGTAATCTGCTCATTTCATAAGCTCCAAACTCAAGACCCTTCTTTCTCAGCATGGATGAGAAGCCTTACAGGCTCATGAGCTTGCCTCAAATATAAGTGTTACCAACCTCCAAGTTCTTCTGCCCTGCCCCAGCCACCCCAGACCCTCTTCTTCCCAGACTGGTTCCCACCCTGGTTCTACAAGTGAGAGGAAGGGAGAAAAGTCTCTCATCCAACTTCCTTTTCTGGTCCCTGGGGTTTGCTGCTTTTTGGAGTATCAGACTGCATGCAGTCCCTGGAAAATGCAGAAGCCCTTCAGATGATAGAGGGCTGTGGGCAGGGGAGGGGAGACCTTCCTCCTTCTTGCCGTGATTTGTTCCTGCTCCTCAAAGTGCCTACCTAATGCAGAAACGGGTTGAGGAATTGGCAAGTTTGGGGGAGGGGATTTGGAGAAATGAATCTGAGGTGTGGGCTGCATTTTGATTGGCTTTCATAGCTTGACAGGCAGGCTTACTTCCAAGCCAATCCGGCTTGAATCTGTGAAGAGTTCACTCAGCATTCATTTGCAAGGATAAATTTTTCTTTCTTTCTGCTTCTCTCTTCTTTTTTTCATCATTTTTTAAAAAAAAAATTCTAAAAAGTCTCTTTCTCAAGGCACCTACAGCAGGGGCGGCTAATCTGTGGCCCTGCAGCTGTTGCTGGGGCACAAGTCCTCTCCTTTCGAGGTTCACATACCAGCCTCAGGAACAGCTGACTCCCCATTTCTCTCTCTTTTCGAAGGTTCCATCATGGATGTCAACGCCACTGCCCTGTGGCCTACCAGTGTCTCTTTGCAGCTGCCTTCCAAAGCTAGAAGCGAAGAGAGCAAAATCATGGACACAATCCAGATCTTCTTCTACAGTGTGGTTTTCCTGCTTGGCTCCCTCGGCAACGGGACCGTGATCTGGATCACAGCGCCCCAGGTCTTACACACTGTCAATTGTGTTTGGTTCTTCCACCTTGCCTTGGCCGACTTCCTGTTCTCGGTCAGCCGGATAGTGCCGCTGCTGAAGAACGCCTTCAACGAGGGGTGGCCCTTTGGGAGCTTCGTGTGCCAAGCAAACAGCTTCATCAAGTACCTCAACATGTTCTGCAGCGTCTTCCTCCTGGCTGCTATCAGCTTGGACCGAGCAGTGTCCGTGTCTTACCCGGTGTGGTTCAAAAACCACCGGGGGCCCCGCTTGGCGTGGTTGGCTGCTGCTGGGGCCTGGTTTGTGGCTACTGCCGCGAGCCTCCCTTTCTATCTTTACCGAAGAGTGGTAGCAGAGAAAGGTAGCACCAAGTGTTCCCTCGCCCTGGGGGACAAGGTTTCAGTGAAGTGGGCCTTGTATTTTCTGAGGTTGGTCTGTGGGTTCCTGGCTCCCTTTGCCATCATTGTGATCTGCTACGGGGTCATCGCAGTGAAGCTGAGGCGGCGGCAGACCACCTTTCGTTCCAACAAACCCTTCAAGGTCATCTTGGCTATTGTGGTCACCTTCTTTCTCTGCTGGGCACCGTACCACATATTCCTCATCCTCAAGTTGGTGGGAGTGAAGGGTCAAGGGATTTCCATTGGCCTTCCCCTCATGTCCTCTCTGGCCTACCTCAACAGCTGTGCCAACCCCATCCTTTACTTCTTCTTGGGCCTGGACTTCCGCAGGAAGCTCGGCCGTTTCAACTTGGCTGGGGCTTTCAGGAGAACTTTGCTCGAAGAGAGCGGCTACTCCTTCAGAAGGCCTAGCAGATACCAGAAGGAAGCTACTTCATCTGTCGCTGAGCCGGTCCAATCCACGGTGGTTGATAGAGTGCTGTGAGCAAATTCAAGGCTCTGGAGACTTGAGGCTTGTGAGGCCTATGTGTCATCGTTTGCTAAAACAGTATTAATCCATCACATTCCTTACCAAATCAAATTTTGTACGGCCTGTTTCTGCCCCCAAATTGCGGAGTAGAATGAAATTTGACCTTGTGCTACACAGCGATGTTTTCTGAACATTTTCAACTGGGTATAGCAGGTGTGAGGTTCGTGGCAGATCCATTTCTTTATCCAGGTCAGGTTTTTCAAAATGACCCGGTCTAAGCACAGATAAGTCCATCCCAGGATTTGTACTAGACTGACAGGGCAAGAGCAGTTCTGGAAAGAAGGAGAGTGCACCCTAGGGCAAGGAAGGAACTCTAGAATAAATCCCTATACCTACTAAGTTTAGTCTGAATGCTGATTCTTAGTCTCAGTTCTCTGAACATAACGTGTGTGTGTGTGGGTGTGTGTGGTCTTTTGCCCTATCATTGGGTCTGAAAGCAAATGTGGAGTCATTCGAGGGACAAATAAAGCTCTGCTTTTGAGAACCAGGCTCTGGAAATGGATTGAGGACAAGTTTCCGAAGTTCAGCTTAGCAAAGCTGGAAAACCAAGACCCTTAAAAACCTGGGGAGAATGCTTGCATGGTATTGCAGAATCCCACCCCCACCCCTTCCCTGAGCAGTGAGACTTTCCAGGGAACTAGGGCTTCCTAGGTCTGGGTGAGTCAGCATTGGAGACTTAAGGTGTCTTTGCGATAGATGCCTGCAACAACAGCCCTGCAGAATCGAACAGTTAGAAGACTTGCTCTGGTTGACAGAAGCACATGTGGTCTGAAGCTGCATGGGGCAGTGTCTTTCCACCCCTGAAGGATTCTTAGAACTTCTGCTGGCATCTGGATTTTTTAATAGCACCTTGTTCCTCTCTTCTCCTCCGTGCCGTGTTGCTAAGCAGGTTTAAAGCACAGAGTGTGTGTGTGTGTTTGTTTAATGTACCTGTGATGGTGCAAAAATTTATTAAATACAGTCATCAAACAGGCTTCCTAAACATGGGATTGTAGAAGCTGCTCAAAATAGACACACCTCTCCTGAGGATTAAGCGACAGCTTTGCTCAATGTTTCCTATCGCACAAAACAAGTTATTCATCCAGCTTCCCCAGCCCAAATAGGAGACAGGCAGTCTTAATCATGCAGGCTTTGTTTCTGAGCTGTTTTGTTGTAGGTGGTGCTGTCTCAAGGAGAATCCTGGTGGGTCACATCTAGGCCAGCATTTTGTTCTCACAGTGGCCATTCAGATGCCTATTAAGGAAAGCCTGCAACAAGGATGCAAGGACAGTAGCCCTAGTCCACCATAGTTTCACAGTGATATATAGGCAGTATAACCTGGCTGCAATACACCCACCATGTCTAGAAACCTATTTGACCATCTTAATCGCCTACTGAAGCTACCCAGCTCGTGGCTGGGTACCCGTCACACCCAGAAAATTCCATATTTTAACTATGTGCTATATATGGAGCTTCCTTTAGTCTGTCCTGAATCTCCCAACATTCAGCTTCACTGGACAGGCCTGGGTTCAAGTCCCACAGCAAGTTACTGGAGAGAAAAAACTAGTCAAATGACCAGGGCCACCTTCACACCAAGCCAGATGATACCAGCTTAAACAGTCATGGCTTCCCCCAAAGAATTATGGGAGCTGGAAATTGTTAAGGGTGCTGAGAGTTGCTAGGAGGAACCTAGTCCCCTCTCAGAACGACCAATTCACAGGGAACTCTGGGGATCAAAGTTCTGCGAGAAGAGACTCGGGGACCTTAACAAACTACAGCTTCTATAATTCTTTGGGGAGTTCATAACTGCTTAAAGTGGTATCATAGTGCTTTAACTTGGTGTGAATGCGGCCTAGGACTAAACCATCCCCATTTCTCGGCACTATATGTAGGTGGTGACATTGTATGTGCTGGGTACATGCATTTCACTGAATATTCTTCAGAGCTGGATGAAAATTCTTCAACAGTTCAGGGAAAATACATTTTTCACCTTCCCTATCTTTCAGAATGTTGAAGGAAGCTCTTTTGCTGGCTCATATTGGGGGGATGAAGAGAGTTGTGATCGAAGAGAGGGCAGGCAGGAGAAGGGGCAAAGTCTGTTGAGCAAAAGCAAATTGCCTATAAATGAGGCTGTTTGGGGGCAGGTAAAGATGTGAGTGAGCCAAAGGGGGTTTGCAGGTTGTGCAAGGGCCAACAATCAGCTGTTTGTCAGGGCTTGTGACATGCCATCCATGGACCATGCAAACACTGGCAATCAGCGTTTCACAAGCTGCAGCAGCATCCACATGGGCAGGAAAATGGCATCACTGAGATATCTGGCAATTGACAGGTATGAGAGGAGCCATGGGAGGCAGAGACACTCACAGGAATGTGGGAAGCTGTCTTATAAACTGCTTTGAGGTTCTTTTTCAAGAGGCGTACTCCTTTTATGAAATAAATAAATACTGAATGAGGCTGTTGGTCCATCCAGCTCAGTACTGCTGCCACTCCAACACTTAGATAGGAGTTTCTCCCACTCCTACCTGGAGTTTGGACCTTGTACATGCAAAGTAGATGCTCTGCCACTGAGCTACGCTCCTTCCTCAGCTGCTCCTGCTCCTTCGACTTGTCACTGCGCTTGGAGAAAGCAGCTGAACAGGCACCAGAAGAAGGTCGAAGGGGTGGGGGGAACTAGCAGCCCCACTGTTGGGGAGTGGGCCTGGGCTGGTGTCTCATGGCTCTTGGGAGCCAGTGTGGTGTAGTGGTTAAGAGCAGTAGACTTGTAATCTGGGGAACCGGGTTCGCGTCTCCGCTCCTCCACATGCAGCTGCTGGGTGACCTTGGGCTAGTCACACTTCTTTGAAGTCTTTCAGCCCCACTCACCTCACAGGGTGTTTGTTGTGGGGGAGGAAGGGAAAAGGAGATTGTTAGCCACTTTGAAACTCCTTCGGGTAGTGATAAAGCGGGATATCAAATCCAAACCCTTCTTCTTCTTCGTCTTCTTCATGATTCCGAGCCCTGATGACATCAACCCTGATAGCAGTCACTTGTGCGCGACAGATGCATAGTCATGGGAACAACTGGATATTCCGCATGGTGGGTACCAAAATAGGCTCTAGCTAGTGCCTAGTGTACTTCCAGGCAGATACAGGAGAAGAGCAGGATTCGACACAGAGAAGTTTGCAAAGGGAGGGAGGCTGGACAGCTTAATTACCACGAGTGAAACCTTCTTATTGCAGGAGGGAAAAACTTGAGTGACATTCAGATCTTTAAAGGTTGACATAATAAATAGCCCACAGTTTTATACATGGTTGCCCCTTTAAGCAGTGTCCCAGGTATTCCAACAAAAGAAAGAAAGACCGAAGCACACAATAAATATAAGAAGGTCTATACAGTGTGGGCAAGGTGCCTTGCTTTTCCGCTTAGGGGGTGTAGCAGAGTTTTACCCCCACCCCCAAACACACATATTAAAAACCTCTTCCACAATCCAGTCAAAGCCATGTGAACGCAGTGTGACAAAAACACTACTGGGGAGGGGTGGAAATGCCACGTGGTTGAGCAAGTCTAAACAAGTAGCATGATGGAAATTAGATGTACCTGTAAGGGTCACAACCAGGATCAAATCTCAGCTGGCTGGGGCTAGTGCAAGCCATGACTTCTACAAAACCAGCAGGAGTCTACTTGTGACTCATGGAACGTCCAGCCAACTCATAAAATCCACATGAAGTCCAGATGATTCGCTTTGTTCAGCAGATGTCCAGGAGCTACAAGTTCCAGAGAAGCTGGTTTTTATCCTTTGGAATGGAAGTCACTTTTATTTATAGAACTGGCTAGAAGAGTTTCCCTCTGCCAAGACATCGCCCTAAGTCTTTTCTGATAGAGGGGATACTCAGAAACCTCTTTTGAACTGGTCCATTAAAAAACAAACATCAGTATTCAGGCAATTTGTATGAACAAAACAGGCACAGCCAACCATTCTTATTGACTGATTACCCTGTTACAAGGTACTTGGGATTCCACCCTGTTGTTCCAAAGATCAGACAGGACGCAAGGCCTTCTGACCGAACATGAAAACGTTTGGCCTCTCCCATCTTGCCATCAGTCTCTGTCCTGGGGAGGAGCTATATTTTACAGCAGAGGAGTCCTCCTTGGAGAGAAGTGCCAGGCCCCATAGTCAAGCATGGGAGCCACATGTCCACAGCAAGTGAGGCCCATCAGTAGCGAACGTTCTCCTCTGCCGCTGTGACTATCGCATCCATCCAGATACGCATCGCCTCTGGACTGGGTGCCACCATGCAGAAAAGGCGATCATAAGTCTTGACGCAGAAGGTCATCTTGGGGCTGGGGCTCTGGAAGAGAGGAGAGTCGAAAGAACAATGGAAACACAAAACTTTCTCATGATGCACTTTTTAGAAATCCAACCCTTCCTCCCCTAAGGACCTCACGGCAGGGCACGTGGTGCTCTTTCAACACCTCCCCCCCCACACTTTCATTTTATCCTCTGGCATTTTGTGGGGTAGCTCTAGGCTCAATTACAGCAGAGCAGCTTTGCAAAGCAACCACATCTCAGTTGTTAGAGCAGGTGCTTTGCACAAACCCAATTTCTGCAGACTCCATGAAAAAAAATATGGATCTAATATATTTGCATTTTTTAATATCATCCACTCTTTAAGCCTTACTAGGCATGCTGCCTCATAATACAAGTTGAGGTCTGGAAGTGCAAACCCTCCTCTTTCTTTTATTTCTGTTAGCAGTTTGTACTTTATCCTTGGTTTTTTGCCCTGCCGTATAAATCTTGCCAAATCTCTCTGCCATTCTTTAAAGCAATTTTGTCCACTTGTTATTGGGATTGTTTGAAAAAGAAACAACATTTTCAGTAGCACAGTCATCTTTATTGTAGCTATCCTTCCCCATAGTGATAAAGTTAGCCTACTCCAGATTACACTGAGGTAGATAATGGGCAGGGAACTGAAAGCGGCTCACCTAGCCTCTCTTATTTCACCCCAGGATGCTACCTAGATAACCCCCACCCCGATTTGCCCTGCTTCACACTGTCCTCGGGTGGTTTCTGCTTAGCTGGAATGTGTCCGTTTATTTGTTTATTTGTTTATTATCCTGCCTAAAGGAACCCAGGGTGGCAAAGGACAACTCTTCCCAGTTTACAAACCCTTCACCCCCAGATCTACACTCCTCAATGACCCCTGCTCCGTGGCTTCCTGACATGCTTTTGGCTACCATTTGCATGGAAGGAGAGATGCCACCTGCTATGGTATGCAAAGGTTAAGGGTCACACCTGCGGCTCCACTCACTTCCCCACCCCAGTCCTGCCCCTGATGTAACTTATTTCCCCAAGCACAAAAACACTCTCCCCTCCTGCCGTTTCCAGAAGCATTCCTGCCTCCAAATGGCTAGTAAAGCCATTGATAGCCCTCTCCTCCACGAATTTGTCTCATCCCCTTTTAAAGCCACCAGAGTTGGTGGCTATCACTGCTTCCCGTGGCAGCTAGTACCATAGTTTAACTTTGCTCTGCGTCAAGGGATTTCACTGGGAAGAGAGTTTTAAGGGGGGAGGGTCTGTGCTTTTGGGTACCTTGAAAGCACTGCGGAGATGGTCGTAGTACACCTCTTCAATGGCCTGGAAGTAAATGACGCCCTTCAGCTTGGTCTCCTCTTTGTCTGCAATGAGAAAGAAGCAGAGGGGCACATTAGAAAGCTGAGAGCGGCAGGGGAAATACCAAACAGAGGACAGGCAAGAATTTCTCAGGCCCATCACATTGACCCCTCCACAACACAAGCCTAGAGGCATTCTCTAAGAGAATCTCAGACATTCCAGGATTGGGTGCCAGCTGCAATTCCTTAGGGGAAATAGTACTGGGTTGCAGACTGCAAAACTTTAATTTCTTCATTTTTATTTTTTTATTTCAAAGAGTTTCTAGTCCTTACGGATGTGAAACAAGTGAATGGCTATGGCTTAAAGAGAGGAAGCCTGGTGAAATTTAAGAGCCTGAGAGGAAGATGACTATGCTTTCCAGTATATTTCATTTTTGTTAGCAACTTGCTTTCCCCATGGAGGAGGAGGATGATTTTCATTTTTTATACCTAGATGCAAATTCTCATACGCAAATAAGAAATATGCAAACAGACTTGATTTGTATGTTCTACACATACCAGCGGTTTGAGCTTCAATCGGCATGGGAATTAGGGGGGGGGGAGATTAATGCTCTGAGCAGACTTTCGGGATCAAAGGAAGGTGCTTTGTTGCAATAAATGGATGCTTCTGCCACCCCACCCCACCCTGCAACACAAATTGCAGGGATGTGGATTGCACAGGATCTGGATCAGTGCTGTGGCAGAGTCAAAAGGATAAAGCCCACCCCAAGGTCCCGATCCAGATTGGGGCCATGCACAGTCAATTTCTGAAAGAAAAAAAGGATGGCCATATGATTAACACCACATGCAGTTTGGCTCTAAGTCTGCTGTGACAAATTGACGCAGTTTTGAAATGTTTATTCCTACCTGGCTGGCAAAGAGTTAATCCACCTCCAGCCTGACTGACATAGAATTCTGATGGGGGCGGGACTGTGCCCGGTTCAAAAAAAAAAGGAGGGAGTGTCGGTTTGGTCAGTTAGGGAGAGGGAGGAGGGTGTGATGTGGTGTGATGTGGTGTG
The DNA here is from genome assembly GCF_963506605.1 of Zootoca vivipara. Classification (NCBI taxonomy): domain Eukaryota; kingdom Metazoa; phylum Chordata; class Lepidosauria; order Squamata; family Lacertidae; genus Zootoca; species Zootoca vivipara. The sequence goes on along the minus strand of NC_083281.1, from coordinate 23,954,106 downwards.
GTGAGGTTATATGAAGAAAGTGGAGAGGTCAGGAGACTGGGAATTTAGATAAGATTTAGGAAAACTTGAAGTTAAATGTTTGACTGAGTTTTTTTGTACAACTGAAACAAAGCAGATTAATACATGACACGTTAAAGAAAAACTTATGCTTTTAAGACAATAAAACTTCATCTCTGTTTTGCCAAAAAGGTTCATCTTTATTATTCCAGCGAGGTACCAGGACTCACAGCCGTGGTGGCTCAAGAGAGGGCAAAACTCACCTCAGGCAGGGAGGTGGCAGTTTGTGTCCTGGAGTTAAACGGAGGAGGCTTAGTAGGGTAACCTGAGGCGCCAAGAAGTTGCCAGAGTGAAAAGGGCAAACTTTTACAGTGGGGAATCAAACTGAGGGAGACCCTTTACTGTAGGCAAGAGGTTATTCCATCGGACAGCCTAGAGTTTCTTAAGGTACCAGGCCACGTAAGCTGGAAGGCTCTCCTTACTGAGAAACCCATAAGTAAAAGGGGTTTATTTTTGAGGCGGCAGGAGAAGAGGGTGGGTGTTTTCCCCTCTGAATTCCTGTGACGCATTGATAGTAACAGAGAGAGAGGGACCCATCGTCACATCTGCCCATTGAGCCTAAAACTTTCTGCACTGGCTGGCAGAAGCTCTCTTTCCTATGTCTGCTGCCTGAGACGCCTTTGCCTGGAGATGCAAGGGAGGAGTTAAACCAGGGACCTTCTGCAGGCAGAACAACTGTACTCCAACTTTCAGTACATAGCTTTCAGAACTGGGGGAGCCAAGAGCCATCCAGAGCAGCAGGTTCCGATAACAGATGAGCACCCCCCACCCAGGTGGCTAATCGGGGGATAAGCAGGCTCACCCTACTACAATCAAAAACCCAAATTACCTCTAAAAGGTGCCAGTCTTTTAAATCTCTGCATGCAAATAAAATAAATACATCCAATTTTGTTTTTTGCTTTTCATTTCTCCAGACAACATTTATTTCAAGTTAGATAGTTCCGTAAATGCAGCGTAAGACTCTTAATGTCAGGGTCATGGGCTCAAGTCCCACATTGGGCAAAAGACTCCTGTATTGCAGGGGATCGGACTAGATGAACTCTCACGGCCCCTTCCAGTCTACAATTCTGACTCTATGGACATTTTTGCATGCACTTTATGCATGTTTGGGAGTTATGCTCCCAGGTGAGAAAGCCTTTCTTTCACCCCACCCCACCCAAGCCATAAAAAGTGGGAGCAACCTTACAGGACCAGCCTGTTGGATCAGGCCACTGTGAGAACTGGATGCTGAACTAGGTGGGCTTCCGGCGTGATCCAGCAGAGTTTCTCTTGCATTTTTTTACATGGCAGTCGGCCGTGGACTCTCCTTCTCACCTGCATAGTAGGCTAGGACACGTTTCTGACGGTCAAAGGTGAACCAGCGCTTCTTCCAGGTCTTGATCCTGCCACCCATCTTGACCAGGTAGCCTTTGCAGGACTTGTTGGTCACCCGCACCTGGGGGCAGGTGTCCACGCTGTGCCCCGATGCCTCCAGGTGTTTGCGCAGGTCGAATGTGGCTGGTTTTTGCTCCTGGATCTCGGCTGGGTTAGGATCCTGCAGGACGGCAAGCATGGCAAAGGTTAAATTTGGAAGTGGCTTTTTGGGGGGGGGGTGCACTCAGAGCAGCCTGTACTCTGCGACTGCACCATGCAAGCACACGAAGCCAAACCGGGCACAGAATTCAGTTTCCTAAGGTTCTTGGCTTTATACTTTCGCCAAGGCAAGTTTCTAGTCCTTATGGAGGCAAAGAGAAGCTTGAAATGCATGCGAGTGAAGGTTGACTGTCTATAGAGCTGCTTTGTATGCTACATGAAAGCCAACAGTTAACCGGCAGAACACCCAGGGACACCAGCGACACTGGGACAAAATGAACAGGAGAGGACTGTTATCTTCAAATCTAGCACGCCATCTTACTGTAAGTATTGGATTTGGTCTTGCAGTCTTATAATGAAGCCTCATGTTCTCAAGCTAGTGGGTGGGAGCTGAGCAGAATTTGCATTTGAAGCTTGACTGCCTTGTATAACACATCTCTCCCCACTTCCTATATGCAAACGGCATTTCTGGTGCAGAATGGGGATGTTACTTCGGGTATGAAATTCTGGCGTTAAGTGAAACATTACAGATATATTCACCAGCTTTCTTTTCGAGTTAGCCCACCTGACCTAGCGTTGCCTACCTTGATTGACAGCACCTTTCAAAGCACAGATACAGTGGTACCTCGACTTACAAACGACTCAACAACCGAATTTTTCGACTTACAAATGGGGGTAATGGCCACGCGCTTACGAATGTCTCGACATCCGGGAAAAAACTGCGGTGGTTTTAGATAGGGATTCTTTTGACTTATGAATTTTTAGATAGGGTTACGAATTTTTCCGTTTCCAATGCATTCCTATGGGAAATCGCATTTCCAATGGCGCTTTTCGACTTACGAATTTTTCGACTTACGAAGGTGCCTTTGGAACGGATTAAATTCGTAAGACGAGGCACCACTGTACATACTTAACAATGAACGAGCATAAGAAGAGCTTGGCTGCCGGATCAGGCCCATCTAGTCCAGCATCCTGTTCTCACAGCAGCCAACCAGATGCCTGTGATAGACCCGGAAGCTGGACCGAAGGAAAAGAGCACTCTCCCCTCTAGCAGCTGCTGTTCAGAAGCATTACTGCCTCCAACCAGGAAGGCAGAGCACAGCCATCATGGCTAGCAGCCATTGATAGCTTTCTCCTTCAAGAATTTGTATAATTCTCTTTTAAAGCCATCTAAGTTGGTGGCCATCATTGCCTCCTGTGGAAGAGAGTTCCACAGGTGAACTGTGTGCTGCATGAAGAAGTATTTTTGTTTCTCTCTCTATAATAGAATTCAAATTGTAATACAATAAAAGAAACAAAGGGAGCAATATAATTACTATTGTTATTGTTATTATTTATTAATTTACATACCGCTTACATGCCAAAATGGCTTCTAAGTCATATTTAACTATATAACCATTAGACGACATCTGGAGACAACCTCGTTTAGGGAAGCATTTTATAGTTTTCTTATGTTTTTATATATGTTGGAAGCCACCCAGAGGTGGCTGGGGCAACAATTATTATTATTATTATTATTATTATACTATAAAATCAATAAATAATTAAAATACACAGTCATAGTTCCACTGGGGCATTAAAACATCCTTAGTTAAAATATCTCCGCTTCTGGCATCTTCAAGCAGGACTTGGAAACAGACTCTCATCTAAACCTCTGGACAGGAGCTACTTAAATAAAAAGCCGATTAAGAGATTTTTTTAAAATAAAGTGTCTGCCACAGAAACATTGCTGCCACAGAAACATTGCTTCCACAGAATTCAAATTACAATGCCATGAAATACAATGTAAGAAATGAAAGAAGCAATAGTGAAAAATCAATGTGAGCATTTAATGAGGGCAAACCGCGGACCACTTGAAGGATGCTTGTGGGCCACTCATGGTCCACGGACCACAGTTTGGGAACCCCTGATGTAAGCTAAGGCTATCAATGGCTACGATCCCATGATCTCTATTTGCTAACTCCAGCATGGCTCTGAATACCAGCTGCAGGACAGCAAAAATGAAAGTGTTATTTACACTCCTGTCCTCCTTGTGAGTTTCCTGTAAGCGCCTGCTTGGGCACTGAAGGAAACAGAATGCCAAAGAGCAGATCAGCCTTTGGCTTGACCCAGCTGCAGGGCTGCTCTTAGCAAGAAGCACGGCTTTGCTCACATGTTCACAGAGGCTACCTCCTCTGATCAAAAAGCTGAATCATTTCCCCATCCCCCTGATGTGTAGGATAGCTATGCCCTGTGCATGCTCAAAGTCCTTCCCAGTTTACAAGGTGCATACCAGAAGCAAATTTGCAACAGGCTCCAGGCTTAGCCCTGGCAAAGCCCGTTTGAGCTCAAGCCACCTTCCCGCTGGGAATCCAAAGACGAAAGGGATTGTAAAAGCTTGTTTTGATTTTGCAGAAGTTCTCCTACCTTGGTGGACGGGAGCACCTCCATGCGTCTCACCTCCCCGGCTACTTTCTTGGCCTCCTGCAAGGAAAGAGGGTTGAGCGGAGTCTGCCGGCGAGAGCGGGTGGTAGGCAGCGAAGCGCCAGCAGCCACAGACATACCCCCAAAAAGACAAACATCACACGGGCACATGCACACAACCCCAAACCGCAAAAGATAAAAACCAAACGGATCCCCAAACTCCTCCCCTCACGCTCTCTCTCTGTGAAGACCAGGCGAGCAGAGAGCTGACATAGTGAAACCTTCAACTTCCTTGTCCTCGGAGGCACATGGCAGGCAACTGAGGTTATTCTGATTTATAGCAAAAGGGGGGGGCTGGGTGGCATTCTGTTCGCTTTCCCCCACTGCCTGCCCACCGGCTAGACCTCACTACTAACAAGATGTTGTGGTGTTCCGTCTCAAGAAAAGAAAACGGAGTTGAGCAGAACAATGATGCTGTTGGTTAATGTTAGATTCTGGGCTTGACGGTCTATCGCTAGTGTTGCCAAGGCTTCCTACAGTGTTACTGGGGAGTTTTGTGTATGTTTGTTTCGTTTTCACAATATATTCATAGTCCTATTCTTCTTCTTTTTTTAATGTGCTGCAAGTTGCTTGGAGACTTTCCGGTAACAAGTGGCTAACAGGCCTATCCATTAATTAATTAGCTAATGAATAGCAACCAATATGCAACTCCTGGTCATTTTTTAAGCAATGCTTTGACATTCATGCATTGCAGGGGGTTGGGCTAGATGTCCCTTGGGGGTCCCTTCCAACTCTGCAATTCTATGATTTCCTTTACATTGAAATGAATAGCAGAGAAAGCATTACGTCATTAATTATGTTAAATTTGTAAAGTTGCATAGCTTAGCATAAATAATTCCCCAGATTACATGAAACAGCAGGCTACAAGAGCAGCATTTGGGGCAAACCGAACTGCGGCAGAATGGAAACGGCGTCTCTTGCGACAGAGACCGGTCGGAAGGAAAACTGCTACCTTCTTCTGTTCCCAACTTCAACACCCATGAGCACACCCAGATCTAGTAGTAGTTGAGCAGTCTGATTCCTCCTGAGCTTCATGGCTAAGTGAGGATTTGAACCCTGATCTCACCAACCCTGGCCTGATGCTCTGCCACTGTACAACTCTGAATTGCATTTAGGTGCTTCAGCATTTATGGCCTCATATTTATGGCCTCATATGCAAAGAGTATATGGGTGATATTGTGTAATAGAACCGCATAATGCTGCTAATAGGGGGAGTCAGGTCCAGTAGATTTCCTGGACCTGGGTATGCATGTCACCTCATTAACCCACCCACCCCTCTGCCTTGGCCCCTATCAAATTCTGCCTCCCCCCTCACCTCCAAGCTCTTTTGACATCAGAGAAAAATGCAGGAGATGTACATAATTTGTAGCTTGGTCCTCATGCTCTTACACTTTGGGGAATGTGTGTGTGTGTGTGTGTGTTTGTGTGTTTGTTTGTGTGTGTGTGTGTGTTTGTGTTGGGAGAGCTGGAGAGACTTGTGGTATGTATACATGGATGATACTTCCCACCCTTCCCAAATACCAGGGATTATTCTGAAACCAGAGGAAGGTTAACAATCTTGGCCTGGAATTCGTTGATCTCACCCTTTCCTGCAGCAGCCGCTCTCTCTCGGCCATGGCCTCCCGCACCCTCCGTTCCATCTCGGCCAACTGGGTGACACAGTTCCCAAGGCTGTCGGGAGACATTTCTAGTTAGTGACGGTGGAAGTGGACAAGCAGACATCAGGGTGTCGGCCTGAGCATGTAGTTCAGGACTGGCTGACATGCTTAGTTCCTCCAGATGTCGCTAGACTACAATTCCCATGAGCCTTAGAGAGCATGCCCAATGTTGTAGCTGTAGTCAGGAACATCTGGAGGGGACTACATTGGCTGCCCTGCAGTGGTGCATCAACATCTGGAGGGCCAAGGTATCCACACACAGTTCTAAGTATTTCAAGAGACACAGCGCCTCCCTCCACCTCTCTCTCTTCCACAGGAGGGAAAGTGGGAGATCTCATGAGTCCTGCTGGATCTGGTCAAAGGACCGTCTAGTCCAGCAACCTGTCCTCACAGTGGCCAACCAGATGAGAAACCCACAAGCAGGACATGAGTGTGACACCACTCCCCCCTCAACCCAAGTAGACTTGCTAAGATGTATAAGACTGAATCAGATAAGTGCTGGAGATGCAATGAGGTTAAGGGTACGTTCTTTCATATGTGGTGGACCTGTAAAAGGGCAAAAGAGTATTGGGAAATAATTCATAATGAATTGAAAAAAATGCTGAAAAGCACTTTTCCAAAAAAAAAAAACCACACCAAAAAAACCACCCAGTGTCCTTTTTGTTGGGGATAATTCAGACGAAATTGCCCAGGTGTTCAAAAAAGTTATTTATGTATGCCACCACTGTGGCCCATATTTTGTCAGCCCCCAAATGGAAAACGAGCAAGGTCCCAACTAAAGAAGAATGGCAACTTAAACTGATGGAATATGCGCAGCTTGCAGACCTAACAAATAGAATAAGAGAACAACAAGAAGATACGTTTAAAGAAGATTGGAAAATGTTTGTTGAATATGGGGGGGGGGGGTTGCGTACACTTGAAAACGTTGGCAGCATTAAGAAAAATTCAACAGTGTAAATAAGTTTTTATGGATGTAATAATGGAATACTGAATGGTTTAGTTGATGTAAAATATGCAGGGATTTATGTTATGCAAAATAACCATGGAAAGAGAAGAAGCGAAGTCGTTGATATGTTAAGGTTGTTTAAATGAATATTCTAAATAGTAAAACAGAAAATGTAATAAAAATTATAAAAAAGAACATAGCCACTGATGTTCTCCACAAAGTTGTCCAATCCTCTTTTAAAGGCATCTAAGTCTGGGGCCATCACTGCCTCATGTGGACTCCCATGGTTTAACTAATGGATTGGCGCCTGCCAAGTGGAGAAGGCTGGAGTGCCAAGGAAAAGGCCACTGTCAACTGGTGAGGTGTTTGTTGGGACAGGCTGAGATTAAGGAGAAACAGGTGTGCTCACCTATAGGCTCCTTGGCTGGACCCTCCTAGCTGCCCCACAGCTCCTTGGCCGGCCAGCAGCTGGTAGAGGGGGTTGTTGAGACGTGAATATTGCAGGTTTGGGCTGCCTAGGTAGGGCCTGTTGCCCCCACCTGAGAGCTGTGCTGCCAGCATGCTGGGATCCAGAGCGCCTGCAGGGAGAGAGGAGGAAATCCAAGGAAAGTGATTGGTTCAGCATTTCCCCAAAGACACAGGGCACACGGTCCTCATCAGAAGACAGTGAAACAGACCATTGGTCCTCTAGCTCAGTACAATGATTGGCAGCGACTTGAACCTGGGAAATTCTGCATGCAGGGCAGATGCTCTCTCTCTGAGCTATGGCCCAATAACCTCCCCCCTAAAAAAAACACCCACTCTGGAAATCCCAATTTTGGATATAATTGGTCACAACATAGGGTTCAAATCCCCACCCAGGGAGGATGATCACTGGGCAGCCTTGGACCAGTCACTATCTCTCAACCTGACCTACCTCACAGGGTTGTTGTGAGGTTAGAATGAGAGGGAAGAACCATGCACACCACACTGAGCTCCTTGGAGGAACAGTGGAATATAAATGTACTAAACAAATAACAGGTCCGTTTGTTTTCCTGCCGCACCATTTAGATGAAAAAGACCCAATTCCTGTAAAACATCTTATTTCAAACCTCTTGGTTCACTGCTAAGGTGTGGCTTGTTTGTTTTTTGCCAGCCACCATGAAATGGCTGGCGAAAGGGAAAGAGTTGCCTCCCCCTGGAAACCTTGTGGCTTCAGGCTGTTTTGGACTACAATTCCCACCATCCCTACCAAGGGTCATGCTGGCTGGGGCTGATGGGAATTGTATTCTAAAATGCATGGAGGGCACCAGGTTGGGGAAAGCTGTCTCAGAGATTGCAGAGGTGGGTTTACCACTGGCTCATACTTTTTGGAGGAGAAAGGGACTTTTCACATCAATGGGTAAGGTGGATAGCATTCACTGTTTACTGGAATGGATGTTGTACTTTTTTGTTTCACTGGATAGAAGTCGGGTTTTGTGCTAAAGTGATAACAACAACCTCTGCAACCAAAATGTCATGTATATGAACCTTATCCACCCACCCACCTCCAAAAATAGTATTCCTTGAATTTTTCCCTATTCCCTGTCTCATGCTTTCCGCCCACTCCAGAAAACTGGTTGCTGGGCCCAATCCAAGGTGTTCACACTCGTGTTTAAAGCTGTAATTGACTTAGACCCCAAATACCTGAAAGACCACCTCCTTCTCTAATTGTTGTAGCCCACCCTAGAACCTCAGGGTGAAGGGCAGGTAATTAATAATAATAATCCATACCATGCATGGAGAGGGGGCGCTGTGCAGTCCTGGCCGTGAGGCGATCTCCTCTCCTACGGGGGAGACTTGCGGTCCTCTGCAATCCAATTGATCCCTGGGCAGAAAAAACAGGAAGGTAAGAATTAGGGTCGGAGCTCACACTCCAGTGCCCCCTCATGCTTTGAAAGGAGCCAGGTTTTCTTTCATTCCTTCGTTTGTCTGTCTGTTTGTCTAGCAATTTCTTAGGCAGCTTTATAAGAATTACATCCAGTAAAATCCATCACACATAAGCAACAGCACTTACCTCTTGAACCCCAGAAATAGAGGGAATGATTCAACAACATGGAAGAAGGGTCTATTAGCCACGCTGGCTATCTAGAACCTCACAAGTGGCATCTAACTTAACTTGTTCCTTCAGTACAAGGATTTACACTCCTAGAGCAAAATATACATCAGGAGGCTTCGTTTGGCCAGAATCAAGTATACACTTCCAGAGTTAATGCTACAGACATCACTTCTGGTAAATGAGCCACCACAGCTGCTAGAAATCCTGACTCTGGTTCGCCCTCTGGCTGCAATTTGCTCTTTGGTCGTGACTGACTGAGACTGATCTCATGGCTCCTGGTTCACCTCCTACTGCCTTGCAAGGCTCAGCCCCAATATTCCCCTAGCAAAGGTCAATCTCATATTCCCAAGTCTCTGTCCTTTTGCCCCATGAGTCACTGCCATGGCTACTAGCCACAATGACTATGCACTACCCCCCCCCCCCCCACAGTCGTAATGCTTCTGAAAATCAGCAGCTGGAAACCACAGGAGGGGAGAGTGTTCTTGCGCTCAGTTCCTGTTTGCAGATTTTGGCCACTGCAAGGATAGGAAGCTGGGCTGGATGGGCCATTGACCTGATCCAGCAGGTTCTAGTTATGTTCTCATGCTAACACGTCATCTTTGTTACAGAATCTATCTTGCAGTGGTGGCTGGTGCCCTTTGGAACTGGTAGGGCAGGAGGCCAACAAGAAGTGGAACCAGAGCCAGAGCCAGAAGGCAAGCATGTGAGGATTGGATGAGGGCAGGCTGAGGTTGCTGAATGTGTCCCATTTGCCCTAACAGACCAGCCTACGCTGCAGCAGTTAAGCCATTGGATATCTGCTGCCTCCACTGCTGGTCCATGTTCCCATACCACCCTGAAAGGATGCAGATGCCCCATCCTCTCCTATCAAAGACAATGCAGATCCAAAGGTGCTTAGCAGGCATCTCCCATAACCTGGTGGCCTCTGGATGTTTGGGAGTTGTAGTCTGCTAACACCCAGAGGGTACTAGGTTGGGGTGGGGGGAGCACAGCTGCAGAGTCACGTCTGTACACATAAAAGGAAGACAGACACTGAAAATCAACACAGACCAACAGGACAAGACAGACCTTGACAGAACTGCGGACGGAGAAGACACAGGAGGAGGAGTCTGATTGGTCGGAACCCAACACAATGACCTTCCGGTCCGTCTTTTGGGTGAAAGTGAGCTGCAGGGAGAGACAGACACAGATAAAAGGATGGAAGCGGTGTTTCTCCCCACCCCCCACCCCCCGTGAAATAATAAATCAATCCTCTGTTGCTTTTACCACCAGAACCAATAAAAAAGGTGTGAGATTTTTCAGCACAGTCCCAGCAAGCTTTTCACAGGTGGTCTGGCAGCACACATGGTAGTTTACATGACTCCCCTCCCCTCCTCCCCTGCAAGGTTGGCGAGGCCAATTTGACTCACACAAATTTAAACTAGTTAAACTTCCCTATGTCTTCTAAAAGTCAAGTAATTGTTTATCTCTTTGACATCTGATGGGAGGGCGTGCCACAGGGCGAGCACCACTACCGAGAAGGCCCTCTGCCTGGTTCCCTGTAACTTGGCTTCTCTCAGTGAGGGAACCGCCAGAAGGCCCTTGGCGCTGAATCTCAGTGTCCGGGAAGAACTATGGGGGTGGAGACGCTCCTTCAGGTATACTGGGCTGAGGCCGTTTAGGGCTTTAAAGGTCAGCACCAACACTTTGAATTGTGCTTGGAAACGTACTGGGAGCCAATGTAGGTCTTTCAGGACCGGTGTTATATGGTCTCGGCAGCCACTCCCAGTCATCAGTCTAGCTGCCACATTCTGGATTAGTTGTAGTTTCCAGGTCACCCCTAGCCCTTGAATATAGGTTTTGCTTGGTGCCCACACAACACACAACTCAAAATGACGTTCTGTTGTATATTCCCGTTTAACAGGGATTTACCATTTTTGCAAAAAATCAGATCAGCACATGGAAATGGTGTATCCAGATTGAACAGGGAATAAGAAGATAGGGTGGCATTGGGGGGAGTACAAAAAAAACGAACATGTTGGACCAGCACAAAGTCTTAAATTTCAGAAGGCTGCCCCCCCCGCTCCAATGACACTTAAGTTATTTATATGCCACTCCTTTCAAATTGTTTTCAGATTGTTTTAAATACATTCTATTCTATTCTATTCTATTCTATTCTATTCTATTTTACGCTGCATTATTTTACTGCTTGGTTGCTTGCAGCCCTGGGCTTCTTTGAGGATGTCAGGTGCACAGATAGATAAAAAATAAATAAGTAACCTTGAATAAATAATAATATTCATCCTGGAGTAGTTTATAATGCAATCTAAAACACAGCAATAATAAAAACGTAAGATCAGATCAATTAAAAGAAATACATTAACACAATGCACAGATTAAAGCAGGAATTAAAACAGCCATGCAAATACTTCAATGGCAGTTGAAATATACTCGGAGTCAAGAGTGAATTTCATGCTCTTTATTCAGCTCATAGTCATCAAGGAGGAGAAGAGAAGACGAATGGCTCTTTTCCCCAAACCATCTGCTTATATACATTATTTACACAATGGGCCTTGCGTGATTGGCTACTTCAGGGCTACACCTGTGGGCCAATTATATTATGGATTGACTTCTGCCTGCAGCCTGATTGGCTGCTCCTACAGGCCAATCAGGTAGCAGATTCACTTCTGCCAGCCGCCTGATTGGCTGCTCCAGCAGGCCAATCAGGTTGCGGATTCACTTCCACCTGGAGTTGGATTGGGTAGCTCCCGCTGATTCTGAATCCTATTGTTCTAGGATTCAGCTCAGTACATAACAGCAGTGTTTTAAAATGTGGGATCACTAGGCTGGAGGAATGTTGAATTTCTGCCTGTTAAACAGCAGCAACTTTAGAGCTGAGATCTGGGGTTCCCCTCTGCACCCCCCCCCCCATGCAACAATAGCAGGGTGCACTTTTGAACTGTGCACCCACCTGGGTACAAAAACACACGAACAATCCTGGTTGATGGGAAACTTGGGTCACTCTCATACTGTCACTAATTTGCAGGTGGGATCCCATCACTGGTCGCGCTATTAAAATACTGTAGATTTGGAGCTCTTGTAAAACAAACCCTTTCCCAAAAACAAGTGGACTTTTTACAGTAAGGAAAGTGACAAGGAAATGTACCAGAAGGTGGGGAATAAATAACATTTGCTTGAGGTATTGTTGCAAAACTTGCCCGTAAAAAAATATCAGAACGAATGCTCAAGAAACCATATAACCTCCCCACAAAACTTTGTGCACACAAATCAGGATGACCACTCGATAAGCAGGCTGTCTGGAAGATGATTTGGTTTTGGATGGGCACTGGTGGATGGAGAGACAAAAGGGAGCACCTGAAAGGGCTTACCTGAGTGACACCCTGCTTACTTTCAGAGGAGTCCTCTCCACCCTCCTCCGAATACTCCGGGCCCATGTCCATTAGGCGATTTTTCTCCTAGACCGAGAACAACAACAAGTCAGTTTTGTAGACAGGCAAAGTCCAGTTGCAAATGTTGGCTCAGGTCAGCTTGACCCATAAATGGATCTGGTGCCCCATCCTTTTTCCCTCCTCCTACCACCCCACATCTTCCTACTGTCGGTTCACCCACAAAGAATAGGTATTCTTCAATTGTCCCAGTAAAACTGCGACATCCCTTTTTTCATGCAAGAACACAGTGCCCGTTTGGGGCGCCACAATCTCGCTCCCCCCAAAAAAATGCTTTGGGGGGCATGATCTCACTCAGTACCCCATGCAGGAGCAGAGCCCTGGAAAAACTGTGTCTTTCAGGGCCCCAATCTCATGTGGGTAACATGACTCATATGGACACACATCCTGGTTTTTCACCTTGACGTGTTGGAAGGTATGAGAATAGCATCACAGTGTATTTAGTGCCCTCCCTCCTCACAATAAAACCCCTGGTCTCCTCCATTGCCATTGGGTTTGGCGCCACCTGCTGCTGGGTTCCCTTATCTTCTGCCCTACCCATCCCAAATGGAACCAGCCACCACTGAAGCCTAGGAGCCAGAACCTCTGGTTTCCATCACTAGGCTGGAAAGGTAGAAAGAAGCTTAGTGGTAGGGAACTGAAAGCAAGACCTTGTATTAATTGTTATCATTGGGCATAGGAAGTGGACTGGTGTGGGAGGACAAGGAACCTGGGATCCTGGGTGTTTTCCTGGCTTTCAGCCAGGAATTCCTTGCTGCACCGAGATTCCTGGGAATTCCTTACCGCGTTGAGATTCCTGACAGCCTCGCCTTTCTCTTGCGCAAATCGCTGGCTCTCACCCACCATTTGCTCCTGTGTCAAACAGGCCTGTCCTTCCAGCCTCTGCACCGTCCTCTGGATATGGGGGAGAGAACCTGGTTAGAATCCTCAGGCTTCAGGGCAACACAGAGCTCTATTGCACCTCGGATAATTACACACAGGGATCCCCTCTTGTGTCGTGGTCAGGTGCAGTAGAAGCAAAAACACAATCCCAAGGTTATTGACTAATTAAATAATGCTTAGCTGATGACTCATCTGCCTTTTCACAGATTTAACTATCACGTGTGCAGAATATCCCAAGCTAAACGTGGATCTTTTTTAGAAAGCAAAAGGTGGACAGGTGAATTGTGTGCTAACCTACAGTTTAACAATGCTCCTTTTCTGAAAGGAAAGGCCATCTTCTTTTTCATCCTTTCTTTTATACATATCCCAGCAGGAAAAAAAGACAAACAACACCCTTCAAAAATATACTTAAGAGCCTCTAAGTCCTGATCCCTCTGATTAAAAGTTGGCACCACTGGTTCAAAGGTGGCTCCTGTGTCTATTGAGAAACTAAAATTTCAGTTGGTTGATCTACTGATTGGACCAGATTTAAGTGTGCAGTCAAAGGAAAACAAAAGTACCAGATCTGTTTGTCGTTAACTTGGCAAAGTAGCCTGGAGCACACAAAAAACCACCCATGCTACTTTTTAAAAGAATAAATGTGTAAGAAATAAATGCTGTGCACATGAAAATGGCAGGATAGGAATGTCTCCCCTCATCCTGAAAAGAAAAACACTGCAGTAGCCTTTGCACCAAACTGGTGCCCTTGAGATGTTTTGGACTACAACTCCCAACCAGCACTGTCAGGGCCCCAGGTCAGAGGCAGCTACTATAGGGTGAACACAAAGCCTGGAACTGGATTCATGGGTCATCAGGACTGCCACTTACCTTCCTTTGGTTGATGCTGTTCTGCAGCTGAGTGATCTCTTGGGCCAGAGCCTGGCAGACGGCCTCCTTCTCCTCCTCCACCCGGCTTTCCCGCTCCAATTGCTGGAACTCCAGATCTTCATAGCATCTCAGGGCTCCATCTAGCATCTCAGATGTCTGGGAAGAGAACCAGAGTCAAGATAGACTTCTGGGTCCCATCGCTTATTGGCAGAAGGACCCAGTGGCCAGGGAACTTATGCTACCTGCCAGATTCCCAAAATTTGCAAGCCAGTAGAAATTTCTTCCTGGCTTTGGATTTTTTTTTTAGGCCTGCAGCTGATTGTGGAGACCAGCCTTCCCCCACCTCCTGGTGCCTTCCAGATGTTTTGGACCACAACTCCCACCCACCCCAGCTGTGTTATTGGGGGGCAGATAGCAATCCTAAGCCCCTGGTGGGCACCTAGTTGGGGGAGTCTGTCCTAGATTTCACCACTTCAGATCGTAGGTGAGGAGAACCACATTTTTAAATGCACACAGAACACTATTAGAAACATGCAAACACAGGGAGTTGCCTTACACTGATCAGACCACTGGGCCCATGAAGCTCAGCAATGCCCAAGGTCTTAGCCAGGAGGTGTCTCCCAACTGTACCTGGAGACACTGGGGGTTGAACCTGTGATCTTTTGCATGCACGTGTTCTGCCAGTGAACCACTGCCCTTCCCTAAAGGTCTAGGCTAGAGCCCTTCTCTCCCTGATGCCTATCTTCCTATACGCAGAGAGTTTGATGCATGTCTTCAAATTGCAATATCTGCCCCACTTGCAATCTGAAGCAGTAGCAACCAAAGAGAAACCACACGATCTGACCTGCTTTTCACATGCCGCCATACCAGACCTGTTTCTGGTAGCTCTTTGCTGCACGCTCACCTCCTGAAGCTGCTTCTGCATCCGCTCCCGCATGGATTCGGGCTGGTTGTCCAGGTGGATCTGTGATTCAGCGTGCTGCCGCTGCAGCTCCTCTACCTTGTGACGCTCCCTCTGCAGCCGTGCCTTCTCCTGCCGAAAAAGAGGGCAGGGATAGCGTTACTACATCTCCATGGGCAGCAAATATCCAGCCACTTTTGCTCCACCTAGCAGGTTACCAGATTAGGCATTCCTTTCCCAACCGTGATCGGCACTGCGATAAGTGCCGCTTGGGAGGCCACGTTCTCACTGATGAAATAAAGGCCAGGCTGCAACACTTCAGAGTGCAGGCAGGAGTGCATTTCAGGGTAGGGTCACCTGGATTCAGTCTACCCATCACTTTTGCCAGCGTGGGAAGATTGAAAGCTGTCTTGTGCTAAGTCAGACACATTGGCCCATCAACATTGGTGACACTGCCCAGCAGTGGTTTTCCAGGAGTCCCTCCCAGTCCTACTTGAAGATGCTGGGATTCAAACCTGAGACCTTCTGCATGCAAAACAGATGCTCTACCGCTGAGCTATGGCCCTTACTCTTCTCCCACTGGGGAATGGAAAGATATAACTAGTCGCTAGGTTACCGGCATTTTCCTCCTTCCCTGTGTTCTCTTCCTTCTTGTTGTGCTGTTATTCCTCACTGCTTCAGGCACTTCAACCTCCCAGCCCACCACCAGAGACCAAGGTGTTGCGCTCTGCTAGGAGCAGACTTTGGACACCAAGGTGGAGATTTAGCACCCTCCTGTGTGTCAGCTACCTGTTAAGTTCCTTGCACCATTTAATTACAGGTACTTTTGAAGATTTCAGAAGGACAGCTTCTTTATGCATATGTATATATTCTTGGTGACAGCTTGTTGTTGTTATGCAGAAGTCCTGTGATGTGGGCTGCATGATGACAGCATTGCATTTTTATGTATATAGGAAGAAAATATCTATTGCACCTGTCACCATAAATGATCTCAGGGCAGGACGCAACCATTTGCCATTTCTTCCCCCTACCACACACACACACACAAAAAAAAAGCTGAGAGACCTAAGACAAGCAGGGAGACAGTGGGGACGGCCTGACTTGCAGGGGATTGGGCCAGATGACCCTTGGGTTCCCTTCCTGCTCTAAGTTCTATGAGTCTAAGACAAGAAAAAACCTAAGTAGGAATATAGACAGCTGCCTTACTCTGGTTTATCTAGCCCAGTGTAAGGGTTCCAGGAAGGAGTTTTGCCAGCCCTACCTTGAGATGCCAAGAATTGAACCCAGGACCTTGTGCATGTAAGGCAAATGTTCTACCAATGAGCTACAGTCCTTCCTCCATTCTGTGTGTAGGTGTGGTGGGGTTTTGTTTTCGTTTAGCCAAACACCGCTTTTCTGTCAACTTAAGCTTTGCTTTATTATATAACACTAAAAGGCCAACGTGGTGAATAACAAAAGGGATGATGAGAAAGCCTTTGAATTTCAGTTTCAATCTCAAAATACAAACAAAGAGCCTCGTGGCACTTTAAAGGCTAACAAATTTATTATGGCATAAGCTTTCCTGGATGACAGTGCACTTCATCAGATGCATAAACCTCCTTGAGTGGAAGGTATATATATATATATATCCATAACATGTGTGTGCTTTAAAGGGAATGTGCACTGAGAGGTTAATGTGCATAGCAACTGGCCATTGTGCACATTCACCAGGTCTCATGGGGAATGTGCATATAATCTTTCCAGGAAGAGGGAATAATGTATATTTTCCATCAACAGACATACTCGCAACTGCCCTTGGGGAATGTGCATATGTCGACTAATTTTGCACATTCTCAGGTCAGAGGTGTGCAATCGGTCCACTGCCCAGGCTGCTTCCGGACCACTGCCTGATCTTACATGACAACACAACATGCCCTCCTCCTGATCAGCAGAGCAGTAAGAAGGACAGGAGGCTCCAGATACAGATTAATTTTTTTTCTGCAGTCCATCCTCCACCACCTTTTCACCAGTCTCACCTGTTCACCAATCAACTGAGCAACAGAAGGCGAACTGCAGGGAGATGAAGAATGCAAAACTTCCCTCCCCTTTCCACAGTCCTGATGGACCTTCCCACCATCACACAGGAGGTAAGATTCATCCAACTGGAAGAGTTATCCAGCAGGGAAGAGGGAGCTGGTAGAGAAAGGGTGTGATCCTACCCATCCCATTCATCATCAGCTCAGGATGATGCTATCTGGGCAACCACACATAATCTGACTTTCAATACTGCTTGCACTCGCAAAAGTTTCGGGGAGGTCGCACTGCTTTGTTTCCAATCGGTGCATATCCTGCAACTTCCTACTGAAATCACATAACAAATGTTCCTGCATTGCAGGGGGTTGGGCTAGATGACCCTTGGGGGGTCCCTTCCAACTCTGCAATCCTATGATTCTATGTCCCGGTTTATTTTTGCCCGGCTTTTGTTGCACTTCCACCCTTCCAGACAGCAATCGTACAGAGGCATACAAGGAGCACCTCAGAACAAACGAAAGCAGGAGAAATCCACATGTTGCAAAACACACCCGCAATAAATCGCCGACCTAAAGAGGCCCCTGGAGGCTGACGAGAGGAAGACTTAGAGAGGAGGGCCTCACCTTCTCTCTTTCGGCGTGGCACCTGCGCTCCGTCTCCACGAGGCGCCTCTGCAGCTCCAGCAGCCGCTCCTCTTCCCTTCTCAGTTCTTGCCTCTCCTCCTTCAGTTCTCCTTGCAGCAAGGCTCCTTCCAGGTCCAGCTGCTGGGGAAGGGGGGCATGTCAGAGGTGAGGTGCCCAAACATCCTGACTGGCGGCCAGCCAACCTCTACAAAACCACCAGGGGGCAGATGGGCAAGCGGAATCATGGGATAAGAGCAATCGAGGAATGCAGGGGAAGTTCTAACTTCCAGGCTCCCCTGATCTGATCTGACCATTAGAAAACGCTTCTGAGAGCACCTTGGGAACTAAACACTGTGCAGCGAGGGATGCCCCGTTCTGCAGAACCAGCAGGTCCTGCTCTCTATGTATCTGTGACGTGCCTCAATCCTTTTCCCCACCTGCCTGGGTGTGGTGCCTCCACCATACCGGTTTTGCAGGTGCCAATTGTCACCCATCAGACACCCCTTTCCTTGTGAAACAGGGAGGGGATTGTAGGAGAGTGAGGCGTACCTCGATGTTCACCTCCTTCTTCCGGTGATGCAGCTCCTTGATCCGATTCTCAAGAGCCGAGATCTTGCTCACAGCGTGAGTCGGCCGCAGCTGCTTCTCCTTTGTGCTGCAGCCAATTCTTCCTGTTTGGGGACTCTCGTACTGGGAAGGGAAACACAATATATAAATCAGGGGTTGCGTGTACACGCGCAGGCTGCATTGACACAAACGAAACCCTGTGGGTGGTTCTCATCCCCTCGCTGTAAGAGCTTAAGAAGGGCCTATATATCTAGCTGCTGGAGATGTGGCAAGGATAAGGCTTCAGCTAAAACATACGGCCATACAACGTCCTACATTGAAAAATTTCTGGCAGGAGGTAATAGAGACAATCAACATGACTGTATGCAGCAATCTTAAATTTTCAGAGGAAAATATCTTTTTGAATTATATACGCAAGACATGGAATCTAACAAAGGGACTCTACGTGCCCTTACTACGGCAAAAAGACTGGTATTGATGAACTGGAAAAATAAAAATGCAGCTCCCTTTAATGATTGGATTGAAGATATGTACAAACTCGCTGCACATGAGCAAGTTGTGTACAAACACAGATTTGCCAAGGACAAATTTAATGATATTTGCTATAAATGCCATATTAGATGAAGGTCCGGCTAACTACAATAACAACCCCTTTTTTGTAATGTACACAATATATTTTGCTGTCGTTGTTCTGTTTTGTTTCCTACATGGATACTATTTATTGTCTCTTCATTTTGTGTCTTCTTTGACTTTGAGCACTTGTAATTTTGTACTTTTTATTTTTCAATAAAGAATATGAAATAAAAAGAGAATTTAAGAAGAAGTTGGGAAGCCTGCATGCAGGATCGGAACACAAGAGCATCTTTCCCCTCCTGTGCTTTCCAGCAATTCAGAAGCATTGCGGCTGCCTCTGATCATGGGCTTCCTTTTCACTGGAGGTACCAGGTGCAAATCAAAACAGTGACCATCTTTGTTCAAATGAGATGCTCCAGTACGGAGCTACGGTGTATCCCAAAAATTGTGCCAAAAGGTGTGGCGGGGTTCCCTACCAGGGTTGCAAAACTGAATCTGAAAAAGTCAGCTTGGAAGGCAAGAGACTAGATTCCCTTCACGAGAGGAGAGATTTGGTTCTTTCTGAACTCTTCCTCACAGCCCTGCTCCCATACTTTACCCCTTTGTCCAATTGGTACTTAACTAGGAGCTATGAAGACCTAACCATATAGTACCTGAAAACCAAAACTTCTGTCTTGGGAATCCTTCCAGTCACTACATACAATCGTACCTTGGTTCTCGAATGCCTTGTGACTCAAACGTTTTGGCTCCCGAACGCTGCAAACCTGGAAGTGAGTGTTCCGGTTTGCAAACATTTTTTGGAAGCCAAACATCCAACACAGCTTCCGATTGAGTGCAGGAAGTTCCTTGGTTTTTGGAAGTTGAACAGACTTCCAGAATGGATTCCGTTCGAGAACCAAGGTACAACTATAGTAGAAAACTAAGAGGAGGTGTTGACCATTCTCCACACAGATGAGCTTCATAGAGGGAGGAGGAAAAACCTGCTCACTTCCCTCTTTAGCAACACCCAAACTAATGATTTTAGGCACCAGTGGCAAAAAGGCTTCTGGTTTGCTGCCGCATAAGAACTTAAGAAGGGTCCTGCTGGATCCAGCCAGAGGCCCACCAAGTCCAGCATCCTGTTCTCATGTTAGCCACCCCAATGCCTAACTGGGACCTTCTGCATGCAAAGCAGATGCTCTACCAATGAGCTGTGGCTCCTCAAACTACCAAGGAGCTGTGGCTCCTCCCAAACTACATAACCCTAATGCTCAAAAATCATTGGCCGCCCCAATCTCTGCCCAGACACTGAGTCCTCTGGGTCACTGTTTGTGGCACCTATGGCTTGGATGCGTGGTTTGTATTCATTGGGAGCCATGCAGTTAAAATTGTGGGCCCAACTCTCTTCTGGTTGGGGTTAGCAGGCTCATCCCTGTTGATCTTCCAGCGTCTACTGAAGACTCCCCCCATTAGCTGAAGTCTGATTGTGACGTTTTAGTAAAAGGCGAAAGATTTGTACGATCTGAAGAGAAACCAGAGTATCTGATTGTGTGGTTTTAACTACCTTTTCTGTATTGCATTTCATGTGCACCGCTTAGAGATGACTGCACTTCTCTATCCATTGTTTGATTAAAATAAAAACATTGGGAGCTGCCTTGTCCCAAGGAGGACCACTGGTCCATCTGTAGCTCAGTATTGTCAACACTGACTGGCAGCAGCTCTCCAGGGTTTCAGACAGGGCACATTCCCAGCCCTGCCTGGGGATATCAGGGATTGAACCTGTGACCTTCTGCTTGCAAAACATATGGGGCTGGCGAGCAGAGAAAGCAGAGGAGGCAGACCCTAGCAAATACATATGCATATTTCCCCGTCATTTCTGTTAAAAACACCCCTCTCCCGCTTGACGAAGGAAAAGGCTCAAAAGCCAATTAAGCCTCAAATAAGAAATGAGCCCCTAGATGTTTGCTGCCACTCACCCCGTTCTGGGCACTCTCTGTGCTGCTTGCTTCATCCTCCTCCATACCATCACTAGAGTTTCCACCTGGACTGGAGCCGCCTTCCAAAGAAAGGGCATCTCCTTCGATGCTGCACTGGGCTGGGGACCCCTCCTTGTCTGGTGATTGGTGGCACTTGGGCATATCCTCCAGGCGATCCTTCTCTGATTTGGTTGAATAGGGGCAAAGCTCTGCTTGGCTCAGCACCCCCATGGCATCTGAGTTCTGGAGCACCATCGCTCAACAAGGCATGATAACCGCTGCGAGGATAAACGATAACAACAAAGACCCTGTGTTATTTAGTCACCAGCACCATCTATTTCTTTACTGACTTGTGACTCTGTTTGGGAGTTGTTTCCCATGGTTTCATAGCAGGAAAGATACATGCTGAAAACAAACCCCTATGCGAAAAGCAACAGAGAAACAGTTCCCTGTATATAGAAACAACAACTCGAAATGCTTTCATGAATGAAAACAATTTCAAATCCAACACAGGTACAGACAGGGATAAAGATCTCCACTTGAAATGATCTTCAATAGGTGCCAGAAAGACCACAGAGGTGTTTTTTGCCTGATATATAACTGCCAAAGGGTTGGTGTCACTAAGGGTTGCATTTAATGTAGAGCTAAGAAGTGCTTTGCATGAGCAGAACGATTTCTACTGCATGGTGGGGGCAGTGTTCCCCTCCATGCACGCCGTAAATCTGTCCTGAGTTTCCCCCCCCAAGCCCAAAGCAGATTGGGGGGCAGTGAGGGGTGCCTTTTGTTGCAGTGTGGTTTTAGCTTGCTGTTGTTCATTCTTTTGTATTTTTTAAAAGCATTATCTGTCATTTAGTTCATTCTGGACCCCAAAGGTGTGGTACAAATATTTTAAGGCATGAATAGATAAACGCAGGTGTAATGCCCTGAACATCTGAAACACACCCCATGAATGCTAAGTATTTTCCCCCTCCCTGTCTTACGCAAAGGTAGAAGGCCAGCCCTGTTTATTGCAACTCATTACCATAGGTTGGGGCAAAGCCCTCAGGGACTTTATATGTCAAAGTCAGCATCCCATAATGGACTCCCTGACATTTATTCTTTTCAGGGGGGGAAAGAAGAAAAGCTTACCAGGAGCCTGGAAGTGGAAAGGAAAGGAAATTCCCATTGCACCAAAGGCCAAAGGAATCCAAACTGCTTCTCAGCCAGCTGTCGCCTTTCCTTTTTCCCGAAATAATCCAGTGGCAGGCCTGGGCATCATGTTACCTTGAATGCACCGATGCCAAATTGCCCCTAAGGGGCCCAGCATACACATGTGATGCCACATGTCACCTGTGATGTCCCATGCATCTCCAAATGCTGGGTAGACCGGTGCCACCTTCCACTAAACTGTGCCAGTCCCCACAGTGTCAGGAAATGCTGTGCAAGTCGGTGTGACCTCGCACCATGACTGCTGGTCCCCATGGCGTCTCGAGACACAGTGCAGGCCGATGCAGCCTTCTGCTGGCTGCGGGAAAGCCGAGTGGGGCCTGGCAGGCTGTGGAATATTGAGGGGCCCTGACCTCCTCCTTAAATCTTGCCCCCCTCCAGATGGTGCCCCTGCACGGGGGCAACAACTGGAGTTGGTGGTTCCTGGCCATCTTTGCCACCTGAGGTTAAAGGGCAAAGGAACAGACATGTTGTTGTTGTTTGTTTGTTTGTTTGTTTGTTAATTATACCCCCAGGCACTCTGGACGGTTCCCAACAGAATACTAAAAACACAATAAAACATCAAACATTAAAAACTTCCCTAAACAGGGCTTCCTTCAGATGTCTTCTAAAAGTCAGGTAGATGTTTATTTCCTTGACATCTGATGGGAGGGCGTTCCACAGGGCGGCTGCCACTACCAAGAAGGCCTTCTGCCTGGTTCCCTGTAACCTCACTTCTCGCAGGGAGGGAACCGCCAGAAGGCCCTCAGAGCTGGACCTCAGTGTCCGGGCTGAACGATGGGGGTGGAGACACTCCTTCAGGTATCATTCAGGTTACCTCAAACACTGTGGTTGCTACCAACTCCATAGCTGCTCCCACACTGTTTCAAGTCAGATGTACATAGGGATGAGGACGCTTTCTGAGCCCGGGGGGCCACACGGCAGAAGTGGACGGGGCCAGAGCTTAAATCGGGCAGAGCGACAAATATGAATTTTCATTATTAGAGAGCAAGGACGTATCCTAGCCACGCAATAGCTTTCAAGGTGTGGGGAGGTGGGAAGCAGGGTCACTGAGGGACGTGGTTTGAGGAAAGGAGGTGTGGCCTAGATTGAGCTGCGGGAGCCATAGAGAGAGTCTTGTAGGCCAGGGCCACATTTGCACCCCAGACATGGGACGCCCTATCCCTGGTACGCAGGGCAGCACATTACACCCCACATCGGCAACAGGACTGGCTTAAGACATTTCATTGCCTGAGGCAGAAAATGCAATTATTTCTGTTCATTAGAGTCTATTAAATATTTCTAGGTTTGCATCCATACATAAACATCAGCACACACACATTCCATGCAAATCTGCATCCTTTTTCGGCGTCTTCTTTGGTGACGCCTTTCCGATTTTTGGGTGACACATGAGCAGCCGCCTTCATTGAAAAGGGTGGCTGGGAAAGTGTCATGGCCTCAGACCTTTTGGGAGCTGCTGCTGCCAGTCAGAGTAGTCAGCACTGGCCAGACAGTCTTGCCTAGTCTGAAGTAGCTTCCTGTGTAATAGCAGAGGAACTCTGGTTGCCCAAGTCTTCATTGGTGTGAGAATAATAAAGATATTTCCTACGCAAGATGTGCGGGGTCGGGGGGGGGAGCTATGAACCTCTTAAATAACTGTAGACCCTCCAAGTGTCCCTATTTTCCAGGGACAGTCCTGGATTTACAAAAGCCATCCTGGTCTCTGATTTGATCCCGGAATGTTCCGCTTTTCCTTAGAATGTCCCTATTTTCATCAGAGGGTATGGAGTTATGAGACCCCCAAAATGAGATAAGTAACTATACAACCTTTAGAAGACACCTGAAGGCAGCCCTATATAGGGAAGTGTTTTGTTTTTTTAATCTTAAATGTTTTAATATGGTTTTATATATGTTGGAAGCCACCCAAAGTGGCTGGCGCAACCCAGTCAGATGGGTGGGGTATTATTACTACTACTACTACTATTATTATTATTATTAGTGCTTTTTTCTTTAAAAAAAGTCTTTAGGGGTACTATCATTTTCCTACTCATATTGAAATACTGTCCCTCAATGAGGCCAAACTCAGATTTACAAAATGTTTAGGAGTATGCATACCCCTGCGTCCCCCCAGAAAAAAAGCACTGATGATGATGATGATTGAATAGGACGTCCATATTTTCATCGGAGAAATGGTGGTGGGTACGCAACTGATGACCTAATAACAACATCAAGTTTGCTTTAAATGTCTTGTGAGAGAATTTAAGACAGGCATCCCCAAACTCGGCCCTCCAGATGTTTTGGGACTACAATTCCCATCATCCCTGACCACTGGTCCTGTTATCTAGGGATGATGGGAGTTGTAGTCCCAAAACATCTGGAGGGCCGAGTTTTGGGGATGCCTGATTTAAGAAGAGTCTGGCTGCTGGATCAGGCTGCAGGCCCATCCTGTTCTTACAACAGCCAACCAGATGCCCACAAGACGCCCCCCAACACAGCTGCATCCTCCTCACTTGTGATGCCCAGCAATTGACATTCAAATGCCCAGTGCCACATTCAGAGGAGGTGGAGAGCATTTTCATTGCGGCTGGCAGTCTTCAATAGCTTTCTCCTCCACGAATTTGTCCGGTCCCCTTTGAAAAGCCTTCCAAGCTGGGGGCTGTCGCTACCTCAAGTGGGAATGCGGAGGCAGAGACCCACCACTTCAGCAGCCCACTTATCTCTCCTAGTTGTCTCTCCCAGCTTGTTTCCCTCTTCGCTATGAGACACTTTCACTTTGGACCAAAATAACATCAAGGTCAGGTTTTTCCACAGAAGCGGGTAGGATGCCATTGAAAAAGGAACTGAACACAGCCAGGAGGTCTGCTGAGGCAGCGCATGGGCTTGCCGACAGCCAGAGTGTGCCTGCAGAGCTACTTTGTTTCTCATCGCTCCAGCTCACAAATGAAGAAGGGCACAGTGGAAGAACATTTCCTTTGCATGCAGAAAATCCTGTGTTCAGTCCCCCTGGAAATCAGCAGTGGGGAAGACAGGGAGGTCAACAGCAGATGGAGACAGGGCCAGTAATAAGCAGAGCCAACTAATTGTAGATTGAGCCCAACTCTCCTGCCTGCTGAGTTCTGCAAAAGCAACACTGAAGTTATGTAGGAAGAAGCTGACAGCCAGAGCTACCCCTTGGACTGGTTGTAAATAAGAAGGCAGGTGGACGAGGCAGAATGAGACTGGTGACGAAGAGCTCCATTTGTCCTAATGGACAAGGCTCCCTTGCAACGCTACCTGAGGGGAACTTCTCCTATTTTTCAGGAAGTTTGTTGCAAGGCTGGCTGCATATCCTGTGATCACACAGCAAACGAGTTCCATGGTCCTTAACAGCTACAGGTCTCTTCCCAGCCTTTGGAATGACACGTCTTTCTGCTTGCATTTGGTCAGAGAGCGCCTGGAAGTGGAATTTGAGCTGGAGTTTGGGAAAATGGTAATAATCTTGGGCCAGGCCTGCAGTTGTCCTGTCGTCCGTCCCCCTAGCCCCCCCCCCCCGAAAATCTGCTGCAGGGTTAAGGATTGTGATGTCTGTCTGTCTGTCTGTCTGTCTGTCTGTCTGTCTGTCTGTCTGTCTGTCTGTCTGTCTGTATTATTACAGGGTGGTTCACACCATGAAAATACAACACGAGAACACAACATACATAATACTGTACATGATAAAACAAAAAGCCAATAATCCCCTCCTCTCACAAACTCATTAAAAAGAATGCCTGGTTGAAGAGAAATGTTTTAGCCCAGTGCCTAAAGATATGCAACGAAGGAGCCTGCTGCCTGTTTCCAATATACTCTGCCTGGTTTGATATTAAAAGGGCACCAACAGCTTTGCTCAGGCATTTTAAAGTGTGTGATGTGGATTTTAATATTATATTCTGAAAACGGGATTTCATATGGCGCTCACTAGACCTCAGCTCTGGCACCTCTCGGGTGGGCACTACAGTTGTACCTCTACTTACAGTCACCTCCGGTTACATATCCTTCGGGATACGTACGCAGCAAACCCGGAAGTATTTTTCCAGGTTTCGCGGTGCGCATGCACAGAAGTGATCCCTCCGGTTGTGGAAACCTCGGAATCCGAACGGAGCTCCAGAACGGATCCCATCCACAACCAGAGGTACCACTGTACTGTCGTTCTAGGAGAACAAGGGGAAAGTTCATGGTGAGCTCTGGAACCCCTTTTTCTAGAAAAATAGCACGGGGATTTTAGCTGGGCAACTCTGAGATTAAGGTGGAGGAGGGAGACACAGCCAGGTGGGTGAGGGCTGGCGGTAGGGCACAGTCCTAGCAGACTAGTCTGTGTGTGCGAGTCCGTACATATGTAGCAAGTTGCGAACCCTTCCCACACATGCCTCCTCCCCGGCTTCTTTTATATGGTAAGAAACGTAAATTGTTTTATGTAAGTTCTTCTGTCAGCAATCTCGCTCAGTGCCTCACCCACAATTAGGTGGGGCACGCCTTATTAAGTCCTGTTTTTCCAGAAGGAAGAAGTGGATTCAAACAGAGAGGAAGCAGATTGGACTCGGCAGAAACTACATTAAAATGGGGCAGAAGCCTGGAGTTGCGTCCAACATTAGTCATGCTCAGAGAAGACCCATTGGAATCAATGGGCATGGTCAATTTAGCTCCAGTAATTTTTTAGCAGCTCTCCTTAATTGGATACAATCCCTGGGTCCCAGAAGCCCTCGCTTCTATGAGTGTACAATCTGTGCACCTGGATACATATAGTTATTGCTATTATTATTATTATTATTATTATTATTATTATTATTATTATTTATAGTCTTCTAAACCACCATCTCAATATGATTTACATACGAGACAATTAAAAGCAGTTAGAAACACTGGTTTAGTTGAGATTCATGCGTTGTAGAGGGTTGGGCTGGATGACCTCCGGGATCCCTTCCAATTCTACGATCCTATTAAATACATTTAAAACAAGACTACAGCCTAACAAGCATGCAAGCATGGTGAAGACCCATTTATCCAGCTGAGAAAGCCTGTCTTAGCAAATGTTTTTAAAAGTTTCTGGAAAGTGCAGATAGCAGCCACCTGCTGTATGTCAGCAGGAATGCTGTACAGTGGAACATTGCTTTTTGAACATAATCTGTTCCAGAAGACCTTTCGACTTCCAAAATGTTCAAAAACCGAGGATCAAAGGGTTGTTGGCAAATTCAATTGAAAAAATTGAGAAACGTGCCTCGGAAGCCATTCAACTTCCGAAAACGGAAGCATTCATTTCCAAGGTTTTGACATTCGGCTTCCAAAACATTCGACAGCCGAGACGTTTGAAAACCGAGGTTCCACTGTACCACAGAACAGGGGCAGCCACAGTAAAAGCCCTGCTCTGAGTCACTGTGCAGCGGGCTTGCAATTTCAATTTGCAGGGTGTGTAAGGCAGTCTTTCAAGCAACCTGGTCCCGAGCTGAATAGGAACTTGTATGTCAGCTGAACTAGACACACTTGTACAGTTTTTCACATGTATTCCTCCACATGCTCCCTCTTAGCTCATCTTTCTCCTCCCTCTCTTTCCTCAGTGGCAAGATAGCGCAACTCTAAGGCTGCAACAGCATCCTTTTGCATGTGACTATGGCTATAAAGAAGGTTGATTGCCAAAGAAGTGATGCTTTTGAATTATGGTGCTGGAGGAGACTCTTGAGAGTCCCATGGACTGCAAGAAGATCAAACCTCTCCATTCTGAAGGAGATGAGCCCTGAGTGCTCACCGGAAGGACAGATCCTGAAGCTGAGGCTCCAATACTTTGGCCACCTCATGAGAAGAGAAGACTCCCTGGAAAAGACCCTGATGCTGGGAAAGATGGAGGGCACAAGGAGAAGGGGATGACAGAGGATGAGATGGTTGGACGGTGTTCTCGAAGCTACGAACATGAGTTTGACCAAGGTATGGGAGGCAGTGGAAGACAGGAGTGCCTGGAGTGCTATGGTCCATGGGGTCATGAAGAGTTGGACACGACTAAACAACAACAACAACAACAACATGGCTCAGAAGCATCTTTGGCCCACTCTGATTCGATCTACATGCTGACGAAGCATTTTGTTATGAAGGATTAAAACTGGCCCCATGTCATTTGCATGCGTGGCAAAGGCATAAATCCCTCTGCTTAAGAAACAAGGGTGTCGTAGGTGACTGTTTAATCTGTACCGATGGCTTGAGTATAATTATTCTTATGGGGTATTTATTTATCCTTTTCACCACCTAGCTTTTCTGAACAAAGGGCCCTCAAGGCAGCTTAGAAAGGTAGCAGCATCACACATACTGTAAACCCATTTACAAAAGCACATTTACAAAATGAAAACAAAGAACGGTTGGCAATGCAAGCTATGTGCACACCATATGTTCAAATTGCCTTTAAGGCACATTTTTCCATCAAAGTATCCTGGGAAATGAAGTTTGTCCAGGGTGCTGGGAATTATAGTTCTGTGATGTGGAGCTACAGTTCCCAGGCTTTTTGGCGGACAGGGGAATGTGCTTTAAATGTGCAGAGTTGTGCACAGCCTCGGATAAGGTGGGTGGACAACTAAACAGGAGGGGGAAAACTAGATTATCTTGCTCCTGAGCCTTTTGTGGCAGGTTGAATTGCAGAAAGAAGGCAAGGCTTTCACAGGATGAAGATTACAGGTAAGTAGCCATGTTGTTTTGGTGCAAAAGAGCGCGTGATAAGCTCTCCAAACCTGGAGACGTAATAATAATTTTTAAATATTTCTTTGCTCATAGTCCACAAGGAAATTGCCTTGCAAGCTCTTTAAGGAGAGAAAAGGGGTCCATAGCAAACAAGGCCCTTATCCTGCTAGGTTTCTGCCTCCTATCTGACAAAGAAGAAGCCTAGAGCCAGACCCTCTAGGTCAGCGTTTCCCAAACTTGGGTCTCCAGCTGTTTTTGGACTACAATTCCCATCATCCCTGACCACTGGTCTTGCTAACTAGGGATGGTGGGAGTTATAGACCAAAAACAGCTGGAGACCCGAGTTTGGGAAACACTGCTGTAGGTGAGTATCTTAAAATCGAGAAGGGTTCAAATAATAATAATAAAAGATATCCTAACAAATACTCTTAAAACACACACACAAACACACACTCTTTGTCATAACTGCAATAAAAACTGCTTCGCCTCCTTCCCTCTCCAACTCATTTTCCTTTCGTCTCTTATCTTTCAGATGGCAAGCCTGTGAGCAGGGACCATGGTATTTTAAGCAGTCACATGCAACCCATTCTGGAAGGCTTTTAAAAATGAAGAGCAGGTTAATAATAATAGTAATAATAATAATGCTCTAAATAAATAAACATAACCCAAAAGGGGCCTTTCAATCTTGCTGGAAATTTGGCTCATTGCCTTCTCCTGGAGTCTTAAACGGCACCCCTTGGACTCCCTTAGCCCTTGGAAGAAGGAAAACCCACCACCCAACCTCCCAGTTTATTCTGCCAAACCCGCAGAGAACGAGTGTTACGTGTGCTTGCTTTTGCTTTGGCTGTTGCTTGACGGAAGACAGCTTGGTCAATTAAGCATGCCTCTTGTTGAATGGGGTCCTCACTCATTAAATCTGCATGCATTTGCATATCAACTAACACAGCCGTCCGGGTTTTCAATTTTTAAACACTTCCCAGTTTACCAGCGGTGCATCCCTCTATCTGTGTGTCACGGCACATCAAGCGTCAGAAAGGATTTCCTTCTGTGTAAGAGAGAAACTTGCCTGCAACGCATGGAACTGTGGAACTAAAAGGGACCTGTCTGTGGTCTTCCCATTGGCACCTGGCTGGTCACTGTAAGAATAGATTGCTGGACTAAATGGGCCATTGACCTGATCCAGCAAACTCTTATGTTCTTTTGTAGGTCCCACTACTAGGGAGATCCTAGCTGATTAAGAACATAAGAATAGCCCTGGCTTGGGTGGCCAATAGCCCCTCTATCTCATAGCTGCCAAGTTTTCGCTTTTCTCGCGAGGAAGCCTATTCAGCATAAGGGAAAATCCCTGTAAAAAAGGGATAACTTGGCAGCTATGCTCTATCTAGCTTCCTGTTCTCACAGTGGCCAGTGACCCAGATGCCTGTAGCAAACCCTCAAGCAGGACCTGAGCACAACAGCATCTCTCCCCTCTTGCGGTTTCCAGCAGCTAACATTCAGAAGCACGGCTGCCTTTGGTCGTGGAGGCATTGCACCGTCATCGTGGCTAGTAGCCACTGATAAGCCTTCTCCTCCATGAATCCATCTACAATTCTTTCAAAGCCATCGGAGCGATTTCCATGTTTAACTGTGCGCCGTGTGCTTTCGTCATTGCAAGGCCCCCCACTCTTGGGGAAAATGGGACGTCGCTTTCTCCCGCTTGCCATTTCCAGCAACTGGCATTCAGTCGCCTTTGACAGCAGAGGTGGATCAGAGCTTATGGCCGCATTCCCAGACCCTCCAAGTGTCCCTATTTTCCAGGGACAGTCCCGGATTTACAGAAGCTGTCCCGGTTTCTAATTTGATTCTGGAATGTCCTGTTTTTCCTTAGAATAATCCCTGTTCTCATCAGAGAACTGCTGGAAGTTAGGGAGTTATGCAAACCCCACCCCCCAAAGTCAAGGAGATAAGTAACTATACAACCTTTAGAAGACATCTGAAGGCAGCCCTGTTATAGGGAGGTTTTCCAATGTTCAGTGTTTTATTATGTTTTTATATGTGTTGGAAGCTGCCCAGAGTGGCTGGGGCAACCCAGTCAGATGAGCAAGGTATAAAATAATAAAATTGTTGTTGTTGTTGTTGTTGAATAGGACGTTCCTATTTTCATAGGGGAAATGTTGGAGGCTATGCATTCCCCTTGTAGGGGGCTGCATGTCAACTGTGGACACGGCTAAAGCCAGTGGTGGGCAGGGGTACCCCTTTTGCCACCCCTTCTCTCTCACCCCTCCCCATCCATTGAATGTCCAGGGGAAGGACAAGTTGCACTTGTCAGAGGTCTGAGCTGACCACTTGCAAAGGAGCTTCCAAAATCAGACCGAGGGCCATATAACATTTGGACACGAGCTGCCCACACCTGCTGTAAACTAACAGTGGAGTACAACATAAGGGTTTGGTTGCAGTGTGCTGGTTTTTGCTGTGCATCTCCCCGACATTGAAGAATCCTGGAAACTGTAGTTTGTTGTGGGTGCTGGGAATTATAGCACTGCAGAAAGTACACTACAGCTCCCAGGACTCTCTCCCAAGAGCAGGAAGTGTTGCAAGTGTATAGTGCAGGGGTCAGCAAAAATTTTCAGCAGGGGTCCCTCAGACCTTGTGGGGGCCGGACTATACTTTTTTGGGGGTGAACGAATTCCTATGCCCCACAAATAACCCAGAGATGCATTTAAAATAAAAGGGCACATTCTACTCATGTAAAAACACACTGATTCCTGGACTGACTGTGGGCCAGATTTAGAAGGTGATTGGGCCAGATCTGGTCCCCGGCCCTTAGTTTGCCTACCCATGGTATAGTCACTGCACCAGACAAGCAGGAAAGATACTATTCTGGTTCACGTCCAGCCCCACTTCCTTATGGCGCAACACCAGTGACCTTTTCCCTGTACCTGGCACGTTCTTGATCTTCAACCCCTCCAAAATTAACCCCTTTCCGCACCACCCAAGTGATACAAACACACACCAGGTCATAACATTTCCAGGAAAAGCACTGCCACTTGCTTCTAAAAAACAATCCCTTTCCACAACCCATATTTTGAGACCCTCCTTGCGTACCATAGAACTGACACTCTTAACCTCTGCGCGCGCACACACACACACACAAAAATTCCTATATGGAATCCCCCCCCCCATGTTTGCAGACTGCAAATCCCACAAACAAGGCACTTAATTCCGTGCACCGATGGAAAGTTTTGTCTCAGTTCAAAAAGAAAGAAAAAAGTTGACTTCCATCAGCTTCCCACCATTTCAGATTCTTTCAGTCTGTCCTGAAAGTCATTTTAGCCTTCATTTGATAAGATTCCAGAAATTGGGGGGTGGGACTAGCCCTCTATTGCTTGCCCTTTCCTGCCCCTCTCCCCAAATTTAAACTGGACTGCAGGGGAAAACAAACCCAGAAAAACGACAATAATAAGCACATTGCTCCCTCTTCCTCCCCAGGGGAAAAAAAAGCCACACAACCTTCCCCACTAATCCAAGGTCAACACTTCTTGATACTCACTTTCCTCTGGGCCTTGACAATCCGAGGGTGTAGGGAGGGGGAATCTGTCCCAAAGCAAAACCTCCAGTTTCTTGGGGTGGAGGGCAGGGTGAACCCTCCCCGCCTGGGTCTTCAGTCAATTCCAGGAGAGGAGATCACAGATAAGTGAAAAACAAGCTCCCAAGTTTGAGGGCGCCCCCAGTCCAAGCAGATGCTGTCCCTTGTGATCCCAGATAGGGAAAAATGATGGAGACAAACAGGGTGATGGGTGTCTCTCCCAGGTTGTCCTAATGTCCTTCCTGGTTCCCTGAGTGTCCCTCCCTTGCTCCGCCCCCATCCTGGATCGTTCCCTTGCCTATGTCACCCAGCTCCTGGCTTCCTCTCTGCACCACGCTGCCTCCTTGCTAAGTCTCGGGGACAGACAGCTAGCTGCCTGTCACTCACCTGGATTGACGGGGCGGCTTTTCCCCGATGCTCTCGGGCTATAGGACAGAGGACCCCCTCCGGCTCCGAGGCGCGCAGCCCCCTCGTGCGCTGAGCTGCCGGAACGGCTTCTTCTGCTGATTTTCCGCTCGCAAGGTCGAGCCTGCAAGCGGTTCGCCTCCTGCCTTCCTGGTGTTCAAACAAGTTTTACAACCCTGCTCGCTGGCTTTGGCTTTTGCTTTGGAAAAACAAAAACTGTGACATCAGAGGCCGAAAGAAGCGGGACGGGGGAGGGGGCGCCCGGCCTGCAGGGAACCAGCTTTGAGATAGTGAAACCAGGAAAATCCCACGAGTGCAGAAGTTTGAAGCTTCCAGCTGAGGGCAGCTGCCCCTTTTATTATTACTAATGTCAATGGGATTTTTTTTCTGGGAGAAATGGTGGGGGAACTCACCAGAAGTTAGTTAGTTAGTTAGTTAGTTAGTTAGTTAGTTAGTTAGTTAGTTAGTTAGCCCCCCACACACACACACACCGCAGTGGCTAAGTGTAAAATGTGATTAATAAACTCAGGCAGACAATGATCTGGATCAGAAATGGCCGCAACTTTATTGATTACAGATATAGGTGGATTGTTGGTTCAGGCATTGGGTTCCAGCCCCAGCAGACAAAAGATAATTATTATTTAAATTTTAAAAGGTAAAGGAACTCAGTTCCCCTGAGTTCCTGCTAAAAACAACAACAACCCCTGACTATTATTATTATTATTATTATTATTATTATTATTATTAACAGCAGTGGGACTTTAATAAAATCTACCATTCTTTTGTTCCTCCCCAGCTGTGCCGAAACCCTTTTATTTCTTGGTTGTTTTCTTTTTTATATGTGATCAGTTTTTAATTAAGTTTCAGAATACAATAAAAGCAAAACAGAGAGTAAGAAAGAGCACAGAAAAGGAAAGAAAATGAAAATGAAAAAGAAGAAGAGGAAGAAACAAGAAAACTAAAAACCTTCTATGAAGATTGTGTCTTTACTCTTCATCCACACAAAGGGAGGCAAGCCATCCCAGCTCACATCCGGGCACTTCCCCCCTCTTCCCCCAGACTCCCACCCTACAAGATCCTCTCTACCCTGCCTCTCACACAGGGCCTTTCATAATGTCTACCATTCTATGATTCTATAACTTGCTTGGCAGGCAGACGTTCAGCAGGTGAAGCTTCTCTTGTGGTGCAAGTTTATCTCCAGGCATCTCCAGCTCAAAGATTTAGCAGCAGCTGTCCGTTAATAAATTACTTGGCAGGCAGACGTTCAACAGGTTAAGCTGGTTTGTTTTGTTTTTGCAGGAAGAGATTGTGGTTCAATGACAGTGTGAGTCTTTCGTATGCCCAAGTCTCCCAAATTCAATCCCTGGCATTTCCAGTTTAAAGATCATAATTTAAAGAGAGTTGAGGGTTAGATTGCAGGGATAGATTATGTAATGCACTCTGGACGTTGATGGACTCAAACTCCCATCAGCCCCAGCCAGGATGGTCAATGATCAGGAGTAATGGGAGTTGTAGTCCAACAAAAGTCTGGAGGGCACTGGGTTGGCTATCCCTGCCGGGAGAATTCGCAGCTGTCTGCTAGAGGCAGAGACCAATGGTCTGCCTGACACTATGGCAGCGTCATAAGTTCAAAACCTTTGGAGTACCTCTCAGTCTTGTCGCTCCACAGTGGTTAATTTCCTAATGAGACGGGTGCCAATTATGCTGGGGCAGAAGGTGGTTTGAAAGCAACACCCTCTCATTTAGTCACCTGTCCCTCCCCTTCAGATTGCTGCTGGCAGTTTTGCACAGTGATGCACGGGGGAAAGGCACTCTGTCTGTGCTCAGAGACACGTTTTCAGTCATTAGGTATGTCTTACTGATCATTTACACCCATGAAAGCCTGCTTTGGTGTGATGCCAGCACAGTCCTTAAAATACACAGCAACTCATAACCAGCGTAGTGTAGCAGATTGAGTGTTGAACTAGTACCTGGAAGACCAGGGTTCAAATTCCAGCTCAGACATGAAACTCAATGGGTGGCCATGGCCCAGGCACTTTTGTCTCTCAGCTTAACCTACTTCACAGGGTTGTTGTGAGGATAAAAGCAGGGCTTTTTTTCAGCTAGAACTCGCCGGAACTCGGTTCCGGCACCCCTCAGGTAGGTGTTATTGCTATTCTAGGAGAACAAAGAAAGTGTTCACGGGGTGAGTTCTGGCATCCCTTTTTCTAGAAAGACAGCACCTGAACCAAGTCTGCCATCTTGAGCTCCGTGGAGGAAAGGTAGGGATGCAAATGTAATAAACAAGCAAGCAAACATTTTGGAGAGGCAGTGTGATGTAGTGGTTAGAGTGTGACCTTGAGCCAGCCACAATGTCTCAGCCTAACCTTCCTCACTGGGTTGTTGCAAGGATATAGCAGGAGGGGAGAAAGAGCTTTGTTCACCAGCTTGAGCTCCTTGGAGGAAAGGTGGCATATAAACAAATTAATAAAAAGACAATTAAAAATTCATCCTGATTTCTTTGCAAAGAGTCTATTTAATCAGCTGGTTTGTTTGCAAATGGCAGAACCACTCATTAAGAGATAAGAAGAGCCTGCTGTATGAGGCCATTGGCCCATCTGATTCAGCCAGTTCCCTGTGGGAAACCTGTAAGCAGGACTTGAATACAAGAGCACTCTTTCCCCTCTGAGGTTCCTGGCAACTAGTATTCAGAAGCATTACAGCCTCCCACTGTTTGAAAACCTTGCCTGGACTCTACCACTTCTGACTAGATCATATGGCGGGGAAGTGGCATGTTGGAATTGCTCATCCACAGGGTGGAGGGCAGAAAACATACATAAAAAACTTGCATGCTGTTAAGCTTTCCCTTGACATTTTGGTTTTCCGGATGGACGGGTTTTTTTTGTTTTTGTTTTTTTTAAAGAATAATAATTATTTTAAAAATGTGGGAGCATTCAAATATGCAAAAAAAAACCCCGCCCCCCAAAGTTGCACAGTCCAGGAAGTGCTGAACCACTTGATGCTGTTGATGGTAGAACTGGTAGCCTATTGGCCGAGTCTTGCAGCCTGCGGGAAATCGAGCTGTTTAACCTCAGAGCCATAAATGTCTGTCAGTTTCCTGAAGTGGGTTTTGTGTGCGTGTGCATTTTCAAGCTGTATTTCTTTTATTATATAACTCTTCTGCCAGAAGCTATATAAGCTGGAATAATATTTGTTCTTAAGCTTGGCACTTGGAAAGATTGACATGCAGGGATGAGAAATCTGCAGGCCTCCATACATTTGCTGGACTACAGCTCCCATCATCCCTGGCCATTGGCCATGCTGCCTGGGGGCTGATGGGAATTGGAGTCCAGCAGAAGCTGCAGGGTCACAGGTTCCCCACCCCTATTCTCAGGGAGAGGGCAGAGAGCAGAGTTTATTGGCACCCTGCATTTAAAGCGCTATGTTCCACTTAAAACAGTCACAGGTTTCCCTCATTTGTTAAGGGTGCTGAGACTTCTTCGGAGTCTCCCATTCCCCTTGCAGAGCTACAATTCCCAGAGTGCTTTAACAATGCATCCCTCTTTCCAGGAAATCTGCCAACTGTAGCTCTGTCTGGGGAGTTGGGACCTTTAGAGCAAATCTGTGGGCAGTGATGCAGGTTGCAGGGGGCATAGCTTAGTGGTAGAGTGCATGTTTTTGTATACAGAAGGTCCCATGTTCGATCCCTGGCATCTCCAGTTAGATGGATTCAGTAAAAACAGGGAACAGAGGCACTGCAGTTGTCCAGATCTTAGAATCAGAATTGTAGAGTTGGAAGGGACCCCGAGGGTCATCTAGATTCTAGCCCAACTCCCTGCAATGCAGGAATCTCAGCTAAAGCATCCATGACAGATGGCCATCCAACCTCTGCTTAAAAACCTCCAAGGAAGGAGAGTCCACCACCTCCTGAGGGAGACCGTTCCACTGCCAAACAGCTCTTACCTGTTGGATCTTGTTGGACTGTATCCCTTACTATTGATTGTACATGATGAGGCTGATGGGAATTGGGAATCCAGAGACACCTGCAGAGTCACAGGTTCCCCAACCGTGTGGTACAGGCAGGTGATGATAAAGACCTCTATTGAAGAGTCACTGCCTGTCAGTGTATTAGGCAGTCCTGGACCAGATGAACAAGTTATCTGACCTAGTGCTTCCTGTGTTCTTTGCAGACTCATTGGGATACTATCAGAGTCTTGTTTGTTGCCCTTTCATGTTCAGTTATCTTTGTTCTCACAGCATGGTCCACAGCTAAAACCATAACACTGGCTGGTCAGAAAAAACGGATCTGGAGCCTAAAGGCCATCACACCATTTTGGCACCACCTGAGAAAATGTCAATAAAAGCAGGTATTCTGTTGATACAGATAGATCGCCCTGTGGGACGCACACAAACACACACAGAGGGAGAGCACATACTCTGCCCTGTCTGCCTCCAACCCAGAAATAATACCTGAACAAAAACAGCCACTCCCCTCTGTCACAACAGTGCATTGCATCGCTCGAGAAGCATGATGTCTCTGCAGACAGAGAAATCCTTCCGGCAGAGATGGAATGCTGGGTGGCACTCCCAACAATCGGGGAAATCGGAACCGTCACTGCACCCATGAATAGCTCTAGGTCCCTGTGTTGTTTTGGGGCGCATGTTGGCGCTTGCAAACTGTGCTGTGGGGAACCCTAGAGAGGCTCCTTAGAGTTTTATCTGAGCATTCCTCAGTCACTTGGAGAGACATGGCAAACAAGCTTCTCTGTAAAAGCATTGACATGCACCCACCCATTTAAGGATTTAAAGATCAGCACCAACACTTTGATTTGTGCTTGGAAACATACTGGGAGACAATGTAGGTCTTTCAGGACCGGTGTTTATGGTCTCAGCGGCCACTCCTAGTCACCAGTCTAGCTGCCACATTCTGGATTAGTTGTAGTTTCCGGGTCACCTTCAAAGGTAGCCCCACATAGAGCACATTGCAGTAAGCTTGCTGGTGAACAGGACCAGCCAGGACATGAAAACAAGTGTTCAAAATGACAACAAGTACATGCAGGAGGTGGCTTTCTACCTTTCCCTTTCCCTCTCCATCCCACCCAAAGGCCTCACTGGGGGTTATCTCAACTCCACCATTTCCTGTCTCCTTGGAATATTTTTTCAGGAAGTGTGAATTTTAATCCCCTGCTGGCGCTGACCCTGAAACAGCAGATCAGCCCAGACATTCCCTGACCTTCTAAACTAACTCTGTCCCCAGCCATGGAGCATTGCAGTCCATGTTTCTCAAATTACTCTTCCTTGGCTCAACCATGTGGTCCCTCCTTACCCGAGAAGTCCCAGGATGTAATAATTCCATCTGAAGATGGTGAGAGCAGTTTGACAATGGGACTCATTAGCTACAGGGCTGATGGGCTCTCCCTTGCTGGAAGCCTTTGGAAACAGGGAGGGCAGCCGTCCGTTGCAGGTCCCCTAGCTCAGGATTTCCTGCATCGAGCATGGACATTGGACCAGAGAGTCTACAAGATCTCCTCCAAGCCCGTGACTCTGTGATTCATGTAACATTGGAAGCTGCATTTATTAATAATATCAATATTTTATTAAGGGAGTTTCAGTTTTAGAAAATAAAGAGGGGAAAGGAAAAAAGAAAAAAGAGGGAGAAGAAAAGTGTAAAAAATTAAGAAATATATAATATGATGCAGTATATATAGGTAGATGAATAGTATTACTGTCC
Organism: Zootoca vivipara; assembly: GCF_963506605.1. NCBI lineage: Eukaryota > Metazoa > Chordata > Lepidosauria > Squamata > Lacertidae > Zootoca > Zootoca vivipara. The sequence goes on along the minus strand of NC_083281.1, from coordinate 23,915,972 downwards.
TAATACATATATGATTATGAAGACCAAAATTTTAATAAGGAATGGGGAAAATTTATTACTTATCTTAAATAGCATTGTAAACAGCTAAAATCATTAGTAGGATTGAAATATTACTTGTAGTTTAAGGTTGAAATCAGGGCATAATGGAAGAGGCAAAGGATTTGGAGTATCATAAAAGATGCGGGAGGAAATGATTAATAATAGGGGAGGATGGAAGTCCAGGAGATTCCTTGGAATCTTGTTTTTTATGATTTATGTTTGATATACCTCTGAAAAATTTTAATTTGGAAAATCTAATAAATAATTTTTCAAAAAAAAGTCTGCAAGCGATCCTTTCACATGGTGCAGGTGTTGTCATGTCATCAGTCCATTGATTAATGGGGATCAAATCTTTATTCTTCCAATTCATCAATACCAGTCTCTTGGCCACAGTTATGGCATGTCTTATTCTGAGTCAGACCGTTGGGTCCATCTAGTGATGCCTACACTGACTGGCAGCAACTCTCCAGGGTTCCAGGCTGGGACTCTCTCCCAGTCCTACTTCCGAGATGCCATCGGGGATTGAACCCGGAATCTCCTGCATGCAAAGCAGATCCCTTTCTGCTGAGTGACAGCCCTTTCCTAATTCATGGAAGTCCTGGAGGCGACACAGCAATCAGGGTCGTGACCCCACTGCTCCCGTTCAACCATCCCAGTGGCAATGTGACTCACAGTCTGTGGAGCCCTGAGCCGCCCTTCGACCGAATGTTTGTGAGCTGATTGCCAATACGATACCCAGCAATGCTTTCAAATGCTTACCGCACCCCAGAAAGTTCACCGAGGGCATGAAGGTGACATCTGTCTCCTGCTGTCTCTCTCCACAATGCGTGAGGAACAGGAAAATGTCTGGTCCTCTGTGGGATACTACCCCTGAACATGGAAACTTCATTCCTGGCCATTGCAGTAAAATGACTGCTGGGGGGGGGGGGGAGAAAGAGCTGAATTTCTCTAACCTGATAGTCTAACCTCCAGACCAGTGGTTCCCAATAGGTGGTCCGGGGACCCCCAGGGGTCCGCGAGCTATGCCAGAGGGGTCCGCAAGATACTATTAGAATAAAAAATATATTAAATATATTTCGTATGATAACAGATTTTTTGTTTTGGCCGCTTCCTGCATGAGCAGAGTCTAGCGTAAAACTAGAATTAGATAGAGGCAGTAGTTCTGCTGTATGCCGTTAGGTGGCGCTTTACAAACACTACTAACGCTCACCGCCCCAAGATGCTTTGCGCACATCGGCTTCATTTGTGCGCTACTGCGCAGGTACCCTGTCTTCTCCATTCCCCTCCCTCCTCCCTGGCGCGTGCTGCCTCTTTGCAAAACAGTAGTATTTGTAAACAAAGCATTGTTTTTCGCGGAAGCTACAGTTCGTGTAGTTAAAAATGGACCGTTGGTTAAAAAGTGGTTCATCTCATTAAGAACTGAAAATTAAAACTAACTGTATACTGATGGAGTACTCTGTTGTAACTGTAAAAAACGTATAAATATAAAATATAAAAAGACTCTTAATTTGGCTCTCACTTTTTAATTTTAGGATTAGGAATTAATGGGGGTCCTTGTCACAATAGCGGCTCGATGAGGGGTCCTCGAGAAAATTTTGTTGGGAACCCCTGCTCCAGACTATCAACTAGCTGTGATGATTATGTTCCACAGTGCAGAAATATTATGCCTCTCCATACCATCCAGCCTGCAGGCTTCCCACAGGCACCTGGTTGGCCAAGGTGAGAACAGGATGCTGGACCGGGTGGGCCATTGGCCTCATCCAGCAAGTCCATCTAATGTTCTTACATTGTTGGACTTCATCACCTGCAGGCAGCATAACTGATGGTCAGGGAAGATGGGGCTTGTAGAACAACAACACACAGAGGGGCACAGGTGTCTTCATCCAGTGGGTTCAAATGACAAAAAAGAGAAATTTACATAAGAGTAGTGAGAAGACTCTCTGGAAAAGACCCTGATGTTGGGAAAGAGGGCACTAGGAGAAGGGGACGACAGAGGACAAGATGGTTGGACAGTGTTCTCAAAGCTACCAACATGAGTTTGACCAAACTGCGGGAGGCAGTGCAAGACAGGAGTGCCTGGCGTGCTCTGGTCCATGGGGTCACGAAGAGTTGGACACGACTAAAAAACAACAACAAAGTGAGATTAAAAATGTAAAGGACCCCTGAATGGTTAAGTCCAGTCAAAGACCCTCCAAGTGACTCTATTTTCAAGGGACAGTCCTGGACTTACAGAAGCCATTCCATTTTCTGATTTGATCCCAGAAGAATGTCCTGCTTTTCCTTAGGACGTCTCTATTTTCATCGGACAAAAGTCGTAGGGTATGGAGTTATCCTGTGCAGGGAAGTTTTTAAAAAAATGTTTAATGATGTTGTTTTTATATGTGTTGGAAGCCACCCAGAGTGGCTGGGACTACCTGGGGTGGGGTAGAAAATTGTTGTTGAATAGGATGTCCCTATTTTCACTGGAGAACTGTTGGAGGGTATGGATGTAGTTTGTTAAGGATGCTGAGAGTTGGTAGGAGGCCCCTATTCTCCTCACACAGCAGCAATTCCCAGAATTCCCTGGGAAGACAGATGAACTGTGTTTTTATGTGTGTTTTTTGGTAATTATTTTTTATTAAGGATTTTCTTGGGTTACAAAGGTAGTGCAACGTCTCATTTAAATCACTCAGATTGCTTTAGCTTCAGCAACAAACAAATCCAGTGATGGAGAGCCTATGGCGCTCTGGATGTCGTTGGACTCCAACTCCCATCAGCCCCAGCCAACATGGCAATGGCCCATAGTCCCAGGGTTGGTGAGGGTTGTAGTCCAACATTAACTGGGGGGGATGGGGACGGGGACGGGGACGGACAGGTTCCTCATCCCTGTCCCAGGCCAACTGGTGCAGATCAAAGGTGGGAACCTTCATCCCAGGTTCTCGTTCCAGCCCCTGGGGAAATGAGACCCTGAAACAATTTCGCAAGGCATTGCAGGATCTCACCACCTGGGCTGTGGGAAAAAACCAAAACATAACAGAAAACTCGCGTCCTTCTCAAGCCAGCTACTCTGAGCTGATGGCAGATTGAAACATGCCAGGTCTTGCCTGGTTTTGCTCTTGTTTCGCTGCCTTTTGGTTTCCCTTGGGAAATGGCTGGGAAACTCGGGCCTGTCTAGGGAAAGTTGTGCAGGTGGGGAAGAAGGCAGGGAGAGAAACAGCTTCCCACCAGCTTCTAATTTATATATATTTATATAAAACCAGGCAAGGAGAACAGCCCACTCCCTTTCAGTATTCTGGCAAACAAATTGCCACCAATCACAAATGCAAACCTTGTTGATTCAGTTCCTTCATCACTACCCCCTGCACTTAATCTGGGTTTTGAGGATAAGAACATAAAAGCCTGCTGGATGTTGAGGCCAGTGACACACCTAAACTGGCATAAATTTCCACCGTGGCCAGCCTGTGGGAATCCCGCAAGCAGGATTCAGGCACAAGAGCCCTCTCCTTTAACTGGTATTTTAGGAGTATTGCTGCCTCCCATAGACAAGACAGCCACTGTTTACTATTGCATTCTAATGGATTATTGTATATTGCTTTTTTGATATAAGTTGTTTATTTCAAAGTTATGTTTTTATTATGACTTTTTTGTACTGGATCAGATTGTGATTAGATGTGGTCAGATGTGGTCTTTGCTTGCTTTGTTAATTCTGGGCTGCATCAATAGGAGTATAGCATCTAGATCAAGGGAAGTAATAGTACTACTGTATTCTGCTCTGGTCAGACCTCACCTGGAATACTGTGTCCAGTTCTGGGCACCACAGTTCAAGAAGGATACTGACAAGCTGGAACGTGTCCAGAGGAGGGCAACCAAAATGGTCAAAGGCCTGGAAACAATGCCTTATGAGGAACAGCTTAGGGAGCTGGGTATGCTTAGCCTGGAGAAGAGAAGGTTATGGGGTGATATGATAGCCATGTTCAAATATATAAAAGGATGTCACATAGAAGAGGGTGAAAGGTTGTTTTCTGCTGCTCCAGAGAAGCGGACACGAGCAATGGATTCAAGCTACAAGAAAGAAGATTCCACCTAAACATTAGAAAGAACTGTTTGACAGTGGAACTTGCTGCCAAGGAGTGTGGTGGAGTCTCCTTCTTTGGAGGTCTTTAAGCAGAGGCTTGACAGCCATCTGTCAGGAATGCTTTGATGGTGTTTCCTGCTTGGCAGGGGGTTGGACTGGATGGCCCTTGTGGTCTCTTCCAACTCTATGATTCTATTTTGTTGTTTCTCCAACTTCAAAACCGCCTTGCATATAGTTATATAGAAAGGCGGTATACAAGGTAAAAGTGAAATGAAACGTAATCTTCCGGGCATTTGTCCAAACCTCCTTTAACAGCCACCCGAGTCGGTGGTCATCTCTGCCCGTCCCATCTCTGGGAATGAATGGGAGCCGTGCTGGCAGGACACACTTCTCTGCATGTTCAAAACAATCCATTTGTGAGATACAATCGGGACACCTGTCTGTGTGCAGAAGCACAACTCTCCCCAATTCCCCCATGGATGACAACATTGGGTGTTCCCACTGGAATTATGGAGTGAGAAGCTGGCAGACAAATTAGTCTCCACAGCCAAAGTGGTAAAGTGGAAAGGGAAATAAAGTTAGAGAACCGAAAAAGTATCCTGAAGGATGCCGCGCTGTTCAAAGGGAGCAATTAACGTAGGGTGCACAGTGCAAAACCTTGCTGAGATGTAAGTCTCACACTGTTTAATGGAGCTTTGTTTGGGGTATGGGTGAGTGGCGTGGAATAGGGTTTGAATTTTCATGTGAGATGCCTAATTCTTCACTGTAACACACCCGTCCTTCGAAAATTGCAGTTCTCAGAATTCTGCCTCGCCAGATTGACAGAGACATTTATGTTGACAATAGGGTATTTTTTGGAAACTCCCCTCCAGAACTAATAATGGAAGAATATTTAAATACACTAGAGTAAATACAAAAATCAAAACAAAAAACAACCCAGACTTTTTGTGATTTGGAACGCAACGAGGAAATGCATTGATGAGTGTGGAATGACCAAATGTTTCATGGGAATATATGTAAACACGCCACAAGCAAACCCAGATGAATGCACATTGTCACAAAACTGCCCTGTAATCTATTGAGCATTTGTTCTGACACAGTCTGCTCACTGTGTAAGCTTTGTGCAAACAAATCAGGATAGGTGCTGAGTAAACAGATCAGTGGTGGAACTGACTTGTTCCACCTCTAGAAACTGGAGGTGCCTGGAAACTGGAGAAGTTTCTTTAGCTCTAAGCTGGCCTGGCCTCTAAGTGCAATTCTGGCTATTATATCAATGATGCGGCACCTAGGAATATGGATTGATATTTTCCCCAGCCCTGCCCACATCTGTCATACAGGAAACTAAGCCTGTTGGGCTTTGTATTCTTGCATTCTGGCATGTTCTTGGACTCGGCCCCAAAACTTCTTTTCCATGGCAGGAGCCACCGTTAAACATATGTAGCAAAGAACATTGTGTTTCTGAGCATTCACAGAGTGTGACCCCCCTCACTACTGAGTAACCAAGAACCCCGAATGGTTAAATATCAGGGGATTAAGGGATTCACAGAAGAGACTGGAACTCGCAGGCAGGCTTGGGCTGGGTCACCATTTAAATTCTTAACTGCAGCTGTTGACTTAATGCTCCCCTCTTAACCAACAAGATATCTGCAGGAAGAGAATGGTTTAGCAGTGGTGGGGTGTTAGTGGCCCTCCAGATGTGACTGGACTCCAACTCCCATCATTCCTGGCTATGCTGGCTGGAGCCGATGCGAGTTGGAGTCCGTGCAGTTCCTGTTGCTTGAAGCTACAACAGCAGCACAGAAGGGACTTTTACTTTCTCCGGCGAGCCCCTGAGCAGTCCAACAACCACGTCAGCCTGTACAGCTGGAAGATCAAGGGGCAAAGTATCCAGCTGCTAATAACAGGAACTAAGGGCAGTGGGGCACCCTGGGACACAGGAGAATGCAGGGAGAACAGAGAAGAATCATAGCCAGTCAAAACACCTCAACTTTAAGGTTCATTAGATCAGGCCTGGTTGTACAGGACTGTCTGCAACAGGGCTGGAAGAGCTTAAGGGATAGGAATAATAGAATCATAGCATTATAGATCTGGAAGGGACCCTGAGGATCATCTAGTCCAACCCCCTCAAATGCAGGAATATCCAGCTGGCCCGTATGAAGATTGAACCTTCAACTTTGCCCAGGCATAGGCATAGGCAAACTTGGCCCTCCAGATGTTTAGGGACCACAATTCCCACCATCCCTGACCACTGGTCCTATTAGCTTGGGATGGTGGGAGTTGTGGTCCCAAAACATCTGGAGGGCCAAGTTTGCCTATGTCTGACCTTGCCATTATCAGCACCACATTCTAACCAGCTGAGTTAACTGGATATTACTTTGTTGTTCTGTTTTTTTGTTTGTTTACTTTATACAGTTTTTGTTTATTTTATCCAGTTTTTGTTCCATTGCTGTCTCGGGCTTCCCTCCAACTCCTTGGTCTTTGGAATCACCTTAGATCAAAGCCATGGAAAGCTAGTTGTGCTGCTTTTGGGGAGCCCTCTTGCTCATCCTGCTGAGAGGGGCCCAGGATCTCTGCCCCAAATGATCTGCCCAAACCGTTTAGGTGCCCCAAGAGAGAGAACTCTGAACACAACACAGTGAAAAAGTCAGAAGGGCTCCCTCTGTGCCCCACCCCTTTAAACACTTCAAACACAACATCTAGCGGCAAGCAATACGTTCCACATTCTATCCACAACTTCTGGGAAATCCCCAAGGCTGCAAGGACACCCAAGCTGGAAAACCCCAAACAGCACAGTAGCATTTTAAAATGAAAGTCAAGGTCAAGTTGTAATCTGGCAGCTCCTTTCAAGAGCCCCCAACATAGAGATGCTACAGCTACTACCTCCCCTCCTCTGCTTGTTCCTCCTCTGGTTCCCTTAACTCAACCCACTTCTCCTGCATGCTGGGACCACAGCAAGGCGTTCGATCCAGGCATTGGTGTTTGTTTGTTTTTTGGTAGATTTTGTTTCTGGATGCTCCCAAGTCAATATTTGAGAAAGGAGAGGAATAATTTTCATGCAAAACTCAGTCCCGGATGAGGAAGCAAAGAGTGCACATTCCCAGAACCATGCCTCTGCTCATATTTGCAGACAACCACCTGCCCCCATGGCAATTTCATCTTTAAAATGCTTTTTTTTAAAAAAGCAGTTGTCAGAAAATCCAAGCAATGCCCTGCAAAGTGTAGTTGGGGCCTTTCAGAAAAGCTACCTGTTATTGTTAACAGTTTCTGGCAAGTCACCCCTAGCGGTTAGAACTTGCAACTACAAGCCAGCACAAGTCTCTGAGCTGAGACTTGTAATGGACAAAGATTATTGTTTCAGCCGCTTCAGCATGAATAAGGGTGCATCAAAAATAGAGAGAGAAAGGTTTCTTCTTCCAAGGAGTTTACAGTTACAACAGAGATGGCCACCAACTTGGGATGGCTTTAAAAGAGGGTTGAATAAATTCATGAAGGACTATGAATGCCCGCTAGCGATGATAGCTATTGTTGCCAGTTGGAGGCAATAGTGCTTTTGAACACCACTTGCTGGAAACCACAGGAGGGGAGAAGGCTCTTGTGTTTGCATGTTTCCCAGAAGCATCTGGTTGGCTTGTGTGAGAAGATGCTGGACTAGGTGAGCTGCTGGCCTGATTAAGGCAGGACTCTTAAATTATTGGACAATGATTCCCATCCCTCTCCGCCAACATGGCCAATGGTCAGGGATGATGGGAGTTGAAGGCCACATCCACTGGAAGAAGCAAAGATCACCAGTGTCAAAGCAATGATTCTTCAACATGAACTTTGTTGGACTGGTCATGTTGTTCGGATGCCTGATGATCGTCTTCCAAAGCAACTACTCTATTCTGAACTTAAAAATGGAAAGCGTAATGCTGGTGGTCAACAAAGAGAGGTTCAAAGACTCTCTCAAGGAAAATCTAAAAAAAATGTAGTATAAATGGAGTGCCTGTGAGCACTCCAACTGGAGAACAGCCTTTACCAAAGGTGTCATGGACTTTGAAGATGCTTGAACTCAGGACGAAAAGGAAAAATGCACTAAGAGGTAGGCTCACTTGGCAAACCCTCACCGTGATCAACTCCTGCCTGGGAACCAATGTCCCCACTGTAGAAGGACGTGTGAATCCAGAATTGGCCTCCACAGCCACTTACGGACTCACTGTTAAAACCGTGTTCATGGAAGACACTCTTACTCAGCCACGCCAAAGCAGCAGCAGCAGCAGAAGTTAGATTGTGTAGTGTAGTGCTTAGTGTTCTGGATTAAGGACTCTTGAGACCAGGGCTCAAATCCCTACTTCGGTACATGATTGTCAATGGGGTGATCTTGGGCCAGTCACTGTCTATCAGGTGAACAGAGTTGTTGTAAACGAATAGTGGGGCAGGAAGTGCTTATGCCACCATGAAGTTTTTGGAGGAAAGGTGAGACAGAAATGTCATGATAAAAATAAATTAAAGCACACTGATTCCACCAAATGCTTCTGGGAAGTAAAGCTTAACTGTCCCAGAACTATAATTCCCAGCACCATTCGCAAACTACAACTCCCAGGTTCCTCGTGTGTTTTAAATGCATGGTGTGGATGTGACCATTGGCTAATGCCATCCGCAAGGACAATGTTCCCCACTGCTGCTCCAGAAAAATCAACCCCATCCTATTCAGAAGTGAAGCCGGCAAACAACAAATGCGTTTTATTTTTTCTTAGCAACAAGAGTTTCTCAGGCACAAAACCCGAGTTTTCAGGACATTCACAGTGCAAGGGACTCTTGTCTGTCTTCTGGCAAGGAATCTTGAAGCCCGGCAGAAATCTCGATGCAGTGCATACTTGGAAAACAAAAACATCAGACGAGTCCTGGTTGAGCTGGGAATGTCCAGCCAGTGCAAATTGACAAAGAAAAGTGGGTCACTGAGGTCATGGAGTTGAAATTAAGAGGCTGATTATCACAATAGGCAGGAGGATCAGGAACCAAACCAAATTAGAGTGTATCTGAGGAAACACGCCTCTTTCCAAAGAAATCACTGCCATCTTCCTCCAGAGTGTGGTAAGGAGATGGGTTTGTTCACCATGAAACCATCCCATTGCTGCAAGGGATGCCTTAGGTCACCTTGGGGAAGTCAGAGGGTGCATCTAGGCGGCTACATCTTGGACCCCACACTTGAGGTTAGCAGGAACCGCGAAATCTGCAGGAGATGAGGGGGAGCAGAAAGATTACCCCCCTATAGGAATCACCCTCCCTCTGTGGCTGGGCACAGAACCCAAGAAGTCATGGCTGCCCACCCTTCAGACCAGCCACCAAGCACCCCGGCAGCCCAACCCAATTCTGGTTTACTCTGAAGCAAGTCCTACGGAGAGCAACATAACTTGCTCCCAAGTAAAAGCGCCAAAGGAATTGAGCCAGAGAGAACTTATGGGCCTTCAGATTCTGAGGGACTCCAACACCCATCACACCCAACGGTCCTCGATGATGTGAGTTGCAACCCAGCCAGTGTGGTATAGTGGGTTAGAATGCCAGATGAAGACCTGGGAGACCAGGGTTCGAATCCCCACTTGTCCAGGAAGATCGCCAGGTGACCTTGGGGGCCAGTCGCAGCCTCTCAGCCTAGCCTATGTCACAGGGTTGTTGTGCAGATTAATTGAGGAGGGGGAGAACGACGTACACCCCCCTGAGAAAAAGGTGGGATGTAAATGCAAACAAACACACATCTGGCGGGACACCATGCTCAATCCTATACACTGTTTACTCATACCGGTACATAAGTCCCACTGTGTTCTATGAGACTTACTCCCTAGGAAGTGTTTGGGGGATTGTGCTTTAAGAAGTCCAGCACAAGAAAAGCCCATCCCTTGGATATTCCTTAAGGGAAGTGCTGTGGCTCAGGTTCAATCCTTGGCATCTGCAGGCAAGGCTGAGAGTGTTACTCCTGCCGCAAATCCCGAAAAGCTGCCGCCGGCCAGTGTAGGTGGACCAACTATCTGGCTCAAGATAGGGCAAGCTACCTACATTTCTTGGCCCAGCAAGCGAAGGAGGCTAGGAAAACGAGATAATTTTCTGCACCGTTTCCAAACCATGGTCCCCAGGATCCCTCTGAGGAAGCCACAGTAGCGGAGCAGATATTGGCTTGAAGCAGAGAGAAGGCAGCCTCCAGATCAGTGCTGCTCCACTGAACCAGAAACCAGCCTCACCTATTTGTTTTGGCTTGGGCAGATTCAGGTTGTTCATCAGTTCAATGAAGGCCTCTCGGGGCAAGGTGAGGCGAGGGTTCAGGGTCTTTTCTTCCTCTACTGTGGACACTGTCTGGCCTGCAAGCGAGGAGGAGATGTATCAAGGGGGAGGGGCTGAAACAGCAAAAAGAGTCTTTTGGCACCCAAAAGGCTCACATAGATCTATCGAGGCGAAGCTCTTTGGGCCTACAAGTGTGGAAATTATCATCCTCAGTTGGCAGGCGGACATTTTGAGATTTGCATAGCATAGACTTTGGCCTCATTCAGTTCTACTGTCATGCCTATAAACAAGCAGGCAGCCCTGCCACCAATATCCTTGCACACTCTGCCCCTTCCTGCTCCAGCTTGGGGCTCCTCACATTGATTAGCTCAACACACTTGCAACCCCCACTTTCCTGGCCAATGTGGGAAAGTCTCTGGTGGAGCAATGGGGTAGGGGGGCCTCGCCTTCGCAAGCCTCTTTATGCTTAGGTTACCAAATTATTTTTTCAATGAATCTGGGGACACTTTTCAACGTCAATAGATTTTGTATGAGGACTGATTTGTAAATCTGTCCCCGGGAAACGGGGACATCTGGTAACCTTACTTTATGCATCCATCTCAAATGCCTGAACAGAGCTGATGCCTCTCACATTTCATGACCTCTCGACTCCACTTTTACAAATGTTTCCTTCTACACCTATATTTATGTGCCCTTGTACGTATATTATAACTTTTTGACTTTCCCCCACAACCCCCCCCCAAATGATTTCCTGCATCATAAAGGGATGAACTTTATAGTGCTTGCAGCAAAAAGAAAGACAAAACCACAATCTCGATTTATTACAGACAATAAGAAGTGATGTACATTGTACAATGTACAAAACATTGTACAAGTAATTTGCAAGCTCCATTTTTCCTGTGTTATAATAAATGTGATGCATATTACATGACACATTATAGTTACATATGCAAAAAAATGACTCATTTATTTTGGGGTGACCTGTTTTCAAAAGATTTGGAAGTGAAAGTCCATTCCTTTTGTTTTTAGCCAAAAGTTCATCTAACTAAGCAACAGGAACATGAGGCTGTAAAAAAGTTGTAGCCCTAATGTGTATATTCTGTGTGTGTGTGTCAGAGGTGTGCACACCCCTGTGAGGAAAACCCAGACCAACCTGAGCCCAAATCAAGTCAGGGTGTGGGGTTAATGTTTAAATAGGGTTCTTTTAAAACCCCAATTAAGCATACAGTTAACCCTAATTAAGCATATGGCCCACTCTCACTTCCAACTGCACTGAAGAGAGCAGGAGGGTTCAGTTCTGCTGAGTGCTGCTTCACCAGCACACTCTCATGTACGAAACACACTAGTGAAGCAGTCCTTAGTCTGGATACTTTTATTTAAAGAAGCCTTCCTATGAGTTGATTCCAGCCATGCGCACTGTGAACTGTAGAACAATCTGCCTTCCTATATACTGCTCAGTTGCATACTGATGTTTTAAATCCCCGCACATCACTTTTTGAGGGATATGAAGTGGTTGATAAAATTTCATTCAATAAAACAAAACAACACAACACTTTGTGCATCTGTTGAAGGGGTCTCCAGTTTCTATAATAGTAAATCTATCGGTCTCTAAGAGAACCAGAAGGCACTGTGTTGATCGCAACAGAGATATTTAAGGAAAATGAGGAAGTGGGTGAGAACATGCATTGTCATCCAGTGCCCGTTGTACCACAGCGCTACCCGCCCCCCAGCATCAAATCTGAGACCCCGACTTACCGGTATAGTCATGGGCAGGGTAGATTAGGCAGTGGCCAGGGAGTGTGAAGATTTTTTCGTGGACCGACTGATACAGGGTCTCTGGGTTGCCTTGGATGAGACAGAGAGCCTTGCTGAGCTAAGTTTCCTTCAACATCAACTCTTTTTGCCAACCTGATTCTCTAGGACAGATGCTTTAAAAAAGGGTCTTCAACACATTCATCCCATTTGTTCAGTGAATGCATATGCAGGCAGGGGGACGGAGAAGCACTATGCATATGGGCCCTGCCTCCAACAGTATGCCCTCTGGCCACTCTCCTGACACCTATGCGTTCAGCATTAGTGCAAAGAAAGTATCTATGGAGCATATACTGGGACACTGGCTGCCCACCCTGTCTACCAATTTGCCCACTGACCTTTCCCCATATCTGACCAACCACCTTTATACCCTCCCCCTTGTCACCCATTTTTAACAGTGGGAAGGGGGCCTTTAGAGCAGCTGACTAAAGCACTCTGTGAAGCACCTCCCCCTCCTCTGTTAAATGTCTGCCATCAGTGCTGCTTCCTCGCTCTCTTGCCTGCTGTCTGTCATGCAGTTGGTGTGGCTACCTGAACTTCAAAGCGTGACGACAGCATTAGATTTTTATGTATATAGGAAGAAATGCTCTTTCATGCATTCAGAATCCTAGGCAATCTGCATTTCTGGATGCATGGAAAGTTCATAAAAGCCAATTTCACATTAATGGGATGTGTTAGGGGGTGACCAGTGAGGTCCACTCCGGGCATTAAGTGTTCATTCAAAGTGGGGAGGAAGAAAACACATACACCCCTTACAGGGTTGTTGTTGTTGTTGTTGTTGTTGTTGTTTTTGCAGAGGTGGCTGCACATTTCTATACAACAGCTTATTGTAAATCTTATCCACAACACCCACAGGATTTTGTCTTCATTGAAGCACTATCCCATATTTTTCCCTTCAAAGAGACTTGCTCCAGGGACTCTGGGAATTGTAGCTCTGTGTTGGGGAAATAAAGGGCTCCCTAAAACTCTCAGCACCTTTAACAAACTACTGCTCCCAGAATTCTATGGGGGAAACCATGACTGTTTGAAGTGGTACCAAATGTATGGTCTGAACGTGGCCAGAGAGAAAAACAGTGCTATTGTAGGTAGACACATTCAGATTAAGGCAAAAAGGCAAAAAATATGGGCATCATTTGTCAAATGGAATACGACAGCCCATGTCAAATGGAATACGACAGCCCATGTCTCCCCATAAATCTTGAAGCTGCCCTCTATTCCAGATGGCAGCCATTAAGACTGACTCAGATCCCATAGCACCTCCCCCCTTGCAACAGATCAGAGTCCACCCTGGTATGACCACCCTCCCCGGATATTATGGAGGCTCACAACTGGATCCACAAGGCCTCCGTACCTTGCTGGAAGTCCGTCCGTCCACAGCCCCGGATCAGCAAGGCATCGCCAGTGAAAGCCATACCCTTGTCATTCAGCACATACGTCAGGCATCCGTCCGTGTGCCCAGGGGTGGCACGAGCTTCCAAGGCCTGCAACAACAGCAAGGCGGCATGCCATGAGACTCAAGCCTTGGAATTGCCAGTGTGATATAGTGCTTAGAGTGGGAGACCAGGGTTCAAATCCCCACTCAGCTGTGAAACTCACTGGGTGGCCTTGGGCCAGCCACAGTCCCTCAGCCTAACCAACCTCGCAGGGTTGTTGTGGGGTTTAAATGAGGAGGGGGGCGAGCCGTGTGTACACCACCTTGAGCTCCCTGGAGGAAAAGGTGGAGTGTAAAATCAATTAAACAAACTCACAAAATCCCCAAATTTGAGGGTGTGCCCTTCCTGAATTAGGAGGTCAGCAGAGGCGCCACTATGTTTGGAGATGACACTCCGGCAGCCTGGGAGAAGCTTCTTCAGCAATCCGGTGCCTGTGATATGGTCTGCATGGCAGTGAGTGTTGACTGAGAAAGAGGAAAAAAGCTTGAGGTTATTATTGCAAGACACAAAGGTCAAAGCATTTAACAAAGAAGTGGGGAGCCTGTGCCCCGCCCTAGATGTTACTGGGACTCCAATTGCCCGTTGGTCTCAGCCAGCATTGCCAACGTTGAGGGATGATGGGATTGGTTCTCTAAATGTTTCTGGAGAACCACAGATCTAACCCCACAGTCAGGGCCAGGCCGTTTTTGCCGCCTCAGGTGCCAAAATGCCTTGCGCCAGTGTGGGTTACCATCTCCTTCCTGATTCAAAGGGACGACTCTATTATTCTACTCTTCTGCTACCTAGTGGTAGAAAGTGGAATATGCCATTTATTTTCTGTTCCATTTTAACCTAGCAATACAGTCATACCTCATGTTGCGACCGCCGCGGGTTGCGTTTTTCCAGCTTACAGTCGCGGCGGACCTGGAAGTGTTTACTTCCGGGTTTCGCCACGCACACATGCGCAGAAGCGCTCTATTGCGCTTTTGCACATGCGCGAAAGTGCCACTCGGGTTGCGGGCTTTTCGGGGTGCGAATGGCACCCCGGAACGGATCGTGTCTGCAACCCGAGGTAAAACTGTACCCAGGAAGGCCAGGTTTGACCAAGCTGCTCTTGGAAGCTGAAAAAAAATCCACTTTTTTGCAATTTCATTATATGTACACATAAACAGTTGTACCTCGGAAATTGAACGGAATCGGTTGCGGAAGTCTGTTCGACTTCTGAAATGTTCGGAAACCAAAGCATGGCTTCTGATTGGTGGTAGGAAACTCCTGCAGCCAATTGGAAGCCGTGGAAGCCCCACTGGACGTTCGGCTTCCAAAAGAATGTTCAAAAACCGGAACACTCACTTCCGGTTTTTGATTGTTTGGGAGCCAAAATGTTCGACTCTCAAGGCGTTTGGGAGCCGAGGTACGACTGTATTAAAAATTTGTTTTTATTAAAGATGTTGTCACAGTGGCCGGAGTGGACTACTTCAGAGTAACGACGCTACGCAGCTCTGCATTTTATTCTTTTATTGGTGCTGCGTATTTACAGTGCTCAAGTCATTGCTATTTACACGGAGCGATGTTGTCAGTCGGTTTCAGAACCTCCTAATGGCTTTTGGCGCGTCTTTCTCCAACACAAAAGCTTTGGCAGACCCATCCTCTTGCCCCTCCTCTTCCTGCGTAATTCTGGAGTTGGAGGGATGGGTCTTCCCCCCTTGCTTGCCCCTTCCTGTCCCACCTGGGACCCTGGCTCCTCTACCTTGCCTGAGCCTCGGACACGACTTCCTGCTTCCCCACTGGAATCGGAACTCTCCCTGCTTTCCCCTTTGCTCGGGGACGGGCTTGAACTCAGGAGGGGAGGGACTTCGCGATATCCCCTGTCCCTCACATCCACCCCCCTCCCAAGCTCTCCTTCACCCCTCCCCAGTCCCCCCCCATGTGTCGGTGACGACTGGAAGCCTAAGAACTCAGTGCTCTCCGAGCCCGTTGGTGTGAATACCTCCCCCCAGTCCTGCGAGCCCCCCCCTTCCGCCTGGGCGGACGGGAATCCCAAAAAGTCCGTGGCGTCAGAGCTGGTGGGGGTAAAAACGTTCTGCCAATCTGCTCCTTCCTCTGACTGGGTGGATCTCGGTGACACCCATACCTCATCCTCTGGTTCCTCAAACTCCGCTTCCCAGCGCCATGGTGAGCTGCTCTCCCGTGCCTCCTCCTCCTCCCCCTCCCTTTCCATGTGCCAGGGCTTGGGTCTGTGGGGAAAGAGGGCGTGAAATTCTTCCACCAAGAATTCCTCCTGTATCTGAGTGGCTGGGACCCATTCATTCTGGGACGGTGGAGCATCCTCCCATGCCATGAGGTACTCCAGTCCCCCCACCCCCCACCTTGAATCCAGGATGGCCGTGGCCTCATTGAGTTGCTCCCTGCCTTCCCTCTCCCCCCCTCCCTCGGGGGTTTGTTCGCTGTCTCGGAGCCTGCTGCTTTCCCTGTACGGCGACAGCAGCGATCTATGAAACACTGGATGCACCCTCATGTCCTCTGGCAGTGCCAGCCTGTATGCCACCGGGTTTACCTGTTGCGTGACCGTGAAGGGGCCCAGCCTTTTGGGTGCCAGCTTCTTGCACCTCCCTCTGGTGGGAAGGCCCTCCGAGGACAACCACACCTTGTCCCCCACCCTGATGACCTCCCCTTGTCGCCTGTGGCGATCTGCCCCCTTTTTGTACGCTTCCTTGGCCCTCTCCAAGTGGTCTCTGAGCTGCTGGTGCACCGTCTCCAGTTCCTCTGCCCAATCCTCAGCCTGTGGGCCCTCCTCCTCCTCCTCCTCCCTCTCCCTCTCTGGGAAAGATCTGAGGTCGCGCCCGTAATTGGCCTTAAAGGGCGACACCCCTGTGGAGACGTGCACTGCATTGTTGTAGGCAAATTCTGCTAGTGGCAAGCGATCCACCCAGTCCGTTTGCCGCTGGCTGACGTAGCATCTCAGGTACTGCTGCAGAATGGCGTTGACCCTCTCCGCTTGTCCGTTGGTCTGCGGGTGTCTAGCCGTCGACAAGCTGACCTCCACCTGCAGGAGGTTCATGAGCCGCCGCCAGAACCTGGAAACAAATTGGCGGCCACGATCCGAAATAACCCTTAAAGGTAATCCATGCAGTCTGAAAATGTGATCAACAAACAGTTTGGCTGTCTCTTCTGCCGAGACTGCCCTGGCACACGGTATAAAGTGACACATTTTGGACATAAGGTCCACCACCACCAACACTGCAGTCTTACCCCTGGACGAAGGCAGATCTGTGATGAAGTCCATGGACACCACTTCCCACGGCCTGTGTGGTGTGGCTAAGGGCTCCAGCAACCCTGGTGGCGCTGCTCTGACCACCTTCGCCCGCTGGCAGGTGGTACAGCCCCTTACATAGTCTCGAACATCTTCCCGCACCCCTGGCCACCAGAAGTGTCTCATGACTAGGTGAGCGGTTTTGTCCCTTCCAAAATGCCCCGCTGTAGGGTTGTCGTGCATCTGCTTGAGGACCGTACGTCGAAGCTGGGTGGTGGGTAGGTACAGCGCACCCTTGTAGAAAAGCAGCCCTCTGCGTTCTGCAAAGTCTTTTGCCTGCTCCCTCCCCCCTCTCAGTTCTCTGAAGATGCGGTTGGCAAATTCATCCGCTGCCGTCAGTGCTGTGAGTTCTGCCTCGCTCACCACAGCTGCTCCGCAGGACCATGCCGACGGGGGGAAAATGTGCCTTGGGGCTGGTGGCGCCTCCTCCTCCATGTACTCTGGCTTGCGGGAGAGGGCATCCGCCCTGACATTCTGCTCCCCCGGGATGTAGTGGATGGAGAAGTTGAAGTTCGAGAAGAACTCTGCCCACCGTATCTGCCGCTGGTTGAGCACCCTGGCAGTTCTCCAGAACTCCAGGTTCTTGTGGTCTGTGCACACGTGGATGGGGTGCTTCGCGCCCACCAGGAAGTGTCGCCAGTGCTGGAACGCAGCGTAGATCGCAAGAAGTTCCCTATCAAACACTGTGTAGTTGCGTTCAGGCTGTGTCAGCTTCCTGGAGAAGAAGGCACAGGGTCTCCACTCCCTGTTGGCGTCCAGTTGCAACAAAATTGCGCCCACAGCTTTTTCAGAAGCATCTGTCTCAATGCGTAGGGGCGCGTCCTGCACCACATGGAACAGGTTTTGGTCTGAGGCGAACACTCTCTTGAGGCTTTGGAACGCTGCTTGCGCCTCTGGTGTCCACTTGAACTTCTGCTTGCCTCTCAGGCAGTCCGTGATGGGAGCCGTAACGCGAGAGAAGTTCTTGATGAACTTCCTGTAGAAGTTAGCGAAGCCTAGTAGGCGTTGGGCATCTTTGCGCGTCCTGGGGCTGTGCCAGTCCAGGATGGCCTGCACCTTGTCCTTGTCCATCGCCAGCCCCTTGTCTGACAGCTTGTAGCCCAGGAAGTCCACCTCTTTGGTGTGAAACTTGCACTTCTCCAGCTTCACATACAGGTGGTTCTCCTTCAGGCGTTGCAACACCTCTCTGACATCTTTCACATGCTGCACTGGGTCATTCGAGTAGATAAGGATGTCATCTAGGAAGACCAAGCATTTCCTGAAGAGGAGGGACCCCAGGACGTGGTGCATGAAGGCCTGGAAGCATGCTGAGCCCCCTTGCAAACCGAAGGGCATCACCAGATATTCAAAAGAGCCCAGAGGCGTGAACATCGTGGTTTTCCATTCATCTCCTTCCCGGATCCTGATCAAGTTGTACGCCCCCCTTAGGTCCAGCTTGGTGAAAATCTTGCCCCTGCGTGCCGCTGTCAGGAGATCATCCACTCTGGGCATGGGGAAAGCCACGGGCTCTGTCACCGAATTCAGCCGTCTAAAGTCCACCACAAGACGGCGCTGTTGCGTGTCTTTCTTGTCCACCCAGAAGACCGGGCTGCCCCCTGCTGCCTTGCTTTCTCTGATGAACCCCCGCTTGAGGTTCTTGTCGATGAAAGCGCGCAGATCCTCCAGCTCCTGGTCTGACATGGCGTACAGCTTGGCTGGGGGTATCGTCGCCCCTGGCACCAGGTTGATCTGGCAGTCAAAAGGCCTGTGCGGGGGTAGGTGGTCGGACTCCGCTTCGCTGAAGACCTCCTGCAGGTCCCAGTACTGCTTGGGTATTGCCTCACCCCCTTTGATATGCATGGTGGCCACCGTGGCTATCGGAGGCCCCTCCCCTGGTTGGTGCTGCATGCAATGTTCCAGACAAAAGTCTGACCCAAACGTGATGCACCTCTGGTGCCAACTGATGGAGGGGTCGTGGCGCGCCAGCCAGCTCATGCCCAAGACGATGGGGGGGTCTGAGATGGTGGTGACGTTGAACGCCAGTGTCTCTGAGTGCCTTCCCACCGTCATTCTCATGGGGGGGGTTTGATGTGTGATGGCCCCTCCCAGCAGCTCCCTGCCGTCAATGGTTGCTACGTGCAGAGGAAAATCCAACTGCAAAAGCTGGATTTGGTGCTCTTCTGCAAAGCTTCTCGAGAAGAAGTTGGCGGACGCCCCACTGTCAATTAAGGCGAGGACCGTCAGGGGATAGCCATTTGGGAGCGTTAGCGTCACTTCTAGAACCACTCCTGCTCTGGGAGGGGTGGGCTGGCTCTGCCCCTCTCTGTGCGGGTGGGCGGGCTGGGGCTGTTGTCTGCTGACTGTGCCTGGCTGCTGCCCCTTGTCTCCTGCAGCCAGGCTTTCCCGTTTCCCTGCTGTGGTGCTGCGTCAGTGGGGGAGGGCACCACCGTTCCCGCCTTTCCTTGCCACTCCCTGCGATGTGGGCAGTCTCTGACGAGATGCTGGGGTGAGTTGCAGAGAAAGCAATTCCCGCCCCTTCCCTCCTTGCGTCTTGGCGCCGCTGGGGTTTGAAAAGCCCGCGCGCGCGCGCTATCAATCTGCATGGGTTCCTGGTCCTGGCTGGCTCCAGGCGTGGCCTGAAAGGGTTGTTGAGGGAGTGGCTTCTCCTGCGACCGTGGGAACCAAGCCCGCTTTGCGCGCGTCGCTTGCTTGTCGTTCCACCGGGATTCCTGCCTCACCCCCACCGCCAGAGCTGCTTTGCTCAGCTGATCCATAGTACTGGGCTTTGGACCTCTCGAGAGTTCATCCTTCACCTCCTCGCTCAAACCCAAGTAAAACGCAGCTTGCAGGGGAGGCGAATCCAAAACCCACCCCAGTCTGTGCACCAGCATGGTGAATTTCGCCCAATATGCGCGAACTGTCATATTTCCTTGGCGTAAATTATGCAGTTCCTCCTTAGTCTGGTCCAAATGACTATCGGACGAATACATCGTCCTCAAACCTTCTAGAAATTGTTGGACATTTTTCATGCAAGGATTCTTGGTTGCGATTAATGGTCTTAGCCACTCCCTGGCTGCTCCGGTGAGATGTTCCACAATAAACGCTACTCTGTGCTCATCATCGGGGAACTCATTCTGGTGCAGCTCAAGAGCATACACGATCTCAGTCTCAAAGCCCTGAAACTCCTTCGGGTCTCCATTGAACTTGCTTACAAGGGTCCCTGCTCTCCTTCCTGGCAGCACTTGGACTTGGGGAGCCCCTCCCGCCTTGTTTTTCTCTGCATCCAGCTTGTTTTGGAGGTCTACCGCCACCGCCCTTAAATGCTGCTCTTTTTCCTGGAGCTCTCTCACCTGTTCCGCAAGTTGTAGCCGGTCGTCCTGGACCTTCTTAGTCTCCTCTTTAGCTGCCTTCAATTCTCCCTGCGCCTGCAGCGACAGCTGTTGCAGTTCTAGCTGGGCTTGCTCAGCGATCTGCCGCCACTTCTCCGCCTCGGACACGCTCATCCCGGCAACTCCGAAGTAGCCCAAAAATGATTAGGAGGTTGCTGTCACAGTGGCCGGAGTGGACTACTTCAGAGTAACGACGCTACGCAGCTCTGCATTTTATTCTTTTATTGGTGCTGCGTATTTACAGTGCTCAAGTCATTGCTATTTACACGGAGCGATGTTGTCAGTCGGTTTCAGAACCTCCTAATGGCTTTTGGCGCGTCTTTCTCCAACACAAAAGCTTTGGCAGACCCATCCTCTTGCCCCTCCTCTTCCTGCGTAATTCTGGAGTTGGAGGGATGGGTCTTCCCCCCTTGCTTGCCCCTTCCTGTCCCACCTGGGACCCTGGCTCCTCTACCTTGCCTGAGCCTCGGACACGACTTCCTGCTTCCCCACTGGAATCGGAACTCTCCCTGCTTTCCCCTTTGCTCGGGGACGGGCTTGAACTCAGGAGGGGAGGGACTTCGCGATATCCCCTGTCCCTCACAGATGTTATTGTGTTAGGAAACAAATAAACAAGGACAAGTACATATAGCATCTCTACTTTCAATTCATAGTCTTCTTCACACTTCGTTTACATTCCGTACGAGACCCTGTTGTCATAGATATTGTGTGGTTGAGGGGGAAAAGAAGGAAGGGAGAGAAGGTGGGAGCTAGGAGGGAATAATGTGGTTTTGTTCTACTTCAAAAAAGGGAAAAAATATCAAAGTGATTTACAGCAATGCACACACGCACAATAAAAACCAAGTAAAAAATTAAAACCACAGATCATTCGCTAACCATTACAGGGGATGCTTTCTTAATTTTCTGCATAAGCCTGGCGGCATAGCTGAGTTTTCATCAAACATTTAAAGGTGGAAAAAGAGGATGCCGTGCTGAATCTCTCTCAGAAGAGCATCCCATGGCACTGGGCCAAGGCATGTTTTCACACTGATGTCAAATGAGTCTCAGCATCATGGAGGGTGACCAGCAATGTTCCTACAGTTGATCTGAGTGATGAGGCTGAGCTGTAAGGGTCCAGGTGGTACCTAGATTAGCCAGGAACTAAGTTGCTCAGGGCTTTGTAAACAAATGCAAGGGCTCTGAACTTGTCTGAGTGGGCTTCCTTGGGAGCATGTTACGCTACTCCAACTGCCTTGATCCATCCAGGACCGAAGAAAAACCTCTTCTCACCTGCATATACCAAATTCAGACCAAGCTGCTTCACCAGTGTCGAATCCCTCTTGGCTGTCTCTAGAACTGGGTCGATCAGAACCGCCTCCTTGGTCTTCAAATCTGCCAGCAAGTAGGTATATGTGGAACTTTCTGATTCAAAGAGCTGGGGGGTGGGAGGGAATGCAGAGATATATCTGGTTAGTCCATGAAAGGCGTTAGGTGGAAGCGTCTGAGGACCCCTCTCCCTAAAGCAGCCTTCTCTTCCAGTGGCCCTTGTGTCTAGGAAGAAAAGGACCCCTGTACACAAAACGACACCTTCCCCCTGCCCCTAATAACAGCAATGACCGGGGTATGGGTGCGCAGTCACATGGAGAAGAAGCTGGAGGCCATAAGCCAAAGGCAACATGATGTGCATCAGCACATAGGCCAGAGTGCCTCCACTCCAGGCCTAGTGGTTAAAGCAGGAAGCGGGCTTCTAATCCCTTGCCCTGGGGAATCTCTTGATTTATATTCTTTCCAAATTAGCGTCCACAAATATACTCCCGCTACAGAAAAATATTTTACGTGCCTTCGTATATAAGGAGTTGGATCTTTTAGCGTTGGTTCTTTTATACTCCGGGTCTATTTTATGTTATTTTATTTTATTTCACAGCATTTATATATACAGCTTGATTGTAAAACTAAACTAAACCGCAAAAGGTAAAGGTAGAGGGACCCCTGACCATTAGGTCCAGTGGTGACCGACTCTGGGGTTGCAGCACTCATCTCGCATTATTGGCCGAGGGAGCCGGCGTATAGCTTCCAGGTCATGTGGCCAGCATGACAAAGCCGCTTCTGGCAAACCAGAGCAGCACATGGAAACGCCGTTTACCTTCCCGCTGTAGCGGTTCCTATTTATCTACTTGCATTTTGATGTGCTTTCGAACTGCTAGGTTGGCAGGAGCTGGGACCGGGCAACGGGAGCTCACCCCGTCACAGGGATTCGAACCGCCGACCTTCTGATCCTAGGCTCAGTGGTTTAACCACAGTGCCACCTGGGTCCCCTAAACTAAACTGCAAAGCAGTTTACAAAAAGAAAAAACAATGAAATAAACCGGTTTAAAACAATTATTTAAAAGATTTGAAAAAAAATATTTAAAATCAATGATAAACTAAAAAACCAGATTAAAACACCCACCAAGCCTTCTGGATAGTTTTACCTAAGCAAGCATGTGAAGCATACAGTGAAGGCGCCTGCCTGGTGTCAATAGCAGGGAGTTCCACAGGGTAGTATTAGGGAGGTGCCTTCGTTGTACTGCTTTAGGCACTTGCTAAAAACAAACAAACAAATCTTTGGTTTTGGCCCGCCCACCCAGACATGTGATTTTTATTACATATACTTGCTTTAAAACAAGAACAAAAAAATCTTCTGGTCTTTCTGCAGTTTTAAGAAGTTACATACATATACCCATTATTTTTGGCTGCGTCTGACTTCCTTATTAAATATTTGCACCATTTTATGTAAGCTGCTTTAAAGATTCTTCTTTCTTTCTTAGATTAAGCAGTCTATAAATTGTGTTAACCGACTAAAATAAAAATACCCACATTCCATTTGGTATTGTATTATTTAGGAAAATTGCTTGCCTGCCCATTCTCTATGCATTGGAACACCTCGTAATGTATTGTAGCCAAATTTTGCACAATGGCACCTGAGATGAGGGAGCTGGTTTTCGTCTATGCTTGAATATGCCATTTTGAATCAAGATGGTGGACCAAAATTCTTAAAGCTGTGCTTTCTTTGAGTTCTTACAATCCCAGAGACACACTGGGTTTGAGGCTCTTCGTATAAAATGAGGAAATGGCCATGATCTTTTAAATGTGTCCAATTGCTCCCTGCTCCCACATCGCTCGGGTGTAACACAGTCTTCCACTTTTGCCTAATTTGGCTACTCTTCAGATCTTAGCAAGGCTTGCTTTCCTCCAATGGCACAGCACTTTATATTCCTACCACTGACTTCTCTATCGGTATTCTTGATGCAGGTCGTAAGTTCCAGACCTACTCACAGAAGAACTTATTTCCTAACATTGCTTATATCCAAGCAGGCTGGACCCAGGGGTCAAGAAGGTGAAGTTAATCATCAAACAGATTACAGCCCCAAGAATCTAGCAGACACGCCAGTACTGTGTTCATTTCGAACATGGTTTACTTGTTTTATCATCCTGGAAGTTTTAAAAGTCTGCATAACTGTAGATAAAATGGCTGCAAATTGTTCCGGCGATTCAGAAGTTCAAACTGAAATTAAGATAAGCTTGTTGGAATCTTTGGTATCTCCTCTCTCTTACAGCATGGATGTATGTTCTGTATTATTTTATTAGTATTATTGTTACAAGGTCTTCACCTAGTACAATAAGATAATTGTGTATTATGTTGTTGTAAACCAACCTGGGACATTATGAGGAAGGATAGGTAAAAAAAGGGGGGGAGGGGAGAATCAGGGATTGGAGTCCAACCATGGACGTACCCAGTGAGGGGCAGGGGGGGGCAGCAAAAGAAATTAGCGTATTTTACGGACCATAACCCACATTTTTCCCCTCCGAAAACTGAAGGGGAAAAGTCACTGCGGGTTATGGAAACCGGGCTGTTTTCGCCCCCTCCGCGGCTGCAGCCAGCGACAGGAACGTGGGAGGGGGGAGGAGCAGCCTGAGCTGGGACGGATGGATGGACGGACGGGAGATCCATCCTTCCTTCCACCCTTCCTTCCCCGCCTTCTTTCTTTCTTTCTTTCTTTCTTTCTTTCTTTCTTTCTTTCTTTCTTTCTTTCTTTCTTTCTTTCTTTCTTTCTTTCTTTCTTTCTTTCTTTCTTTCTTTCTTTCTTTCTTTCTTTCTTTCTTTCTTTCTTTCTTTCTTTCTTTCTTCCTTCCTTCCTTCCTTCCTTCCTTCCTTCCTTCCTTCCTTCCTTCCTTCCTTCCTTCCTTCCTTCCTTCCTTCCTTCCTTCCTTCCTTCCTTCCTTCCTTCCTTCCTTCCTTCCTTCCTTCCTTCCTTCCTTCCTTCCTCCCTCCCTCCCTCTCTCTCTTTCTTTTCTTCCTTCCTTCCTTCCTTCTCTCTCTCCCCCACCCACCCACCCACCCACCCCTTCCTTCCTTCTCTCTCTTCCCTCCCTCCTTCCTTACCTCTCTCTCTCTCTCCCCCCCCCCCCAGTTTTGATCCTGGGTACGCCCCTAAGTCCAACTTTGCTGTTGTTTTAAGAATGTCAAGGTGGTCAACAATACAAGTGAGACAATAATATGATAACCTTTAAAAAGGGACCATACACATCAAAACATTATATTTCAAGAGAAATATATAACATTTATGTTTAAGAAAGCACAGTAAATTAAAAGACAATGTATTACAACTTAGCAAAATAAAAAACGATAAGTAAATAAACATTTGTATTCCCAGTCTTGGGAGCTGTTAAGGGTGCTGAGAGTAGTTGGGAGACTCCCGTCCTTCTCCCAGAGCTCCAGTTTTGAACTTGGTTTAACAATTAAGTCCCTCTGCTTTTTGGGAGCTCTGAGAGTTGCAACTCTGTTAGGGAAATAGGGAGGTCTCCCAGCAATTCTCATGATCCTTAACAAACTACAGCTCCCATAATTCTGTTGAAGGAAGCTGTGACTGTGCTATAATGGTGTGTTAACCGAGTCTTACTTCAACGTGGTACACACAGCCCTGTCTCCCAATACCCCTCAGCATCTGACACCTTAATTTTAGGGCCAGCTTTGGCCGTAGTCAAGCACATTTACCCGGTTTCTCCGAAAATAAGCCATAGCAGGATTTTTAAGCATTCAAGAAATATAAGCCATACCCCGAAAATAAGCCATAGTGATAGGCAGTTTAACCATGTAGGTTAAACTGTACCATACTTAATTAAAAAAAATAAGACATCCCCTGAAAATAAGCCATAGTGTGTTTTTTTAAGGAAAAATAAATATAACACGGTGTCTTATTTTTGGAGAAACACGGGTATGCTTACATTTTGGATGCAGAGGGAAGAAAGAGAAAACCAGGATGCACTCCTATATGCTGTTACTTATTTATTATGGGAAGCCTGTTACGACCTTGGGCCACTCACTGCTTCTCAGCAAAGAGTGCCAACTTGAATCTTTGGCAATCACTCGTAGCTGAGTAAGATTGTCTTCCATAAACATGGTTTTAACAGTGGGTCCGTAAGTGACCGTGGAGGCCAGTTCTGGATCCACACATTCTTCCACATAGGTTTCCAGATGGGAGTTGATCATGGTGAGGATTTGCCAAGCATGCCTTCCTCTTAGCACATTTCTCAATTTCATCCTGAGTTCGAGCGTTTTCAAAGCCCATGACACCTTTGGTAAAGGCTGTTCTCCAATTGGAGCGCTCGCAGGCCAGTGTTTCCCAGTTGTCAGTGTTTATACTACTGTACCTTTGTTTAGATTTGTCTTGAGAGAGTCTTTAAATCTCTTTTGTTGACCACCAGCATTACGCTTTCCATTTTTACGTTCAGAATAGAGTAGTTGCCAACTTGAATAAAATAGGGCATAGCTGCCAAGTATCCCGTATCCGCCGGGAAAACCCCTTTTTTCTTACCGTTTCCCGGCGGTCTCCCGTTTGGCGGAAAATCCCGGTATTTTCCCTTAAATCGGGATACTTGGCAGCTATGACTGTGGAGGAGAATGCAATTGTTACCCGGCCATTTTTCTGGTGCCGCTTTGCCCTTCTATGGGCACCAGAAAATGGCGGTGCCGGAAGTCGCTTCCGCGCGTGACCGGAAGTTGCGTGACGCGACTTCCGGTGGCGCTTTGCCCTTCTATGGGCATCAGAAAATGGCGGCGCCGTAAGTCGCTTTTACGTGTTTCCGGTCATGTGCGGAAGCGACTTCCGGCGCCAGCGCCGCCATTTTCTGGTGCCCATAGAAGGGAAAAGTGCCACCGGAAGTTGCGTCACGCAACTTCCGGTCATGTGCGCGCTGCCGATCCCGGATCTTTACGACCCGGACTTGGCAGCTATGAATAGGGGGGTGGGAGATAAGGCCCACCCTGCATAATTGATCATAAGACACGCATACCATTTGAATGGCAATGCTTATCAACTTTCAGGGTGCTGGAGCCTTCAAATATTTTATTGGGAGGGTCGAGGGGACCTCGGTTCCTAGGAAATGGCTTGTATGCTCTCGTCTCGGCCTAACAGGGTTGTTGTGAGGGTTACACAGGGAAGAGGAGAACAATGATGCACACCACTTGGGAGAAAAGATTGCATGTAAATGTACTTTTTGTTGTTAGCTTTGAAAAGCAGGGTAGAAGTTACTCGGAAGGAACTCAGTTGACTTCGAAGCCTAAGTGCCCAGGAACAAGTGGCAAAAAGGAAGATAAGGCATCCAGGAAATGGAACCCAAAATCCCAGCTCCTCTGCCCCACAATGGCACCGTGTAGCAGCCATGAAGAGACACATGCATGCATGCATGCTGATCCCACAACAACAAACAGCACCCGCTTGGAAGCACTCTAGGCTTCCAGTTATCTTGAACGGAAAACAACAATCCAGCAAATGGAGCTTTCCAGCAGAGCTTTCCAGCTTCATACACGCTGTACATTCCCCCTCCCTTTCCTTAAAAGAAAGAATGAACCCTGGGAACTGTAGTTTGGCCCTCACAGAGCTGCACTTCCCAGCAAACTTAACACAACTACACTTCCCAGAATCCGTGCGGGTGTGTTTCAACGTATGATGTGCGTATGGAGAGGGCAGCTTCGCAACTGTAAAAGTTCTGCTTGCCTTGCAGCCGTGCACAGAGGCAGAGGAGCCCTATGGGATGGGAAACGTTGGCAACCCACAGAAGCACAAACACACCCACCCAAACCAGCAGTACAGTACTGCCAAATAAATTCAATGTAAGGTTGCTGCTACTCCTGCTGTTATTGTTTCAAGAGCGGGGTAGAAGGGTCCCGATCCTGCCTGCCACCCTTCGGGGGGGGGAGGGGGTGCCTCGGATCAGCTCACCTGTCGGAAGAGCAGCCCCTGGCGCTGCGCTGCGCGGACACAGTAGCATCGCCCGGGAAGAATGGCCCGGGCCGGAGCGGTGCCCAGGATCCGCAGAGCAGCCGCGGCTGCAGCAGGGCATCTCCGGGACAGAGACATCGGGCGCGCCACACTTGGTGGAAATGAAAGGAGAGGAGAGACGCCCTTTAAAAGTTCAGAGGCTGGGTCAGGAGCGGCGGCGGAGTGGGCGGGCTGCGAGCCTCCTTAAAGCGCCATGTACCAGCAACAAGGAAAGCGCGCACAGGCGCAGCAGCTCCCCACCAAGGCTGTATGTTTGCGCGCTCTCTCTCTCTCTCTGCACTTAAAGCGCGCGCTCTTCCACCAAGACAGTCCTGGGAGCCCTGATCTCAGTTCCTTCTCCTGCGTACAGTTCTGGTCGGCTCACCTCCAAGAGGACCTTGTTCAGCATTGGTTCCCTATGAGAAAAGGTTGCAACTGCTGAGACTTTTTAGTTTAGTGGAAAGGCGAGAGGCGACTTTTGAAATTATGCCCCTAGAACTTGTGGACGGTGAAGCTGAATTTTGGAAGATTCAGGGCGGATTAAAAAAAAAGTGCAGTACTTCTTCATGCGGTGCGTAGGCAAACTGTGCAACTCACACACAGGTAGGAGGCAGTGGTGCATGGCTTTGTAAAATGATTAGGCAAACTCAGGGAAGAGAGGACTGTACCAACTTGCTACCATACTAGCTAGCCAAGATGTCTGGTGTTCTGCCTCCACTGTCATTACAGTATACCTCTTAATACTGTACCAGTTTCTGGGAATCACGGGTGGAACAGCCCCCTCTGTTGGGGGACCTGTTCAGTCCAGTCTTTTTTTGCGGGGGGGGGCAATTCAGCAAACTGAGCAAGAGGGCACCCAAAAGACTTTTTACCTGCCATATTTTGAAGTAGGTGAAGTAAACTGTAAACTACATCTGGGAAGTGTAGTTTCTTGAGAAAGACTGACCCCCCCACTCCCATTCTCCTCAGAGTGCTGCAATTCCCCGGGGGTCCCCTAGGAAGAGGAATGGATTGTTCAACACTTATAGCTCTGGGAAAGGAGTAGGGGGTCTCCTAACAGCTCTCTGCACCCTTAACAAAAACTACACTTCCCGTGATTCTTTGGGGAGGAGCCATGACTTAAAAGTGGCATGATAACAGGTTTAAATGTACCGTATTCACATGAAGCGTTTGTGGACAGGAGCCCACTTCTTCAGATATACAAGAGGACAGTGAACAAGAATAGTTCACTGCTGCCTCCCTGCAAACTGGGAACATTTCAGAGGTCCATAAATTGGCCTGGTTGAGGGCTATTGCATCTTTAATGAAAAGCTGCAGCTGTGGTAATGCTCACTTCCATGCTACTATTAAAGGTACAGGAGCCCTCTCCTTGTTTTGGCTTTTCCTGCCAACTGAATGCAGGGGCCATAGCTGCCAAGTTATCCCTTTTTTTAAGGGATTTTCCCTTATGCTGAATAGGCTTCCTCGCAAGAAAAGGGAAAACGTGGCAGCTATGGCAGGGGCATGAGCTAGCATTGTGCCAAAAAGTCCTATTTAATGCTACTGTAATCACAAGATTTACTGACAACAAACTCTTAGCCTGGACTTTGGTCCCAAGGGCAAAGCATCTTCCAGATAACCCTTGCTGCAAGTCACTATAAGAGCCAGAGAACCGACTTGTCCAGATAAACACATTCTAGGAATGAGAGTTCTTACATACTCAGATTGACACCACCAGATGGTTGATTGCACAGAGAATACATTCCCGAGAAACCCATTTGGCTGAGTTCACCCCCTTCAACACACATTCATGCACACAGTCCATTCATGCACACATGGGTAAAAATGAAGAACCTTCAGCATTTTGCCTTTCAGTATATTATTATCTTCCTTTGGCTAGGATTTATTCAATCCTCTTCCTGCCTGAGGTTTCTACCTTTCCCACCTTCTGCAGTCACTGATCAGTACTGTCTTAGGGACTGGCCACTGTGAAGTATTTAATAGAATCAGAGCACAAGGCTAAGATTATCTGTGTGATTATCTGCAAAGGTGTATGTTTAAGTCTCTGGCTGGCTGGGGCATCACCAGCACTGCACTTTGCAGCATGCACGACCATCCTGTAAGCAAATTAAAATAAATTTAAAAATAAAGTTTTTAAAATTTGGGGAGTGGGGAGAGAGAGAGCCAGGAGATCTGGGGCCCAGTGCAAAAAATCTTGGACTTGGGCCTCCCCCCCAATGCAATGCATCTGTCCAGCAACATAACTATAGCTAAGAAGATATAATCTTCCACCCACAAAGTAGGGTAGTCTAATCTACATTCACCGAGTGGGTATATCATTCATATCAATGAACTACCATCACTATAACACTTTGAAAATAAAAGCTAGGCAAGGGCACCTGGCTAGCTCAAATTAGAGCTGAACCGGCAGGTGTAAAGTCTACATGCAGGGAGGTTCTCGTAAACAAGAAGCCTGCAACAATTACATGCTATCGTTCTTTGTGCAAAGGACAGCCTCGTTTTTCTGTTTTACAACGCTAAAATGTGTGTACTTAAGCTAAATGGATATTATTGCAGTTTGCTGTGTGACTTGGGGGACGCTGTGTGAGCACTAGAGGGTAGGGCATGTATGTGTGTAAAAGGTGAGGCAGTGGGATTTGTTGGTGCAATACAATATGGAGGGACATGGATATACAAAGCCAGAGCACACACTCAAGGTCTATATATACATTATCGTTAGGGTGGGGAGCTGGAAATCTTTAACTAGTGCAATTGCGCTTCAATTTCAATGTTTAACATTGCTCTTTTCTATAGCCCAAAGGGCAAGAGATGTACGGTATTCTTGTATGAGACGTTGGGAAAAAATATACATTTGATTTTTATTTTGTATTGTGTGGGTGGGTACTTTTGATAGAGAGAGAGAGAGAACGGGGAAAGAGGTTCTACCCACAACACAGCAGATCATGGTAGAAAAAGGGTCTCTTATTGGGCTTCCTTCCTTATTTATTCCATTTATATCCCACTTTTTTTTATCCAAGGAGTTCAAGGGGCATACATGGCTCTCCCCCTCCCTCCTCATTTAATCCTCACAACTACCCTGTGAGGTAGGTTAGGGTGAGAGGCAGTGACTGGCCCAAGGTCACCCAGTGAGCTTTGTGGCTGAGTGAGAATTTGAACCCTCTTCTCCTAGATCCTCTAAGCACTACACCACCACTGACTTGCACACAGCCTTCTTTCTTTGCATGTAGAAATGCCCCTATTCTTTACTTATTAAAAAGGCTGCAAACTGACATTCCCTGTTTTATATAGGGCGGGGATGTCTGTATACGAGGCAGAACAGGTTCTGGCAAATTTCAGCACAAAGTTTAAATGCCTAGGTTTCATCCCTGGTAAAAAACGGCCTTGACTTAATGAAAGACTATTCTGCAACACAGAGATTTCCCAAAGGCGATTGTAAATAATAATGCTCACACATCCATCCATCCTAATACAGCATCAGTAAATAGCTCCCACCCTTTTAAAACGTTGACCAGCTCCTGGAGTGTGACTAACCCTAGCTTGAAACACAGACATTAAAGAGGGGAAGGGCTGTTGCTCAGTGGCTTAGCATCTGCTTTGCACGCAAAAGATCCTGGGGTTCAATCTCTAGGCTGGGTTGGGGGGAAAACCCCTAGTCTGAAATCCTAGATAGCTTGCTTCCAGGCAGTGTGGACAATACTGAGCTAGATGGACCAGTGGAAAGCAGCTTAGATGTTTGCATGCCAAGAAAATGCTGCATTTGCTACACGTCCAGATTCCAGAAGGCTTTTCTATTGGAGGAAAGCCTGGACAGCATAGAACTCAGAACAGCAGCTCATTGGCAAAAAAAAAAGGGAAAAAGCGATTAAGTTTGTCCTTCTCCAGCCACCGTTAAACGTCGTTCATTCGCGCTCCTCTGTGGGCGAAACCATTCGGCGGAGGGGTGCGGGTGAAATCATCCCTGGATGTGGTTCTGCCCGGGCGTGCTCATTTTGCCAACAAGGCTTGCTCAGTTGATTCTGCTGCAGGTAGTTCTTCTCTGTTCCGTATAGATCGCTTCTGCTTTCTGTATAATCGCGCTTCCTTCGGCTGCTTGTGATTTAGTCTTTTGGGGAAAAATATATTTTCGTATTTTCCTGTCTGTTTGTGCGCGCGCGTACTTATAGGCAGCGAGTTTTGCATTTCAATGTGCGGTACTTTCCAAAACTAAACCAAATTGAAGTCTCTCGCTCAGCTTCATTGGCCTAGTGTGCATTCCAAGAAGCAGTTTAATAATTTATCTGCGTGCCCAGAGCATAAAAATCTATACGTAAAAGAAAAGCCGGAGAATAATACAGTTCTTTAGAAGTTTTTTTTTAAAGCCAATGCAAGAAACGCTCTTAAAATTGCACCCACCCCCTTGATGCAATATGATCTTCCAAAGTGGGTCTCCCTGAAAATATGGCTTCCTATTACCTGAAATCCTGTCTGTTTTTAAGGGTCCTGGGACACGGCCTAAAGTTGCATCTTGTTCCAACAGTCTTGGCTCAAGTTACGCAGGTTCTGGTCTGGCCAGTGTCCAGATCATGAGGAATGTTTGGGAAACGCACCCCCCCCCTGACTTGCTTGGAATAAAGGCGGGGTAGAGGCGTAATAACATTTCCTTCCTCCCAACACCGCCTTGCCTTAAAGTCTCTATCCGTCTGCAGGGCTGCAGCCTTAATAGTAAACAATAATAATGCAGAGAAAAGGTGGGCTCCTCTCTTCCCTGAAAAGCAGCACCATCCTCCCTGTCTTTCTCGAGTTAGGGAGCAGGCATTAAAGGAGTAAAATTATGCCACCCTAGGGCAGATTTAAGCACCAGTTTTCTCTCTTTAGGAACGGAGGCTGCGAAACAAAACACCCACGCAGCCTTGTCATATCCAGGTTAGTCCTCGAGGCAAGTACCTTGCTGCATTCAATGAGCTTCCTGCTTTCTTGGAAGGAAGGAAGCCACGTTGAAATCAATGGGATGGGACTTAAGTTTGGCGCCACCAAGACAGGACTTAGGGCAGATGTCCTCCTCTCAGCAGAAGGTGCAGCAGGGCCCTTAAGCTCAACCTGGCTGGCAGTGCCACATCGTGGAGGAACTGAAGCCACGCACATTTCCATCCTGAAGGAGGTGCGTGTAAGAGGTTAAGCCCAGTCTCCCTACTGCTAGGTAAACCTGGTTAGGATCCGATATGGCCTTGAACCGAGAGGTGGTGGTGCATCGTTATATAGCGCTGGCATCCTAAGGACATTTATTGGGCAGTAAGTAATAAGTCTGCATAGAAGCACCCGGCCACATGTATATAATTGCTTAATAAGTGGCCTTGAACTCAGCGGGGCTTACTTTCAAGTAGCCCTACTGCATAGGCTGGTAGTAGCATCCTCGGACGTTCAGAGGGGTTTTGTTTTGTATATTTATTTAGTGAGTGTTAACTAACCATGCATGCGTAAGATTTTGCAAGAGTTTGCTTTCAAGTAAACATTGCTAACGAGTTTTTATTTAATAATAATAATAATATATTTTTAAAAATACTTATCCAGCTTCACCCCCCCCCTTCGCCCAGCTCAGAGCAGACCCATTGGAACGAATGATTTTGGTTCTAAATAGAATTTAGTTGCATGCACGGTGGGGGTGGGGGTCTAGGTCTGCAAATTGAAGAGCGCCCAGGGACGGCCGTTTCCGTTATCGACACACACACACACACACACACACACACACACACACACACACACACACACACACACACACACACCTACTTTGCAAAATAAATAAATAAATACCGGGGAAGGCGCGGATTGGCCGAGGAAGCTGCGAGTAAGGAAAGACCCCTCCTCGCCAGCCAGCCGGATTGCTGCTGCGCCCGCCCGTCGCTGGGGACCGGCCTGGGAAGGGATGCGGTGGGGCGCACGACCTGGCCCCCCGCGGGGACAGCATGACCCGGCGCGATCGGCTCATGAAGGGGAGACCCCAGAGGCAGCCTGAGGCCGGGGGAGGCTCCAGGGCCGGTGAGTGGCGTCTGGGGGGCGGGGGCGGGCGCGCAGCAGGAGGAAGGCCCAGCTGCTCAGCTGCATATATAGATGCGGTGAAAAGGCGAGGGATGCCCAGCGGGGGGGGGGGATCCAAAAATGGGGAGTCTCCGCTGCATTCGGATTTGAAGGTGGTTTTGCATTTGCTCCAGGCCTTGGCGAGGCCGGGTGAAGAAGGGGGCAGTTTTATTTTCCTCTCCGCCCCTCCCCCCAAAGAAAGACTAACCCGCTTTGAAAGCACACACCCCAATATGGTGTGAACCCGGGTGCATTGCACCAAATCCAGATTTCCCTCGGTGGTAATACGAATCCCATTGCACGTAGGATTCCAAGCACCTGGTCTCCTGTCCACTGTCTGACTGGTTTGGGGAAAGGAGGGCCAGCTGTAAGGGAAGGGGGCTGCCCCATAGCAGCAAGAGCTGTTGTCTGTGTTTACTGGGAAGTAAGTGCCACTCGGCTTCATGGGGCTTACTCCCAGGTAACTGTACCGAGGATGGCTGCCTTGGTTGCATTTTTCTAAAAATAAAAAAAATGCTTTGAAGAAAACATTGTGGTTCGTGGCTGGTGCAAACTCTACATGGTGCACACCTGCTTCTTGAGGAACTAGGTCAGGGGGCTCACGTTCAAATAGTTTGGGCCCAGCACCAAACAACTCCGTTCTACCACAACCCTATGTGTGTTTACTCAAAAGTAAAACCCACAGTGTCCAGTGGTGCTTGCATGCGGATAAGTGTGTCTCGGATTTCAGACTGCGAAACTGAACTTTCCTGGAAAGCCAACAGCTTGCTCTTTAAACATAATGTATATATAATAGCTTATATATAATAGTTTATATAAGCCATTTTGCTTGTAATTGTTGCATATACAAACATTTGCCTTGCTAGGTCCTGAGGCATCGCTCCCCCCTCTAAAAATAAAAAGGTCTGTTATTGAAAGAGGTACCTACTCAAGTCAGAGCCATCCTGAAGTGACTTACTCAACTGAGTAAGCATGTGCAGTGATGTGATTTCTGCAAATTACTGTTGTTATTATTATTAGTAATTGAATTTCTATCCCACCCTTCATTCAAGGATCATGTGGTGGTTTACAATATAAAAACACAAATATACGCAACAGAACTGCAAACAAAACAACAACCCCTTTTTGCAAGGAGCTCTGGGAACTTGTAGCGCTGTGAGGCATTGCCAACAACTCTCAGCACCCAGGAGTAACTACAGTTCCCAGAATTCCTTGGGGGAAAGCCATGACTGTGTGAAGGGGCATCTCGGTGCTTTAAATGTGTGGACGTGGTCCCAATTCGTTGCTGGCCTCCCAACTCTCCAGCGCCAGCCAGCATGGCCAATGGTCTGTTTCCAGCAGATATTGTTTCCGCAGCTTCCTGCCATCAGGAACCTACTGGAAGGGAGGATATTGGGGTCCGACCATAGCTGCCAAGTTTTCCCTTTTCTCGCGAGGAAGCCTATTCAGCATAAGGGAAAATCCCTTAAAAAAAGGGATAACTTGGCAGCTATGGGTCCGGCCCTCTTTTGCATAGGCCACCATCTGATCCGAAAGCTTTCCCCTGTAATACTTGGTTTGCAAAGGCTGTTAGTTTCCTTTCTCCTCTCTGCCTTATCCACCAACTCCTCCTCTCTGGCCTGTATTCCAAGCGAGTTTCCATAGCAACTCCACACTTAGGCCAAGAGCAGAATCCAGCAGTAATTGGATCCCGGGGCCTTTTGGGAGCCATGAGGGAACCGTGTGATTGAAGTACCATTAGTTAACACAGTTCTGATCCATACGCTACCCGACTGACCTGTGGCAAAACCGAGGCCAAGCCTGTAAATGAGGGCGCAGGAATAACCAGCCCATTTGCCCACACATCCTCGTAAAGTTTATGTGAGGCTTGGAAACGGGTGTGGGGTGTGGGGGTGTGGAGGAGGCCTATTTGCACAGATCTGGCCTCCCTAGTCAACTCGAGCCGCTTCTCGCTCGCCATAGGTGACCAGGCCAAGGGGCTGTTTACAAGCCTGTACAAGATGTGAGGGGACTGGATTTCTGCATTTTATTTTATTTTTCAAATTAAACATTGTTGTGTTGTGATGGGAGCGGGGTGGCGATACATTTTCCCGTTGCTAAGGTATATATTTTCCTGTTAAATCTCTATCTACGATGCATTGCTTCATTAAAATTAGTTAGCAACATAATGAGTGGGATGCCAGTGCTATATCGAGTCCAGTTGGCAGCTTCCAAGGGACGGTGAAATGAGCATATTAACATATTTTCATTTGGAAAGAGAAGTGTGTATGTGTAAGTATTTCGACAAGAAATAATCTGGAAGAAACTCTAAATTGGTTTGATTGTAACATTCTCCAATGCTGAGCGTGCTTTGTTGTGTTCCCCCCACCCCCAACAATCAAATATGTCAGTTCAAATTTTATTTATCATTGTTATTTATTAAATTTGTATACCTCCCTATACCAATAGATCTCAGGGCAGTTACCATTCTCTCCCCCACACCCCACTAAATACCTTCTTTAAAAAGCTACGGTATTAGAGGGGGGGGGATGTTTTGAGATACTTATACAACATGCAAAATGAAGATAGAGTGCATATTTTTAGAAATGTTGTTGACTAAATGTAAGTCAAGCATGCTCAATTGAATCCCAATCGCTTTGGGGCATCAGGACATAAAATGTCCCAGAAAGCCCACATCACTGGCCAGAGAGCAAGCGAGCAGTTTTTATTCGAATTGCAGTGCCAGGGGGTCGCGGGCAGTGTTTAATTTTTTCTCCCTGCGTTCTTTCCCCCAGTCAAAATCCCCACCACCACTGCTACTGGTATTAAAAGATGCAGTTTCCTTTATTCTACCCTCCATCCCTTTCAAACAGGGCAAATAAACTTCTGGAGGAAAAATCTCAATGTGGTGGTGGGAGCCTTCAGCTCACCTTGGAGCATCTCTGCTCCTCCAAACAAAATTGGAGCCACTTAAATTGGTTTTTGAATTTATTTATTTATTTATTTAGGGAATCTAACGACTCCTGTTTTGCACACACATGCCTTGTGCCTAGGGCCGAGTGTCCAACGGCAGCACCAGGAATCTGTTACTGGGTGCCAAATCGAGGTTCTTAGCGGGGACGTAAATATATAAATACTTTCTTTGTGTTTTGTTTGTTTTGTTTTAAAAAGCCCCGCCAAGTTCCTAGTCCTTAGGCCTAGATAAGTAGGCTTGAAAGTTCATGAGCATCCTCCCAGGCGAGAGAGTGAGTGGCTCTGTAGGGTTTCTAGCAGCCAAGGACAAGGTTTCAGTCTCCCTCTGCCCTTCACAATGAGCAGAAACGGAACGATGTAAAATGAACATCTGACTGGATGTAAGGCAGTTTCCTGTGTTTCTGTCTAGCACTGCTCAGAACATTGATTCCCGAGTTTGTCTTTGTATATTCTATGTTCACGATGGATGACCGTGCCATGGTGATAAAACCATTTCCCTCTGTTTGTGCAGGTTACATTCTCACCCGACCAAGCCTTGTCCTGATGCTGGAAAGGGGGGAACAGCCTTGCATGAGCAACAGCAAGATCAGCGTGGGCACCAACCCTCTGAGCAGCAGTGTTGCGGGTAAGGCGTCGTTTGGGAAGCCAGCCTGGATCATCCTGCCAGGACTTAGGTCATACCTAAAGCTCTGTGATACTGCTTTAAACAGCTATGGCTTTCCCCCCAAAAGGAAATGAATGAAGCTGAGACACTTGGATTTAAAATAAATATTGTTGAACAGAAAGTAGAAAAGATGGGTGTTAACCATGGAGTGATGCCTTAAATAAAATTTTAAATGTAACTGGAAGATGAGAAATGGGATTTTTTTTAATTTTTTTTATTTTAATTTCATTTTCTCTCTTTTTCCTGCTTCTTTCTTTTTCTTCTTTGGTATCATCTGCTTGTAAATTTTATTAGGGTCCAGGGATTGTACACTCTTGAGGGTTGTAGATGGTTGATGGAAGGGCCCTGGGTGGGAGGCAAGGAAATATTGGGTGACAGGGTGACAGGCTGGGAGGATAAAGATCCCAGGTGAGAGCTGGGAGGGCCTACGACCGTCTGCAGTAAGGGAAGACTTTGCATGCTATTACAGTGGTACCTTCCATTCGACTTCCGAAACGGTTCAAAAACCAAGGCGCGGCTTCCGATTGGCTGCAGGAGCTTCCTGCACTCAATTGGACTGCATCGGATGTTCGGCTTCTGAGAAACATTTGCAAACCAGAACACTTACTTCCGGGTTTGTGGTGTTCGGGAACCAAAACGTGCGAGTAACAAGGCGTTTGAGAACCAAGGTACGACTGTATTACTTTTTGTAGCTGTTTTTGTTTTTTATTTACCTTAGCATTTTTTATTTACCCTGGTAGCTTAGTGTATCTCTTATTGTGTCATGAAAAAAACTTTAATAAAGGTTTTAACGACAACTAGAGCTCCCCCCCAAAAAAGAATCCTGGGAGTTATAGCTTGTTCAGGGTGCTGAGAGTTCTTAGGAGGTCCCGTTCCCTTCCAAGAGCTACAATTCCTAGAGGGAATTAGCGATCAGTTCTCTTCTACAGAGAACTACAGGGATTGTGCTGACTTCGGGAGGTGAGTGGCAGCCGGGTTTATCTGTCTCCCCAGTCCATGCATTTAGTGAGTAGACTGATGAGAAGCTAGAGAGGTGGGGCAGAGAAGTGGCTGGGAGATGCGGGAATGGCCCGCTGGTTAATGAGGATGC
Organism: Zootoca vivipara; assembly: GCF_963506605.1. Classification (NCBI taxonomy): domain Eukaryota; kingdom Metazoa; phylum Chordata; class Lepidosauria; order Squamata; family Lacertidae; genus Zootoca; species Zootoca vivipara. The sequence continues at coordinate 23,877,688 of NC_083281.1, read as the reverse complement.
CCAGCTTCTGACACCCTCCTTTTCACCCCCTTCCAGACTCGCAGGCCCTGAAAGAGAACGCAAAGTCACCTTCGTCCGCGGCTCTGTCTTCGCCGCCCGCCACGGAGTCGCCCAAGCCTGCCCGGCCCCGCCGCCCCCGCCCCCCGGCCGTGCTGCCCTCCGAGCGCCCCTACCAGTGCAAAGACTGCGGCAAGCGCTTCGTGTACCGCTCCAAGCTGGCCACGCACCAGTGGACCCATTGCGCCGAGCGCCCGTACAAATGCCCCGACTGCCCCAAGAGTTTCAGCTACCCGTCCAAGCTGGCGGCCCACCGCCGCACGCACACCGGCGAGCGGCCCTACCCCTGCACGCTCTGCCCCAAGCGCTTCGGACACCGCTCCAAGCTGGCCGCCCACCAGTGGATCCACACGCCCGAGCGCCCGTACAAATGCGCCGACTGCCCCAAGAGCTTCTGCTACCCTTCCAAGCTGGCCGCCCACCGCCGCACACACACGGGGCAGCGGCCCTACCCCTGCAACCGCTGCGGGAAGAGCTTCTGCTACCCGTCCAAGCTGGCGGCCCACCAGCAGATCCACGCAGCCGCTGCGGCGGGGCGGCCCTACCCGTGCATGCGCTGCAGCAAGAGCTTCCGGCAGCTGCGCAACCTCACGCTCCACCAGCGGGTGCACGAGGACGGGGAAGTGGGGGATGACTTGTCCCAAAGCAAAGGCCACAGCAACGTAGAGAGGCCATAGGAGATCTGAAGCGACTGGACAACACGGGGGTGCAGGGAGGAAATTGGCTAACTTGGGTGCAGTGGGATCTTTGTAAATAACAGCAAGGGAGAGGGGGTTTGGGGTTTACACAGAGATGCGCTTTGAGGACCCAGTTGCTCAGCTCTTGTGTTGAGGGTCTTGCCGCTGTTCCCCTCCCCCTACAGTGCCAAGTCGATGTGTGTGTACTCTCCTCCTCCCCATAGCCCAAGCTGTGTATACCATGCTGAAAAAAAGCCAAAGTGTGTGTGGTCAGAGAACCCCGGTTCTGCGCTCAGAAACGGCATATTCTGCAACCTGACTAACTTGTGTATTGCTGAGATGTGTGCCTAGGAGGGGCAGAGTGCCACGGCCTGCAACCTCAGCACTCCACTGATTCTACAAAACAAGCTCAGCCACCTTTGAATCCCAATTTCACAAGAAGCTTGCATAAATTCATAGAAAATGTATGGATATGCACAAATCTTCCGGAGAGCAGAATTCTGCCATTGCTTTGTACAACCTCTGACCATTGCCCAGGCTGTCTCTTGTCTGTGATCAGTTGGCGCATGCTTACATTGGAATGCAGAGACCAGCATCTTCACAGTCCAAGGCTCTACTAAGTTAGGCCTGTCAAACTTAGCATTTTCCTGGGTTGTACATCATCTGCCTCCTGTGGCTTATCAAACCCTGTTTGTGCATCCGGCCTGTGGCTAAAGAAAAGGGGGACAGTTTTAACAACGCCGCACACACACCGGTGTCACATACAGTGTGTGCAATAGAAGTTGCTAGTCCTTATGAAGGCACAGATAAGTCTGAAAATGTGGTTGTGGCACCTGCAACATTGCCAGGGGTAGCTTAAGTCAAAATTCCAAGAATACATGAATTTTTTTGGGTGTGCTTGCACGCTACATTCTGTACAGTGGTGGGCCCTCCCAAAAAGTAGCAGTAGAATAATTTTGCAAATGTTATGTATTGTGTTCATCTGCCATTTTTTAAATTTTTGCTTTAGTTGGCATGGAATCTTACCTCTGAGCCAGCTGCTGTAAAAACTGGTGGCTCTGGGCTTCTGTTCCTGATCACATCAAAATATGTCTCCAGGCATTTACAACATGTACTGAAAACTGCTGAAGCACATAGATTTCTTGTGCTGCATTTGGATGGTTGAATTTCCCACCCCACCCCATCACTTGGTTTACACAACTTTTACTGCTCGGTTACTTTCGCTTCTTCCGTGTGACCGTTTCACCACATGCCTAGAAACCTGCCTTCCTTTGTTCCCCCCCCCCCAAAAAAAACATCCCCCACTTTTGGGGGTTACTGTCTTGCCTCTTGGTTCAAATGTTGAATTTCTCAGACACAGTGTTCCAATCTCCCATTTTTAGACACATGCCCACCTTTCCACCCCACTTTCTTGGATGAATTCTACACACACACTCTTTGTCCTTGTACCGTTTGCCAAAGCATCTTTTGCTTTCTCACCCCCACCCCCCAGGCATTTGTTCAGATTGTTGCAAGGGAAGCAGGGAGGGGGGGCTGATTGATCCATGGTATGTTTGTAGTTAATACTAAACAAATGGGACTCCCCTGGGAGCCTGGAGTTTTTTTGTCTTATTTTTCTTGGAAAAAAATAATAAAACCTATAAAAGTTGAGTTAACCGGGTTGAGCTTGGAGCATATGACAAATACAGATTTGGGGTGGGGGGCAAACTTGGCAGAAGACAGGTGTAGCATCATTGGCCAAAGGCAGCTTACTTTTTGCGGGTCAAGACAGTAGGAAAAGAGAGAGGTGCCTACTTTCAAAGCGTTTTGATACGAGAATCAGGCAGCTAGAATAAATTGGATGTCCATTACAGCCCCAAAGGCAGTTACTTAACTGTTGCTGCTGGTGCAGATATTCCAGATTTTGTAAGCGGTAAAAAAAAAAAAAGCACAGGAGGAAGGTAAAGGGAGACAAATAGTGATGTCAGTCCTAGGGGTAATTGCCTTAGCTTGAATTTTTAAATGGTTTATCCAAATAGTTTGTGGGTTTCTAAATAATGCAATTATGTCAGAAAGAAGAGAAGCATTTGGGGCTGTATGAGCAGGACAGAAGGCAGGCAGGGAATGGAGACCTCAGGGGAAAGGAGACAATCGTTTTACTGTGTGCTCAAGCCATTCCACACCACCCTCAGTAGCCACATTATGAGCCGAAACTGCCACTATGAGCACCAGGAGCCTTTTTAAAAGCTTAAATGCATGACTTTCTGTTCAGAACTGTTGAGACCCTGTTAGAAATCATCATGTGAACATTCTGACACCTGTTTCTTCTCAGTTATATCTTAGGAGGTTGTTACAATCTCTGTGGCGCAGAAGAGCAGCTCGAGGCTGAGATTTTGTTTTCATTTCATTTATTTATTTTTATATATAAAAAAACACAACAAACCAGATTGGAGGGGGAAAGAAGACATGAATACATCCCTGGAGAAGATTCATTACAACTTTTGGATTCTCATGCAAACTTTGATGAACCATAGGTATAATTCCTTTTTAAAAACCAAGAAGCCCTTAATCTCGGGACATGTGAGCTGTGATGCAAACCTGATCCAGTTTAAATGCTAGGCCTCCCCCCACCCCCATAGCAACTCTGAACGTGGCAGATTTTAGAAGGGGTGTGTGAATTCTCATTGCACTCCCAAAGCTAGTTCCCCTCTGGTGAGAAGTCAAGATAGCTTATTAAAAAAACACTATTGCCCTTCACTGTCACCTGAAAGCCATCACCAGCTTTTTGGGAATCATAGCTGAGCAAACTCTCCTTAAAATAGAGCATCCCATGCTTTTCAACAATTTCTGGCTAACACTAATGCCCCCTACCTGGGGACAGGTTAATCCTCCCTTCCAAAGAGGCATTGGGGTAAACGGGAGGCCAACATGGTATCTCCATCCTTTGTTATAGCTCCCATCAACGCTGTCTGTTGGTCGTGCTGATTGAAGCCCCCCGTTGGTAGGCTTCTGCCTACTTCTTACTCCTGTGATCTCTGGGCTTCCACATAGCAAGACCTAGTGGAAAATAGATCAAAGCTAAGGGTTCAAGTGGAGAACCTCTGTATTGGAGATGTTATATACACAGGGGCCAAAGAGTAGAATCCATAGAGATGGGCTATTTGCAGCCCTTTCCTGAAGCTGGGAAGCTCCTGTGAGCAATCAGCTTATTTAGTGTAGTTTATCCATGAACATAAGGACAGAGTTGCTGGCTTGATTCGCAGCACTGAGGGCAGCACCAATGATGGGGAAGAGATGGGCTGTAAAAACGAGGTAGATTATTCAAGGCCTCTCAGTCCAGTTCACAGCCAGGGAAAAGCAGGAAGGAACATGCAATTTTTTTGGGGGGGGGGTCGGGCAGAATACCACCCCCCCCCCAAAAAAAAAGCTCACCGGGAAGCTGAGCTGAAAGGGTGGGTTTTTCTGCTGTTTCCCTTCCAGCGAAATCTGAAGATAGTTCTTTGCCCGAGGTAAAAAGCAAAGAGTGGAACTGACAACATGCTGCTGAAATGAATCAAATCACAAGACAATTAACTCCAGCCGTTTTTTGTTTTGCTTCCTATAGGAGAAATCTGAGGCTTGGGTCGTAAGAGCTGCAATATAAAACTTAGTATGATTTTAACAGTCATAGTTTCTACCCTGAACACTGTTTAAAGCGGTTGTGTGAGAGAACACTCAGCATTAAAACATCTCTGTACCTGGGCCAAGCATGCCACTTAGGAATCTCTGTTCGGTCACCGTATGGCGTCTACTCCAAATACCACATGCTTATAACGGAGCTGTGTAAGACACAGAGCAAGGACACTGAGCTTAAAAAGGAATGTGAGCTCAGGGACTGGATATTACACGGTGGGCCTCATTTGAAAATGATTTTCCAGAGGTGGTCGTAGAAATGCAGGTGAGCAGAATGTCAACCAAAATGGTAACACTTGTGAGTGGTTAATTCCTGAATTCTAAAAATGGGCTTGGATTTGCCCCATGGTCAGGCCAGCATACCACCGACTGTTCATATGCTCAGGTTTGCTGAATCTGCAGACAGAGGAACAAATTTCATCTGCAAAAATGGAAGCTTGTGATGGGGTGGCCTTAGTCACAAAATGAAAAGGGGTCAAGGAGTAGGAGGCAAATATCAACTCCTGTAAAACTGGGAGGAAGGCAGAGCTTGTATAGAGGGACAGGTGCTTCCGTTCTAAGGACAGTGTTTGTGTCAGAATGTAAACTTCCACCTTAAAATGGCCAGTGTCCTCAACTATATACATATATATATATATATATATATATATATATATATATATAGAGAGAGAGAGAGAGAGAGAGAGAGAGAGAGAGAGAGAGAGAAGTTAACTGACTGACAAGAACACACAGAGCCTCCTAGGAAATGATTGTGGGAGGTGGGAGAGGTAAAAAAAAGAGAAAGAAAAAGGGTGACATGAGAACCAGGGTCAGGAGAGGGTCGCAGAAATAAAAGTCAGGATTGTTTGGAGGATGCATCTTGCTTTCCCAGTTGTGCCCTCGCCCCTTATTAGTCCAAACCAAGCTCCAACTCCACTTACTAAGACCTTGAGAGAGTTTACACAGGCCCCAATCCAGAGCAGCTCACCACTCTGCCACAGTGCACCATGGAGGCTTTCTACACTGATTTCTCCAGAGCAGCTCGAGTTATTTCTGCAAATGAAATCATGTCCCATGTGAGCTGGGGTAGCTACTGCTGGAGCAAGCAATAGTAGAAAAAAAGGCCCTCAAAACCCCAGCTCCGTCTGTGTGTGAGTGTAGAAACAGAGCTGCTGGACAAGGGCCTTGAGAGGAAGGAACGTCCCAGTGGAAAACGAGAGAGAGAGAGAGCATGGTGTCAAGTGGCCCCTAAGGGAAGGAGAGCTGTTTGTTCCAGAGGGAGTATACAGGACCCGCAGGGAGGAGGCCGGCCTACACTCGTGGTACCACAACATAGGGCTGGTGGGGGATCAGCTTCTGCCGCTGGTTGCAGTTGTAGATCCAGCGGGGGCGCACAAAGGAAAGGTTGGCATTCTCGTTCAGAGCCTGCAACAGAAAGGAGAAAATGCTGGCACTTGGAAGGTGCCTGGCTCCACCCCAAAAGGCGGAGCCAGTTCATCCTGATGCAATGCCTAACTGTTGTGGACTAGCACAAGCATTTAAATGAGGTAGCCCAGGTTCAGATTTTATCTCGGTTACAAAGCAAGAGAAAGTGGGGTGTCGTGGTTAGAACAAGGTTTCCCCACTCCTGTCTGACACTTTAATTCCCTACTGAAGCACAGAGCTTGCTGGTGACTTTGGACTAGTCTCAGATGGGCAGGGTACAAGTAAAATTAAAACAACAAACATGAACAAGAAGCATTATTCTTTAACCTCAGCCCCAACCTCTACAGCAATGTAACATTAAACATGTGGGACTACCTTACTGGGTCATTGTAAGGATGCTGAAAAGCTCTTGAAGCATTTTGAAAGCATAAAAACGCTAAAAAGTGCTACTATGATCATCTGTTTCTGCCACAGTTGCCTTTGGAACCGGCACCCTGTGTTTATCTCCATCCGTTATCTATGGGGCCACCTGAAAAGTGTGTCATGGCTTACGGATGACTGGGCTAGACCAATGCAGTCTTACACAGCTGGAAAGATGAGCTCACCTCCTCAAACGTGTCATCCCACTCTTGAGCCGTGATCACATAATTGACTCGCTCATTCATATAATCCTCCACTTCCCTGCAAGCGGAAGAGAAGCATTCCCCTTACAATAATTTACAGGCACCTTTTCCTCCTCCCCTTAAGAGCAGAAAGAAGTGATAGTGAAATACACTTGAGATTGCAGAATTGGCACAAATGGCTGGTTCGCATGACATACTAAGCCAAGCTGGCTCACCCTCCAGATGTTTCGGTGCACTGGCTGGGGCTGATGAGAGTTGTGGTCCAAAACCTCTAGATGGGTGTGGGATGCCAGGTTGGCAAAGGTTGTACTAAGCCAAACTTGAACACATGGGTTCCTAGGGTGCCTTGCACCCACTTTGCTCCTTCTCCCAGGTCATCTTTGCTGCCACACCAAACTAGGCAAGGTTTGGTTTAGCATGGCCTCTGAACCAGGACTTGTGGCTAAAATCTCCCTCAATTAGCTGCACGCTGCAGCCAAGATTTGTTCTAAATCCAACATCGCATGGGCGTCCTCTCACCAAAAAAGGAAAGTAGTAGATTGTATCCAGACCCACAGAAATTAATGGATATGACTGACTTAATTTCAATGGATCTACTCTGAGTAGTATTTTTAAATGGATTGATAAGTTTGTATGCAAGTATACCATGCTAAATGTTAGTTTATTGTTTGAATTGTGCTTTTTAAATTTTAGCTGACCCAGACATAATGAGTATGATATATTCAAAGCATGTTAGGCAAGACTGAAGGAGTGGACAGTCAAGACTTTACGTAGTTTCTGGTTCCTCTCTTCCTAGAGAAGCATCATTATAGAAAAATATGGAGCTGTGTTTCAAAATTTGGTGGCTAAACTCGACTGTCTTTGGTGGGGAATTTGGATTTCCATGGTCTTTGTTCTTCACCATACACAGCTTACACTCTTTTGGGGGCTGCCTCTGATGACAACATGCATTCAGCACGCCACTTGGGCCACAGCAGGCACCTACTACAATGCCACCACAGCAAAACTCACCCGTTAAAAGCCACAATGTAACGGTTCAAGAGGCGTCGCTCTTGGGAAGGGAATTCGCCATAAAGGAAGAAGTGCTTGCCCACAAATAAATCTGGCAAAGACAGAGAAGCTGAATGAAGACTTGAAACCCCAAACTCGCCCCATAAATGAACCACATAATTTCCAAGCATTGTGTCTATTTATGCAGTTCAAGACTAGAGGGTTGCATCTAATTAATTTCAATGGGTCTACTCTGAGTATAGTAACATTGGATGCAAACCAGGAGCTCTCAGGTCCTAGTCTCATGTATACCAGCATGGAAAGAAACAGCATGGTTGCATCTCATCTCCTGACTTCATTTTCCCAGTCTCTCCTTGCCTTTAGAAGTCATGAGGCCTCCTTAGCAGAGAAGGGAGAAAGATGGGGCTGCCCACCAGTAACTTGCTCCTAAAAACTTATCATTAAATAATTTGCACTAAATAAGCCTCAATATATCTTGGCGGTGGGGATAACCCACAGCTTAACAAAAGCTACCACTCTGGTGAAAAGAAAAGGTCATCTTTAACATTTTCTTTTTAACTTCATAGAATCATAGAGCTGGAAGAGACCACAGGGGCCATCCAGTCCAACCCCCTGCCAAGCAGGAAACACCATCAAAGCCTTTTATAGGAATACTCAAACGTGTAAGAAGAGCCCTGCTGGATCAGGGTAAGTCAAGCATCCTGTTCTCAAAGTGAAACCCTCAAGCACAGGACCAACACGTGGTAGCACTCTCTCCCTCTGTAGTTTCTAGCAACTGGTATTCAGAAAAATTTCTGCCTCTCACTGAGGCTAGTGGCCATTGGTAGCTTTCTCCTCCACAAATTGGTCCAATAATCTTTTAAAGCTATCCAAACTGGTGGCCTCCTGTGGCAGTGAGTTCCATAGTTTTAACTACGCACTGCATAAAGAGCAAACAAAATAGCTGCTCTGGTCAGACCTCACCTGGAGTACTGTGTCCAGTTCTGGGCACCACAGTTCAAGGATACTGACAAGCTGGAAGGCAGTACTCCAGGTGAGGTCTGACCAGAGGAGGGCAACCAAAATGGTCAAAGGGCTGGAAACGATGCCTTATGAGGAACGGCTTAGGGAGCTGGGTATGTTTAGCCTGGAGAAGAGAAGGTTAAGGGGTCATATGATAGCCATGTTCAAATATATAAAAGGATGTCATATAGAGGAGGGTGAAAGGTTGTTTTCTGCTGCTCCAGAGAAGCGGACACGGAGCAATGGATTCAAACTACAAGAAAGAAGATTCCACCTAAACATTAGGAAGAACTTCCTGACAGTAAGAGCTGTTTGACAGTGGAATTTGCTGCCAAGAAGTGTGGTGGAGTCTCCTTCTTTGGAGGTCTTTAAGCAGAGGCTTGACAGCCACATGTCAAGAATGCTTTGATGGTGTTTCCTGCTTGGCAGGGGCTTTGACTGGATGGCCCTTGTGGTCTCTTCCAACTCTATGATTCTATGATTCTATGCACAAGATGAATGAGTCACTCTCAGCCCCAATGAGTAATTCATCCCCGTGGGTTAAACAACAAAAGCTTTAGCTGACCAATCAGATCTAAGCTCACAGTCCTCACATCCCATCAGTCCTGACATACCTGGTAGCTCTGGGATGGGCTGATCTGGCTCCTCTTTTTCTTCAACATCTGTATTCTCATCTGTGGAGCCGCCGTACGGATCATCATCTGGCTCCGGGACCACCCTCCGCCCCCCTTGTTGCTTTTTGCGGTGCTCCTCTTCCACTCTAAAGCCGAGGAAAATGGAAATATGTTGGCACAAAGGACCTGATATCCCCGCCCTACCATCAGCATCATGCTTCTAGTCCTCAAGGACAAAAATGCACATTGGCCATTACAATTGAAGGCTTTGAAATCAGGAAACATCTGTGCAAACGACTTTCACTAAGGGGATGGAGCCTCTCCCCTTTAAACCACAGCTTCAAGTCCTGTTCCACCAATTTCTAACCATCTTCTCCTATATTTGCTTACTGGCTGGCATCATAGGTAAAGGTAAAGGGACCCCGACCATTAGATCCAGACAGTTTTTCCGGGTCATGTGGCCAGCATGATTAAGCCACTTCTGGCGAACCAGAGCAGCACACAGAAACGCCATTTACTGTACCTTCCTGCCGGAGTGGTACCTATTTATCTACTTGCACTGCATGCTTTCGAACTGCTAGGTTGGCAGGAGTTGGGACTGAGCAACGGGAGCTCACCTCATCACGGGGATTCGAACCGCCGACCTTCTGATCGGCAAGCCCTAGGCTCTGTGGTTTAACCCACAGCGTCACCAACGTCTCTGGCATCATAGGTACCCAGCCACTATTCCAACCCCTTTAAAACACAAAATCCTTCTTCCATCCCTGAGGGCATGGCTTACAAAAGAACCATTCACTTGACTAACCTCCTCAGCTCATCGTCGGTGTCACCAGAGCCCTCATCTCCATTGTCTCGAGCACCTGAGGTTTTTTTGGGGGGGGGCGGGGGCGGGGAGGGGGGTAGAGGAGAGAGAAAATTAGTACAGGGCCACTACTGTGCCATTACATTTGAATGGGCAGATTAATGCAGCCCTTGACTCACAACCCAGGAGCACTGCCTGCTCCTTCCAGCTCCTTCGTAGCTGCCAGGGATATGGTGTTTCCTTACAGCAGGCATCCCCAAACTGCGGCCCTCCAGATGTTTTGGCCTACAACTCCCATGATTCCTAGCTAACAGGACCAGTGGTCAGGGATGATGGGAATTGTAGTCCAAAACATCTGGAGGGCCGAAGTTTGGGGATGCCTGCCTTACAGCATTGCACAAAAACCTGAAAGACAGGTGAGCAAGTGGCAATGGGAAGCAAAGAATCAGAGGCTCGGTGGCTCAGCAAGGGAACACTCAAAAGGCCTGCTGGGGTCCAGAGATAAGACCCACAGCTCAGACAGCTCAGTTGGTTAGTGTGTGGTTGTGATAATGCCTAGGTTGCGGTTTGATCCCTGGATGGAACAGCTGTATATTCCTGCATTGCCTTGCAGTGTGTTGGGCTCAGTTTGGCAGGTATGGGAAGAGGCGGCCCTTCAACTGTCAGGGCCCAAAGTAATTAGAGCTTTATATCCTCGTCAGCACCTTGAATTGGGCCTGGTATACACAGATAAAAAGGTTTATTAAATTGCCTAGTAACTTGAGCTTCATGTAGTGGAATTGATCAGCAGAAGGTTCATGATTGCTCCTTTAATCATAATCATTTCATGGATTTCATTACCCTTGGGTGCAAAAAATGCAGGGAGAGGGTAGCCATCACATTCGTGCCCCATTTGTGAGCCTTCCAAGGGGCACCTCTCTGGCTGCTGGTGGAAATAGGATGCTCAGTGAGAAGGACCTTTAGACCAGGCATCCCCAAACTTCGGCCCTCCAGATGTTTTGGACTACAATTCCCATCATCCCTGACCACGGGTCCTCTTACCTAGGGATCATGGGAGTTGTAGGTCAAAACATCTGGAGGGCCACAGTTTGGGGATGCCTGCTTTAGACTGATCCCACAAGGCGGTTCTTACAGGAAGATAAAGCAGGAGTGGGAGTATAAAAGTGAGCTCTTTTGCTCCAACATGCAGGTAGAACCAGGGCTTCTCAGACCTACCCCTGGGATCCTCGTCGCTGCTGGATGCTCCAGAGTCAGCTGCTGGGGCCCGCGAGTTGTTATGGATGCCACTGCTCCGAGAGGTAGCGGGCTCTTCCTCTTCTTCAGAGGATGCCCTCTTCGGTGCCATCGGTACAGCTTTGGGACTGGCAAGGGTCTTGGGCTTGTGGTTGGAGCTGGGCACGTCAGCTCTCTGTCAAATAAAAGCAGTGCTCACGTCACAGCAGTTCTCCCCTTCAATCTCACAAAGGAGGGGATGCCTGCAATCTTATCCTTTATTAAAAACGTATAAAGCACATAGAATTTTAAATGCATTGCCCAGTTAACCAGGGAGCATTGTCTTCTCAGTTAATTTAAAAAGCTTTTTGAACAACAGAGACAAGTGACCTGCTTCAACTCAAAGTAAAAACCATGACACTTTGTGGGGGACGTTTTATTCTCTAAAAGCTCAGTTTTGTTTCAAAAAATACATAAGGTTGTCCCCCCCCGCCCGGTCCAGTATGTTAACACTGGGAGGGACAAAAAAAAAAAGCCCCCTAAAGGCAAAACAATCAAGAGACTTTGGGGATATATTCTTTGTTACAGATAGAAAATTGTAACCATGAAGTGGCTCAAATATCAAACACTGTTTACTACTATACAGGTGACAATATCCTAGACAGAATGGCAATGTAGATTTACTTCTGTGTAAAGTATGCAATGAGAAGTAAGCACAGAGTTTGATTTTACCCCATTTCATTGGAAGAACCTTATAGGAAGGACCCTACTTTTCAATCACAGTGTGTGTGCAGACATACATTCCTGATCTTTAAGTGCCAGTGAGGCGAACTCCTCTCAGGACAAAAGCAGTCTGCCAGAGCTGCACCTATTCCATATGAACCGAGGTGCTCTATTACCTGCGGATGTGCAAGGGGTTTGTGGTGTCGGGCAGGAGTCTCTTCGTCGCTCTCCTCCTCCTGCTCACTGCTGGAAGATTCTGGGCTTACCATCAGGTAGCTGGCAAAAGGAACACACCCGTTGCAAACCCAGATGTAGCTGAAACCAAACCACCCATCCCAATACAGTGGGGACTCTCTCGATTTTGTTGGACTCTAACTCCCACCAGCCACAGCTACCAGTGGATGACAGGAGACTGGAGTTCTGCCACCACAGGTTCCCCATCTCTGCAATGCTGCAAGGATCCTCGACAGAGCGACCCTTTAGGCTCAGCCCCCGCCCGCCAACTCACCGCTTGCAGGGAAGGCACCGCTTTGTGCGGTAACAGTCCAGGACCCACTCCTTGCGCACAATCGTGCCCCCGAGCCCTTTCACTTGGCTGAACTTGGGCGTGTTGGCAAAGGCACAGCTGGAAGGGGAGAGAACACAGCAGGGCACTCAGAGCACAGCAACATGTCACTCTCTACTAACCAGCGCCAAGAGCAGAAGAGCTGGTGGAAAGCACAACCATTATAAACCAGTCGCTTCAAAAGGCAGATTGTTGTGGTGGAAACTGGAATTAGTTCTAATGCACTCAGCTGCAACTTTAACCCTTGAGCAGACCAGCACAGGATCAGGCTGTACTTCTACATAGTTCCCTGTTGGTTAGCAGCCCTAGTTTACTGGAGCTACCCTGCAACCACCTATAGCAGCCAGCATTATTAACCCGATGCCTGGAGATGTGTTGGACAGCAACTCCCATCACTCCCAGCCATGGTTGTGAGGCCTGGAGACGGATGGAAGTTGTAGTAAGAAAAAAATCTAGGTTACCAGGTTGATGCAGGCTGGTGTCTAGCATATTTCCCATATGTACAAAATGTAGAATAATACTTCTATTTTTTTTAAAAAAAAATCTGGGATTAATAGATAGGTAATTTATTACGGTCGGAGACCAGTGGGATTAATATTATTGTGCTACTTATTTTAACGGGCCTGTGTTAAAAATCACATGTGCAATGCTGATTTGCAAATTGTTTAGCTTGTTGCTATTGCATTTTTATGGTGTGTAAGATGCCCAAGCTTCCTTTTGTAGGCTGTATTAAAAAAGGCGGCAGCCTGTGACAGCAGGGGAACTCTCTCCTGCTACCCCATTTCCAAGACCTGGCAAAATCTGATCTTTTGGGAGGTGAGGTGCAGGGAAAGAAGTAGTTGCATGTTTTTATGTACTTCTCGTACCAAAGACTTGTTATGTTTCTGGTAAAACAGCAAGTCGTCAAGATATAAACCAATGTCTGGTTGAAGCCTTCGGGACTGTACAGTCTTAAAAAATCTAGGGGTTGGGTAGAGAGAAACAAAGTTTTAGAAGGCACAGGGAGATCCAGTGGTTTGCAGGACACCTACATGAGGTGAGTGCTGTCAGGGGTCCAGTCTGGTCGGTACTTTGCACCCATCTCTAGGGCTTTGTCCCGCAGCTCAGAGCGGAATGGGTTCTGGAAGCCGCTCAACACGAACACAGTTCCCTGCAGGAGACGCTGGAAAGGCACGTCTGCTGTCCCCTCTGAAGACTGAGTTTGCGGAGGCTTTTTGGAAGGTGGCGTCTTTGGGGAAGGAAGTGCTGAAGGAGAAGCTGGTAAATTTGGGGAGGGGGGAGGAGAGCAAATCAAAGTTATTTAGGAGGAAGAGGAGATGCACAGATCTGTAGCCATTCTTCTGTACGAGTCGATCAAAATGTGATGCTGAACAAGCTGTGTTCCTAACTCCTGTTCAAATAGTTGCTGGAAGTGGGTGCTGCATGGAATATTGAAGTATAAGCAGCATATGGCAACCTGCTATCTCAACATTATTATTTTTAAATAGCTAAGTTTCTAGTCCTTATGGCTGTGAAAGCATCCAGGCAACAGCTGGTACTGCTGGACATCAGAAGAGCTTTTGGGAGGGGGTGGGGAACAAAAAAGTACTTCCAGCAGTTAAGAACTTCAGTCTCTTCTGTAGTATCAAGATCAGCTGCAGAACAGATAAGGTATGCAGTTGTCAGTGACCAGCCATGTAAAACCTTGATAGAACTATCTTCCAAAAGCCTGGACAAACAAAAAAAATCCTTAACTTTTCTCAAGAATGCAGTAAAAAAGGCAGATTATCTGATTTCTCTAGGGAGGGAATTCCATAGCTGGAATGCTACCACTAATAATGAGCATGGGCATATTAAAGAGTCAGGATGCAACCCCATGCACACTTTATAAGAAGCAATGTGGAAGGATTTAACTGCTGAGTAAATGTGTTAAGATCTGCACTGCAAAGTTACTTATCAACGAAAGTAACTTACAGTAACCCCGAGTTTAGCCTCCAACTTCTCCCAGCGTAAGAGGACTCCCAAGGCCCATTTTCAAAATGCAGCCCCCACATACACACCTTTGAGTTTCTTGGAGGCTGGCTGTGCAGGGCGGGGAGTATCTGGGTGGGGTTTACTGGCTGTAGACGAGACACCAGAATTTCTCTTGCTGAATTCAAACTTCCTCTTGACCGGCGTGGGCTCCTGTGAGCAGAAGGAAACATGCAGTGCAAAACTATGCAGGCCGACGAAAAGGTAAGACGCCCAAAGGCCACAGGGACTTACTTATGGTATAAGAAGGCAACCTGTGGCTTTCCACATGTTGTTGGGCTCGCAACTCCCATTAACCTCATGCAGCATGACCAGTGGCCAGGGATGATGAGAGCTTTAGTCTAACAACCACCTAGAGAGGAAATGCAGTGGATCATGGGATGGGACTTGTATACTTCAGGGGTTGACTTGCTCCTGGTTTGTTTGGTTTTTAAATTACAGCAGCTCCACATATAGAGATGTAGCAAGGGAAGCATTCCCCCCCCCCCCAGTCCATCTTCACTGGCAGGAAAAAAACTGCAGTTGCTGAATTTCTGCATGTCAGACAGTGGTTAAATTAACAGTAGGGCTGGTGCTGTGTAGTTGGAAGGGATCCTCAGGGGTCATCTAGTCCAACACTCTGCAACACAGGAATTTCAACTAAAGCATCCATGACAGATGGTCATCCAACCTCTGCTAAAAAACCTCCAAGGAAGGAGAAACCACAAACTCCCGAGGGAGTCTGTTCCGCTGTCAAACAGCTCTTACTGTCTGAAAGCTCTGCCTGGTGTTCAGTCGGCATCTCCTTTCTGGTAACTTGAAGCCATTGGTTCGTGTCCTACCCTCCAGAGCAGGAGAAAACAAGCTTGCTCCTAGTCCTTGGTTCAGATCGTGCATCTGCACTGAACCCACTAGGTAGCCTTAGCTAAGCCGTCTCTCTTTGGCAAACAGTCTACCGACAGGACTAAGTGTAAAAATGAGCTTGGCTAATCCTCCATCCAAGCACACATATTGGTGGCCTTAAACTGGGGTCATAAAATACCAACTTCTAGTATCACAGAATCACAGCTGGGGACATGCCGGTAAAGGTAAAGGGACCCCTGACCATTAGGTCCAGTCGTGACTGACTCTGGGGTTGCGGCGCTCATCTCGCATTATTGGCCAAGGGAGCCGGTGTACAGCTTCCAGGTCATGTGGCCAGCATGACAAAGCCGCTTCTGGCAAACCAGAGCAGCACACGGAAATGCCGTTTACCTTCCCGCTTGGAGCGGTACCTATTTATCTACTTGCACTTTGATGTGCTTTTTTGAACTGCTAGGTGGGCAGGAGCTGGGACCGAGCAACGGGAGCTCACCCTGTCGCAGGGATTTGAACCACTGACCTTCTGATCAGCAAGCCCTAGGCTGTGGTTTAACCCACAGAGCCACCTGCGTCCCTTGTTGCGTCCCTTCCGCATCACAGAATCACAGCTGGGGACATGTAGGAGATGCCATAAAAAGAATATTGTTTTTTGATGGATAAATTTGAGGGTACACAAAAATAAAACAAAAAACCTTTTCAGCATCACAATAAGCAATTTATAGGAGCAGTCAGTAAAAAGTTTTCAAATAAGTTTTAAAACATATTTTCATTTTTAAAAATGGGGAAAATTGGAATCTTGGAGGAGAATTAAAAAACCCTCTTGGAGGGTCTGCACACAGCTCTTAGCCTTAAGTCTTAGTGTCTCAACTGCTGTGCAGGGGATAATAATAATATCAACTTTCCTTAAAGCAGGGGTAGGGAGCCAGTTGCCCTCCCCATGTTCCTGAACTCCAACTCACATCATCCAACCATGTTGGCTGAAGCTGACGGAAGCTGTAGTCTGATAAACATCTGGAGGGTCACATATTCCCCCCATCTGCTTTAAAAGGTTGCTGTAAAGGTTACAACTAGATAACGAACATGAAGCAGTTTGAACACACAAAAGTTCTATAGAACTATTAATCAGAGCATAGGTAGTTAAAACAATAAAGGAACACCTGGCAGCCCTACTTTAGGCTAACATGCAAGGATAAAGTTTGGAACCCAACCCATTCACCCAGAAATCAGCTTTTAACCTTGGGAGAGGCTTTTGTGGTGGGTTTTTCGGTGGCTGATGGCGAAGGATCGGGGGAACTGGACACGCTGGTTTGCAATGAGGCAGCGGCGTAACTGGGCGAGGGCTGGTTGTTCTGAGAGGCTGCAACAACAGTAATGAATAATCATTCTCAATGTGTTAAGAAATGCAGTGCTGATGCTATGAAGTGTGCATTTGGTTTGTTTGTTTGTTTGTTAAAGAATGCTTTTTCAGGGATGGCACGAAAAACCTTTGTCGTCACAGCATTACAGTGGGAGCACACATGTGAATGTCTCTGGTTCAACAGAGAGCCAAGGGAAAAGCCACTTCTTGTCCCCACCAACACAAACTCGCCTAAGACTCTCCTTGCTAATGGCTATTAGTAACAATGGGTAAATGGAACCTCCATGTTCGGTGGCATAATATTAATATTATTATTATTAATAATAATATAGATACCCCACCCACCTCACTGGAAATATGTGTTTATAATGTCGACGACGGATGGTATCCCTTAAATTAATGTATGTTTCTGATAAGATTTTTTGTTGAATATTCTTATTTTTTCTTTCTTTTTTATTATTGCCATTTCCTTTTTTCTTATCCTTTTTTCTTTTCTTTTTTTCTGTTTTCTTTTTTTATAACGGATTAATATGTTTCAATGTGTAGCTTTTATTGTGCAAATAAAGCTTATTAAAAATATATTAATTACTCTTAGAAATAAATGAATAAAAGAAAAGAAAAGAAAAAGAAACGCCACCTCCTGGCCCCACCGACACAAACTTCGTTAAGACTCTCCTTCGTAATGGCTATTAGTAATCATGGGTAAATGGAACCTCCAAGTTCAGTGGCAGTATAATAATAATAATAATAATAATAATAATAATAATAATAATAATATTGATAACGCACCCATCTGGCTGGGTTTCCCCAGCCACTCTGGGTGGCCTACAGCGCATAAAAAATTATAAAACATCAAACATTAAAAACTTCCCGAAACAGGGCTGCCTTCTGTTGTCTTCTAAAAGTCAGGTAGTTGTTTATTTCCTTGACATCTGACGGGAGGACGTTCCACAGGGCGGGCGCCACTACTGAGAAGACTCTCTCTGCCTGGTTCCCTGTAACTACATTTCACACACTGAGGGAACCGCCAGAAGGCCCTCGGAGCTGAACCTCAGCGTCCAGGCTGAACAATGGGTGCGGAGATGCTCCTTCAGGTATACTGGGCCGAGGCCATTTAGGGCTTTCGGATACCATTCAATACAAGATCCCAAGGAGCAATGTTGAGAGAGTGCTGTAGCTTTCATGCCTTTCGTGTGAGCATCTCAAAGGCATCTTGTCGGCAACTGAGGGAAACAGAAAACTGGATGCAATGGACCCATGGCTTGACCTAGTAACCCTCATTAAGGGTTTGCCAGCTGGAAGCAATATACCAAGCGTAGGGCCTTCTCTGGCCTCAGAACCACTGACCCTGAGTGGTTTTGAGCAACTGATCTCTGATGATGTTTATTCCTTATCTGGATGGAGGTTAGAGAGGAGTGTGTGCGGAAACTAGCTTACTGTACAAAGACAGCACTTACATTGAGGGCCCTGCCCTCTTTTGCCCCTGGGCCTCGAACATCTGCCCAGACGGAAAATGCAGCCCTTGAGTTGGAAATAGTTTCCCACCTAGGCTATAGCTACTGTGGCTACCTTTAGGTGGAGAGACGAGGGGTTTGCTGGCACGGCTGAAGAAAAGCGCCCCGGGCTTCAGGGAGTCGTTGTCGTCTTCCTTGACCTTGAACTGCCCCAGCTTGGTGAGCTTCTGAATACACAGAGCAGGAAGGAGAGAGAGAGGGTTTCAAATCAGCCAAGGAGTGGCAGCAAAAGAGGGGACAACATTCTGGTCACTGGAGCACTCACCGGAGAAGCAGTTTTGGAATGAATCTCGTCATTTTCTGGAGGAGAGTGGAATCTCACAAAGGAAAGGCCATAAGTCAAGGACTGAGAAAAGCAAGAAACTCGAGTAAAGGAGTCAGGTTTATCAATCAGGCAGTCCCAAGCACTTGTCGGCCCCTCCTCCCAGGCGGCACCTCTCTCTTATCATCATCACACACTCCTCAGGGACCAAAGACATCTCAGTTAACAGACTTACTGGTATGGTAGGCATACATCAGACTGACACCACTTACTAGGAATTGCTCCCCTTGTAAACAATCACCCTGATAAACAGCTGATACTATATTTTTTGTGCCAAGAATATGCACAACTCTGGAGTTTACATGTTCTTTTGCTGGAGGTTAGCCCAATTAATGCTGTTATGCACTTACTTGGGAGTAAGTTCCACAACTCATCGGAATTTCAGAGTAGACAAAAATAGGAATATGCTCAAAATAATATCTCTATACAAGAATTTAGTTATTTCCATCCCACGTTAATGTTCCCTGATTTCACCTCATTCTAGATGGGGAACCCATAGTTTTACTACCTAAAGCAGTTAAAAAATTGCATCCTCTGTTCACCAGATTAGTAGAGATGCTAGCCACCAGCCTTTTCATGCTGCTGTTGCTGTTATTATTTTTGGCATTTGTACAACACTCCATAATATAAATGTTCTTTGGGCAGTTACAATAACCATTTCTATTGCAGAATGCAAAGTACTTTACCCTTTCTCAGCTTCAAACCACTCCTGTAATACTGGCCAGAATGAAACCCATTTCACAGATGGGCAATGGAGGGAGATGGTAACTAACCCGTGACTGGCTAGCACAGCCTTCACCAACCTGGTACTCTGCAGGCATTTCATACTACAACTCCTATCAGCTCTGGTCAACATGGCTGTGCTGGCTAGAACAGCGTGTTGTAATCCTAAATAGCTGGAGACTATCAGGCTAATGAAGGCAGGCCTAGTAAGTCTCTTACCAAACTGAGAAACAAAGGCAGGAACTCAAGCCTGACACTGGCCAGCATCCCTTATATCCTGTATCATTTGTACTTCCTCACAAACCTTGGTATAGGGCTGGGTACAGATGATTTTCACCCGGTCCCACTTTCTCTCAGCTGTGGCCTTCACAAGCTTATCTGGTCCAAACATACGAACCCTGTTGAGGTTGGTGCCGCTCTTGCTCTCCGAGGGGGACATGAAGGAGGATGTGACCAGCAGAACCTGAGGTAAGAGGAAAAGGACTGGGGTGGAGGTCAGGGTGCACTGCAGGCTTAAAGGGATTGCATTTTAGCCTATAACTTGACATATGCCAGCCTAATAGGATTAAAATATGGGTTCACGGAGGTAGGAGGTGTGGGGGGGGGATGGGACTAGAGAGGAACATTGGGTCATATTTATGGCTTCTGATGAAAACTACCAAATGCACAATATACAGGGTGCTCCTCTACCCCCCTGCCCCTCCATGTCTCTATGGCACGTTCTTTGACTTGTCTAACATTGTTTGTTTTGCATGTGGCTGCATTCAAGTTGCAGCTAGCCTATGCTGCTGGACTGCCACTCATGTGTTACTCTGGACCCCACTCCCACTATCTCTAGGTTTGGGCTTTCTTTAACTAGGTTTAAGTGCCACTTCCAGCCTCTGTGAAATGGACCCCCATTAGTAGACTGCTTCAACCCCACAGACTAGGAAAATAGTAGGGGGGGATATGTTCTGCACCAAATGAAACAGCCCAAACAAATTGCAAGAAGGACACAACTCTGATCCTGCAAAAAACAGCTTGCTCTCAGGTTGGGTGAGGAACGAGGCTCTTCCAGTCTCTCACACACAGGCACTCACTCACCTCATAGTTCTGCTCGCTGGAGGAGGCAGAGCTGCCAGCCAATACTTCAACAAATGCGGAGCCTTCATTGCCAATGTCAATGCTGTGAATCTGCTCCTCTTTCTCAAACTGTGGGGAGACACAACAGCTTCAGCCAACGGTTAAGGAACACACAGAAATGTTGTCTCAGCCCAAGCTTCTAAAGTTTCTGACAAATTGAACAGTGTCCCATTCATGCATGATTGCCGATATGTATGCATGCACACACACACACTCACTTCATACCAAATCAAATCTTATACCAGCCTTCCCCAACCCGGTGCCCTTCGGATGTTTTGAGAGTTCATTAATTTCAGCCAGCAGAGCTGTGCTAGCTAAGGCTGATGGGAGTTCTAGTCCAAAGCATCTGGAAGACACAGGGTTGGGGGGAGGCTGTCTTATACCAGAGAACTGTCAGAAGACATCTGAAGGCAGCCCTGTTCAGGGAAGTTTTTAATCTGTGACACGTTAATGTATTTTAAATCTTTCTTGGAAGCCACCCAGAGCGGCTGGGGAAACCCAGCCAGATGGACGGGATACAAATAATAAATTATTATTACTCTGACTGGCAGTGACTCTCCAAGCTCTCACACAGAATCCTTCTCTTCCCAGCCCTGGTGCCCAAGGTCCTTCTAGCCACAGAGAATAGGGTTTGAACTTGGAACCTGCAGCATGCAAACAATGTGCCCTACCAAAGGGCTTTGTCTTTCTCACTGAATTCCTGTTATGCTTTTTGTTGTGGGAAATATGGGGGGGGGGTGTCAACCACTGGTGGTCACAATGCACAGCTGCTGGGCTGCATTCAGACTTCTGACTGCAAGTGATCCACCAAGCTATGACATAAAGATGAGATGCTAATCTGCTGCCTGGTTTTGGAGTTGACCTCTCAAGATCCCAGCTCACAGACTGGGACAGATGGGTGGCAAAAGCAGCTTAATGGGAAGTATGGACATGAAGACCTGGCAGCCTATTGAGCACACCCAAGCCAACACAGTACCATTTTTGAAGCAATGCAACCACAGTAAGCCAAATGCCAATAGCAAACCTAGCCAAACCTAAGTCAAGTTGCAACTAAACACATGCATGAGGTTTGTTATCTGCCAATGCTACAAATATTGCCAGTTCCCACAGTACGCTTTCCTCTCCACAGCCACAAATTTGCCTGCAATCACTTGGAGACACAATAGCACAAATCAGGCTGTATGGACATATTTCCACCAGCAAGCTCCATCATCATGCCAACATCCTGTCCATCTGTCACTCTCTACAAAATCAAGACAGCTGTTATGTATGCCTACAACCTGATTCAGTTTAGCTTCCTTCCAAGCAAGGAATTTGCGTAGCCAAGAAAGAACTGCAGCTGTTTAAGTACATGAGAAACTAATTATGCAAGCCAATCCCAGGTATTTTGGCCCCAAAGAAATTGCATCACAGGCTTCTCACTCCAATTACACTCCTAACAAAGTGCAGGTGGGGGAGTTGAGGCAGATTTCAAATGCTCAGGAGGTTAACAAAAACTCACCTGTAGTATGGCAGAGATGTGCTTCTCCCCAGCCTGTGCGGCCTTCCACTTGCGATAGGTGTCGGCCTTAAGCAGGTTCTCAGCACAGTGCGTCTGGAGGGGGGGGGGGCCGTGAGAAGAGAGATGAGATGGGAAGAGTCAAAAAAGAAGGGGCAGGAAAGAATCCCTCAACCAGAGCAGGTATTACTTGCCCACATCATCTGCATTGTGATTTCTTCAGCTGCATACACACTGTACATTTAAAACACAATCCGCTCCTCTCACTCCCAAAAATCCTACAAACTGTATAATCTGCACCACACGGAGCTACAATTCCCAGGACAAACTACGGCTCCCAGGACCCTTGGATGTCCGTATGTGTGCTTTACATGTATGGTGTGTACACAGCTGTTCTCCCCATCACTCCCCACCCCTCCACTAGAACTGTAGTTTGCCTCACACAGTGCTACAATTCCCAGCACCCTGCACAAGCTACAGCCCCCAGGACTCTTGGGTGTGTGCTTTAAATATATGGTGTGTTGTCCTCCCCATCACTCCCCAGCCCATCACTTCACCCTACATATGACATCACCCAATAATCTCCTCTGGTCTCCTATCCCTTAATTTATCACCCACCTCTCTTCCTCCCCCTTGGAATGGGCTCTTCCAGGCTCCACCAATCAAAAACCAACTCCCCCCGACCACCCCCACCCTAGATATGAGTGGTTGCGCCCAACCGGCTAGGGGAAATAACGGAACCTCCCTCCCCTCCCTCGGCCACGGAGCGCCCTCTTAAGAAAGGCGGCCGCGACCTCGCCCTACACCTTCGCCCGCACCGGGTCGGAACTACTGGCAGACACCACATGTCGGATCGCGATCTCCGGCATCTCCCCGCCACTTTCTGTCACCACCGTGACCCGGTAGCAAAACTCCCCTTGCCGGCCGGAAATGCCGGATCCCGAGGACGCTCAGCTCTATGGTATGTTCTCGCCTGCCCGCCGCTCAGAGACTCCTCCCACCTGGACGAGTCCGCCAGGAGCTTTTGCGCAGGCGCCTAAGGGCAAGGCAGCGTTGGCTCGGAGGCACGAGCGCCCCCTGCCGCCGTTTTTCTTTTTTTCCTGTTCAAGTCAGGTTTTGCTTCCCGACGGGCGAGTCCCCGCCTCCTCCTGTAGGCGCATGCGCTCTAGCTCGCTCTCGGAGCGGGCGCTAAATTGGCGGGAAAATTCTTTTTTATTGCAAGCAGGCAAGCAAGCAAGCAATAAATAAATAAATACCAAGAGCAACCCTGAGAAATAAATAAATAAAGGATATAACATGCAGTTCCTAATGTATTCAGCACTTATTTACATGCATTAATTAATTTAATTATTATTGCCACATGCTTAGAAAGGTGAGATGTCAATCTGCTGCTTTAACTTTAAGTGTTGTAGATTTTTTTCTCATCCCCCCCTGCTTTTTAGGGTTTTTTTTGTTTGTTTTTTGCAAACCGTGCTTTCGCTACAGTCAAACAGCGGGCAAATTTTATGAAATGAGGAAAAAATAAAAAAGCTTCCTGTTTGAAATGTGTTCGTTTGATTAATTATTAACACCATTACAATATTAACAAAACCATTGTCTTAAAAAAGAAAAAGCAGGTGATAGGAACTGGCTTCATGGGGTGTGAAAGCAAAGCCATTGCTTTCTATTGCTTCCTCTTCAACGTTTTGCGATTAATCCGAGCCTTCAGAAGCGAGCAGAACTGGGAGAAGTAGGAAAGGGAGCCACTTTTTCCAGCTTCCTTCTTCAACCTTATGTGCTTTTTCATGGATAGAAAGGCAACTCCCCTTGCCAACTCATGGCCCAGGCATTGAGGCAGGTGGACTCGGGGGAAGATATGTGGGGCACCATGTTGGAGACGCCTGCCCCAGCTGAATACACTTGAGACCTGCTTCCTAGTACTGTACAGTGAGGGGAGTGGGTGGTAAGGTAAAGGGACCCCTGACCATTAGGTCCAGTCATGACTGACTCTGGGGTTGCGGCGCTCATCTTGCATTATTGGCCAAGGGAGCCGGCGTACAGCTTCCAGGTCATGTGGCCAGCATGACAAAGCCACTTCTGCCGAACCAGAGCAGCACACGGAAATGCCATTTACCTTCCTGCTGTAGCGGTACCTATTTATCTACTTGCACTGCGTGCTTTCAAACTGCTAGGTTGGCAGGAGCTGGGACCGAGCAACGGGAGTTCACCCCATCGCGGGGATTTGAACCACCGACCTTCTGATTGACAAGCCCTAGGCTCAGTGGTTTAATCCACAACGCCACCCGTGTCTGTCTAAACCACTGAGCCTCCCGGGCTTGTGGCGGTTCGAAGCCCTGCAATGGAGTGAGCTCCCGTTGCTCTGTCCCAGATCCTGCCAACCTAACAGTTCGAAAGCATGCCAGTGCAAGATGAGCGCCACACCCTATAGTCAATTTTAACTGGACTTAACCATCCAATGGTCTTTTACCTTTACATATTCCGTATTGCCTAAATGGGCAGCTGGATGTCAGAGTAGATGATCCAATAGCATGAAAGCTTTCGGGGTGGTGGTGGTGGCAGGTACTTTGTCCAGGTACCAGATGGATCAGACCTAAGAAACTCCACTGTTTGTCTCCTGCCCCAAATGTACGTGCCAACAGAAACAACTTTATCAGCCCTCAATCTGAGCTTGTTTCTCTTGACTCATCCATTGTTACCCGATTCCTTTTGGAACAAGCTTCAGCTCAATTTCTCCCTCAGAGTCTCTGCCCAAGCACTCGGCCCCTTTCAGAATCTGGCAACAGGCTTGCCTCCTGGAAATAGCATTCCATTGTGTGCCTCTTTGGGGCCATTACGTCCCTCCAAGCTTCATTTACGAACATAAATGCTGAGCCATCCTTCTGCAACCCGATGCCCTCCAGAAATTTTGGACTACAGATCCCTTCAGCCCCAGCAATGCAGGGTAGAATATTGGGGAAGGCTGTAATAAGCACTCTCGTTCAAAGAATTTCATAAAAGAAACAGTCGCTTCCAGAGCTGGTGCTCAGATGCAAAGGAAGTTGGGAATCCTGTCCCTTTAGCAGACTTGCAGACAAATTCCCCCACCATGGTTGCTCATGCTTCATTTGTGAGCAGGCCAAAAAATTGAGTCTAGTGGAAATAAGACCCTCAACTATTTATTTATTTTTAGGAATGCACTTGCTCAACCTAGCTGCCATGGGAGGCGGTGAAAACAACCAGAAAAGCAGACTAGAAAAATGAACACAAATAAAAACCGAATAAAATCTGAGGCAAAAAGGTTGAAAATTAGAATGCCAGACAAAATTAAAAACGGAACAACTAAGCCTGGACTAAAGGGAAAGTGTGGATGAGCCCCAAGAGATGGGTAGGTAAATGGGCATTTATTGTGCAATGTACAAATAGATATAATCACAGCTAAATGGATAAAGGGACCCCTGACCATTAGGTCCTGTCGTGACCGACTCTGGGTTTGTGGCGCTCATCTCACATTATTGACCAAGGGAGCCAGCGTACAGCTTCCAGGTCATGTGGCCAGCATGACAAAGCCGCTTCTGGCGAACCAGAGCAGTGCATGGAAATGCCGTTTACCTTCCTGCTGTGGTGGTACCTATTTATATACAGTGGTACCTCTACTTACAAATAACTGTACTTACGAATTTTTCTACTTATAAATGGAGCTCCGTCCACCATCTTGGATGCGGTTTAGATAGGATTTTTTCTACTTACGAATTTTTAGATAGGGTTGCTTTGACTTACGATTTTTTTCTCCCAATGCATTCCTATGGGATTCGACTTACAATTTTTTTCGACTTACAAATGTGTGCTCGGAACGCATTAAATTTGTAAGTAGAGGTACCACTGTACTTGCACTTTGATGTGTTTTCGAACTGCTAGGTTGGCAGGAGCTGGTCCCGAGCAACGGGAGCTCACCCCGTCGTGGGGATTTGAACCACCGACCTTCTGATCAGCAAGCCCTAGGCTCTGTGATTTAACCCACAGCGCCACCCGCGTCAATAAAATTGCCAAATTAAATAAAAACACAACAGAGGGTAACAATCTTTCTGCATCCTTAGCTGCTAATGTGTATACAGCCTTACTTGCCAATTGTAACCTTAGTTGCCATTTGGAATCTCTTAAGGGGGATGCATTTGAACTAGAGGCCTTTCGTTTCTGATCCCACTGCTAGTCTGGACTGGGTTCGAGGGTCCCTTACCCAGCAAAATGCTCTACATTCATGTCTGCCACAGCAGGTTTATGGCTCCACAGTTTGAGATAGACAGCTGCAAGCAAACCACCATGGCAATTATCCACAAAATACCTCTGCTGTAGTGTTGCCCCAGGGCATTGTGGGCTATTTAAATGTCAGACCTGCCCACAGATGTAGCTGACTGGAGTCGGTGGTGGGCCCAGTTGAAGGGTGTTGTGTGCTGATTCTATCATGGCCCCATTTTCAGTAAGGCACTTCCCAACCTCAAGTATTTGGGGTCTCCTTCAAGGATTTTTTACATGCAGGTCATGTTAATACTTGACTGACATCCGTCTTTGAAAAAGAAAAACACCCAGTCTTGTATAAAAGAACCCCTCCTTCTCTTGGGGACAGCCAACACTAATGGATCACCTTCATTATTCTTCTTTAAAAAAAAGGGACCCTGGACCATTGAACCACTGAAATTGCAAGCAAGTAACTGGAATCCCTCCAATCTCAGTGCCTAACAATTGGTTCCTTGTTCTTTTACTTGAGTGCACATTTTATTTTTTTGTTCCTGCGCAGTCTCAAGGTCAATCAACATTTCAAGGTTTTATCATCAGGGATGGGGAATCTGTGATGTTGCTGGACTGCAACTTCCGTCATTCTTGACCACTGGCTAAACCACTGGCTGGGGCTTATGGAAGCTGGAGCCCAGCAACATGTCAAAGGTCCATCCTTGTTTTACATCAATGGCAAGGAACCTATATTTGTAAGCTTCACTAGGCACTTGGTTGGCCTCTGTGAGAACAGGATGCTATAACAGATAGGCTGCTTTGGTCTGATCCAGCAGGGCTCTTGCATACTGTAACCTGATCTGAATCCATGGGATAAGGATTCTGTGAGACAGAAATTAAAATAAGCCAATTACAGGGTTGACTTTTCCTTGTGATGAAGCTTTCTTGTGAATGGAACTCAGCACTGAAACTCAACATCCTGGTGGTGGGGTGGGGGTAGGAGAAACAACCAACAACAACAACAACAACGTTATTTATTTACATTTTTTATTGTGTATGTGTGTCTATATCTATCTATCTATCTATCTATCTATCTATCTATCTATCTATCTATCTATCTAGTCCTCTTAGGCCAACTGGGAGCTGATGGCATGTATGCTGCCTTGCTGGGGTGAATAGCGGAGCTGAGCCAAAATTTCTCAGAAGTGATGTTTCTGAGGGAAATCAGTGAGAATTTTCTCTTTTCTTCACCCTTTTTGTCAAATCTCTGGCAGTAGAACATGAAGCTCTTACTCTCAGGGTTGTGGGATCTTTTGGAAAAAGATTCCTGCATTGCAGAAGGTTGCACTAGATGACCCTTGTGGTCTCAATTCTACAAATCCATGATTCTATGAACAATTTCTCTCTTTCATTGCCCAGGAAAAGGGTGGAGAATCTTGGGAGAGGTCATTTTCCCTTTACAGCTCTTTCTGCAGGCAGACTATTCCTTGTGAGGAAGGGCTGTAGCTCAGCAGGAAAGCATCTTCTTTGCATGCAGAAGTCCCCAATTTTAATCCCCAGCATCTCCACATGGAGCTGAAGGAGACACAATTCCTGAAACCCTGGAGAACAGCTGCCAGTTTGTGCAGGCAATACTGAGCCAGATGGACCGGGGCATCTTGCTACGTTCCTAATCAAAGAGCTATGTCACCGTCCCAAAAACTGGAGTGAAAGCTCAGCTCACTGGGACTCAATCCCAGCGGTGTTAGAAGACCCTTTCCATTTGAAAGAAAAAAAGAGTGCAATGCGCTTTTAGATTGGGAAGCATTCCTCTTTCCATCAACTCTCTTTGTATCCCACAAGTTGAAACTCAAAGCTCCCAACTTCGTTGCCAGGAGTGGGAAAGGTCGGGGTGAAATGAAGGTGGCTGTGTGCTCCCTTGGCTATGAGAGAGTGAGTGAGCGAGACCCAGCTGGCTCACAAAAGGACTCCTTGAGGCAGTCAATAGACAAAGAGGATCAGCTGTCAAGGGAGTTTGGGGGCTGCCCAAGGGTTTTAAGTGCCTCTCATCAAAAGCAACAAGCCCGACGCCAAGCTTATATTTACCCGTTCACCCCCTTATGTAACTGCTGTGGCTTATATACTCTCACTTGGACTCTTCGTTGCCAGAGAGGCAACAGCTCAGCAGAGATCTCACAATGAAGACTCTGGTCAACCTCGGCCTCCTCCTGGCTTCCCTCCTGGGTAAAGGTGAGTCCATGTCAGGAGGGCAATACTGTTTCCTGACCTGCCTATTTGGTGTAATAATAATGATGATAATAAATAATTTGTACCCTGCCCACCTGACTGGGTTGCCCCAGCCCAGCCACTCTGGGAGGGTAGAATTAAGTACGGTGGAACCTCGGAAGCCGAACACCTGTAAACTCAAACATTTCAGCTCCCCGGTGATTGAAAACCGGAAGTGATTGTTCTGGTTTTCAAATGATTTTTGGAAGCCGAATGTCCGGTGTGGCTTCTGCAGCTTCAGATTGGCTGCACAATTGCTCCTGCAGCCAATTGGAAGTTGTGCCTTGGAAGTCAAATGTTTTGGAAGTTGAACGGACTTCTGGAATGGATTCCATTTGACGTTCAAATGCCACACTTTTGATTTCAATGGCCCCAGAGCCCAGCTATCTCAGTTTGGAGGACCTAACCCAGTGCATCCACTGCAAATGCAAATATTCTGTTGAATGTCCTCATTTCTAATTTCCTGGCCTCATTCATACAAGCTTGACTCCTTCTGCTTCCTCTGCTCCTTTCCGCAGGCTCCTGCCTAATCTGCGAGACCTGCATCAGCCCCGGTGAAGGCTGCACTGGCCTGGCTCATCCCTGCAGAATGAATGAAGACACCTGCCTAACCATTGTGGGAATGAACTCTTTGGGTGAGTGATGCAAAGAGGGACACGCAAGTCCCGCCTTGGCCCAGTAGAGGGAGCAAGGGGGTCTGATTCCCACAGATTTTAGGCTTCAAGGAGCATCACTTTCCTTTTCCTGTGTGCTATCCATAAATCTTCCTTTAAGCTTGCAAGCTTGCAGGCGTATCTCTTTTGGAAGTCTGCAAGGAGGACGTGAGGACAACAGCGATCACCTGCTGTTGTTCCCCACAGACTTAAGGCAACACCTGTACCTTCACTGCATTCTTTTCAGCACTTGCTGAAGACATTATTATTTAGACAAGCCTATCCAGATGTTTAAAAAGTTTATATGAGTTTTAATTGGTTTTAGACTATTCTGTTGTGGTTTAAATTTCTTGTTGTGGTATGCTTTACCTTTTTTTTTAAAAAAAAAGTTATTTTATTGTTTTATCATTTTTAAACTGCTTTCAAGTCCCCCCCCCCATCAAGTGGTATATTAATTTTATGAAAGGGGGAAAAATATTCATTTAAAGCAGTATCATACTGCTTTTAACAGCCATGGCTTCCCCCAAAGAATCCTGGGAGCTGTAGTTTGTTGAGGGTTCTGAGATCTCTTAGGAGAACCCTTATTCCCTTCACAGAGCTTCATTTACCAGTGTTCCTTGGGATGGGAAAACCATATAATCACAGAATTGTAGAGTTGGAAGGCACCACGGGGATCATCTAGTCCAACCCCCTGCAATGCAGGAATCTTTTGCTCAAGGTGGGGTTCAAACCCACAACCCTGAGATTAGTTGTACCAACTTGAGCTATTGATGGTTAAAGCTGAATTCTAGCTTTGTGAAGGGAATAGGGGTCTCTCCTAACAATTCTCAGCATTCTTAGTGCAGATGGGGGTCTAATATCCAGTGGTATGATCCTCCTGATTGCTCCCACCAAGGTCCTTTGAGGCAAGAGGGCACAGCAGATCAACTGGAAAATACTCATGCTGTGATGGGAGCAAGCTTTCCTTGCTGAGATTTTTTGCAAATGTTCTCAAATCCTCAGCCTTTGTGCAAAAAAGAGAAAAATCTACCATGAACCAGCTCTCTTAATGGCTCTTTTTCATTTTCCAGGTGGTGATGATACTACAGAGACCCTCAAGACCTGCATTGCTGCTGAAGATTGCTATTCTGGTTCCATCAGTGTCACCACCAATGCCGGGCTCCACCTTCAGAGCATCTCTAGCTGCTGCCAGGATGACCTCTGCAACCGTTGGGAACTGACTTGTATGGCACTCTCTGCTTCTCTCCTCTGAGCGGTTTTTCCTTGACCCGTGCTTTCTAGGCATGAGTCCCAGCAGCTTTCCCCTTGTTCTGCTCCTTTCTCAGGGAAAGCCTGCTCTTTCACTTTAAATTGGAGCAAACAACAATCTGGAGAATACCCAAATTGCTGTTTGCTCCAGTTCAGCATTAAAGAGTCATTTTACGACTTCCTTGCGGAATGCCCTCCCATCAGATGACAAGGAAATAAAGAACTACACAACTTTTGATTGATTGATTTAGAAGGCATCTGAAGGCAGCCCTGTTTAAGGAAGTTTTTAATGTTTGGTGTTTTACTATGTTTTTATATGTGCTGGAAGCTGCCCAGAGTGGCTGAGAAAACCCAGCCAGATGGACGGGGGTATAAAAAGTAAAATGTATTATTATTACTGTATTATTATTATTATTATTATTATTATTATTATTATTATTATTATTTACCCCGGGGGAAAGCAGCCTTTACAGTACCTCATTTAACAATCCCTGGATAGGCCAAGGACCTCTGGAATCTTGCACTGCTCAGAGATTGGGGTGGCATGAAACAATATTTTGTGCCTCGCAGTTTGGGAGCGACTGGGCTTTACATGGACTTTTCTCTGCAGTGCCGCCTACGAACCTCACCTCCAACGGATTGCAGTGTCCAGCTTGTTCCGTCTTCGGTTCCAGCCGCTGCAAGGGGACTGAGATGCTGAATTGCACCGGAACAGACAATCGCTGCATCATGGTATCTGGGACACTGAATGCCGGTATGAGTAAAAAAGCATATACTGTAGTACTCTGTCTTCTGTCAATTGATTTCAGTCACATAATGCACAATATGAAGCAGCAGACACCAAAACTACGATTTCCAGCAGAGTGGCCAGCCATATTTGCCTTTCACAGCAAAAGCAACCATGAATCAGTACAGAGGAGAATCAGGCAACATATCCCCAAAGGCTTGGATGTGCAGAAAAGTCTCAACCAAAAAGGAGACATTTGCTGAACGAAAATTTCTGTCTGGCTATTGGCCATGCTTGCTAGGGATCATGGGAATCGTAGTTCAGCAAGATCTGGAGGGCCAAAGGTTCACTACTCCTGATCTAAACTTTTAATTGCTCTCTGTTGCTCCAAAGGGGAGGATGAGAGCCAATGGGTGGAAATTGCAATGGGCTGCTGAATAGTTGGAGGTTGGAGCCAATTTCTAACAATGCTCATTGTTTAACTGTGGAACAGGCAGCCTTGGGAGGAGATGGGCTCTCCTTCACTGTTGACACAAACAAAGTAGCCTTTGCCAACCTGGTGCCTTCCAGATGTTCTGGACTACAATTCCCATTAGCCCCAGTCAGAATGGCCATGCTTAGATGAGTATCATTATTATTTTTGAACACTATACCATGCTTTGACACCTCTCATAGAATCATAGAACTGTGGGGTTGGAAGTCGCCTCGAGTCCTTGTAAATAAAATAAACAAAAAACAAGCAGATTGCTAGCAGATCCCCTATTCCCCTAACAGAACTACTCCTAGGGAACCCTGGGAATTGTAGCTCTGTGAGTGGAACAGGGGTCTGCCAACAACTCTACATATCCCTTTGCAGGAAGCCATGTCTGTTCAACATGGTATGGTATCTGAAGAAGTGTGCATGCACACGAAAGCTCATACCAAAAAAAAAACTTAGTTGGTCTTTAAGGTGCTACTGAAGGAATTTTTTTATGGTATGATACCGTTTTACATGTGTAGTGCAGATGGGACTCTGGTCAGAGTCTGGTCAGTGCTTGGATAGGAGGCCATGTGAGAAACTCCTGTATGCCACTTTCAGTGCCATGGTGGAAGAAATGTGGTATATAAATGTAAGAAGAAAACTATCTACATAATGGCTTTGTAATACTTTAAAAATCACCCAGGTAGTCCTACTGAGGATAATAGAATGGTGAGGATTAGGGTTGGGCGATATATCACCCCAAACCTGTTTGAAGTCCATATCGTGGTATTGGTTTCATAATTTGTGACCTGGCAATATATTACAAGTCATGGGGTGTGTGTGTGTGTGCGCGCGCACACGCACGCACGCTCTGCAAAAATCACAATGTGGGAAAAACCCTGAAGTCAGCCAATGCCTCTACATAGCTCCACCCTTATTGCAGACATCACAATATATCGATATACAGTGGTGCCTTGGGCTTTGTATCCCTCTGGATACATAATCTTCGTGCTGTGAACGCGGTGAACCCAGAAGTGTATACTTCCGGGTTTTGCCGCGAGTGCATGCGCAGAAGCGATCTGCGTGCAGCACGCATGTGCAGAAGCGCTCAATCGCACCACGCACGTGCGCAGAAGGGAGCCTCTGGTTACGGACTTTTGGGGATATGGCCAGTCCTCCAGAACAGATCCCATCCATAACCGGAGGTACCACTGTATTGTGATGTTTAGCTGGTGATATAATGTGATGTTGAAAATCAGATATCGCCCAGCCCTAATGAGGTGTTGATCATTTTTCCCCAAGACATCCCCCCCCCCCGCCCCTAGAATCATGTTCCTTAGGAAAAGAGAATTAGAATTTAAACCAGGGATAGCCATTATGGTGTCCTGCAGATTCTGCTGAACCACAGCTCCCATCACCCCTGCTCATTGGCTGTGCTGGTGGGGGCTGATTGGAGGTGGAGTTCAGCAACGTGTGGAGGACTCCAGTGTTCAGGGGAGAATGCTGCTGCATAGGTTGCCAAAACTGCACCCCCCCCATAAGACAGAGCTACCAGATTTAGTCTAATGTTAGGTGGTCCAAATAAATAAAAACAGAAGACCCCCACAACCTCAGCCCTGGGGCTGTTTCCCAGCACTACCTAGAGACTGAGTCTGGGGCCTCCTGCATGTGAAGATGTTGTACATCTGCCCCTGAGCAAAACCCTTCCCCATCAAGCTTCGTGCTGCTAACCAAGGTCATCCTCTGCCCGCAGGTGGTCTTCCCTCTACGTTCACAGCAAGAGGATGCAGCACAGAGACGGCCTGCTCTTTGCCCCTGGGGACGGCCCTTTACTCAGCAGGAGTGATCTTCAACCTCGACAAGGTGTCATGCAGCCCGGCACCGAAAGCCACCGAAAGCCACTAAGGGAGAAGGTGGCGGTTCAGGAACGTGTTGAATGATTTAAATATGAAGGTTCATGATTGTTTCACAAGATGTGTATCTCTTTAAAAGCCAAAAGGAAATATCATGACCTAGTTATACAGCTGTGAGGCAGTTCAGCAGGTGCTGTTAAGGTTGTGTTAATTAAGCTGTGTCAGCAATTGGATATAGTATATCAGGAGTGTTGTGTACCTCTCTCAGTGCCTCTGGTGGGTGGGTCATTGGATGGGTCATGTTTTGTTTTGTAGAGTTAATGTAACTTCTGTTATTTTCTATAATTAAAACCAAGCGGAAGACTTATTTCTGCATTCTCTTAATTATGCGCAGAACGTGAAGTCTCCTCGGCCCGTTTTCTGCAGCGCAGCTACTCAGTTTAAATTTTATAACACAACAAGCCCTGTGAAATGCCCAAGGTGGCATCAAAGCCATTCATCTCAAGCCCTCTTAGGCCACTTTAAGAGTCACGGCTTCCCCCAGGGAATCCTGGGAACTGTCATTTGCTGAGGATCTTCTAACAACTCTCAGCACCCTTAACAGCTCCCAGGATTCTTTGAGGCAAGCCATGACTCTTAAAGTGGTATGAAAGTGCTTGAAAGGTATGGCATGGATATGACCCGAGGATTCCGTTGCCCTGTTGGCTTTCCACCACAGTTGAAGGCAGCAATGCTTCTGAAATACCAGTAACTGGATGCCACAGGAGAGGGGTCTTGTCTTCGAGTCCTGCTTGCTGGTTTCCCACAGGCACCTGGTTGGTCACTGTGAAAAATGGACACTGGACACTAGATGGGCTACTGGCCTGATCCAGCAGGCTCTTCTTATGTTCTTACGCTTCTCTTCCTCTCACTGTGTTTGGGGTATGATTTTTTTCCTCATATCTTTCTGCATTGTCCTGGCATGGAAAGTAGCAAAAATAATACACATCATTTTTACCTCCGCCTCTCAAGGCCTGGCTGGGGCCAGGGGAGACTGGGTTTCGACCTGGTCCAGGAAGCTGAAATCTAAAAATATCCCTGTAAATTTTCTTGTGTTCACTGGAGAAAAGCAGTCACATGCCAGTAATAAAAGGTGAGAGCTGGAGTTTGGGGAGGCAGGGAAAGAGGAAGAAAACTTCTTAGGTTTTAGGTCAGTTCTGCTATCAAAACAAGGGTGAAAGAAAACAGAGGCACTCTTTGTTTTCCTTGCTATTTAAAAATGTATTAATCCTTTTAATAATAATAATAATAATAATAATAATAATAATAATTTTACTATTTACACCCCCCCAAAAAATCTGGCTGGGTTCCCCCAGCCACTCTGGGTGGCTTCCAGCACATAAAAAACTTCTAAAAGTTGTGTAGCTCTTTATCTCCTTGATATCTGGTGGGCGGGCATTCCAAAGGGAGGGTGCCACCCTTTTTATAGAGGTTCTTAAGTTTTATAGATAAAAATACAAAACTTACCATATTTTCCCATGTATAAGACTAGGTTTTTTAAATAAAAAAACTAGGTTTAAAATTGGGGCTCGTCTTACACACGGGTAGTGCTGAGGGGTGTTTTCTTAATCCGGAGTCCCCCAAAATAGTCTTATACATGGGGGCATCTTATACATGGAAAAATACGGTAATATCTTTCCTGTTTTTAAAAACCAAACTAAGACTTTTATCTGGATACAGTAAAAACACAAAGGGGGCGGGAGATAGAAATAGAAAAAGGGAAATAAATAAATAAATAAGAGTAAAAAAGTGGTTAAAAGAGATAGAAAAGATAAGATTAAGAAAATGAAGAACTTCCCATTCTTCATCTGTCCGCTATATAAAAACAATATTAATTTTGTCCAAACCTGTGTAACACTCAACAAAACTGTTTTCTATTAACAAATATTATTTCCAATCCTCCAATCCAGATATCATTATTTCATTTCATGCAAAAGGTCTATAGGAGGTTTCCAGTCTATAACAAATGTTAACAATGACTTTCCTCTGATTAAACATGTAAAAAAATTGTCTTAATCCTGATGTGTCCTAGAAGACTCATGAAGAGGTCTTCAGCAAGGGATGGGCAGATCTGTCAGTTTCAGTTTCTCTCAGTTTATCATTACCCAAAACACTCAGTCCTTCACATTTACACTTCAGTTTGTGATTATTATTTTTTAAACCGCCTGAATGAAAATACACCAGCATTTTAGTACAAAGTTCTAATATACACATTTTAAAATGCAATTTTGCCTTTTTGTATGTTATTTTCACCAATATATGCATTCATACGCACACTTTCTACTAGTATATGCATTTTCGGTACACATGACTTGGCTGGAGAACTGCATTGCAAAATCTGGAGAAATGCGAATTTTTCATAATGGCTGTGTTGCAGACTGCATATTATTTCAGAAAGCGCAGGTTAGGAAGGTTCTCCTTTAAATGTGAACTTGAATCACATTTCTCCCCTACCCATAGGATTTTTCTCCCTTTTTAATCACATTTACCGTGTGGCTTTCTTGAGAGAATATCTCATCTGAACAGGGCACAGGTGTTTTTTTTTTTGGGGGGGGGGTGCCAGAAGCAAAATGGTGAGCTTGTGATCTGATGAGGCAGGAGGAAGGTGATAGAGACCTCCCCACCCCACTGAAATGTCACTCCTCACATAACCAACTCCCCTGCCCCCTTCCCCAAAACATGCAAACAAATTTCCACAGTGACTGTGGATATACAAACTTTTTTTTAAAAAACTTACTGGATTTGTTGCAAAAACAAGAAATCTGTATTAGATGGGGAAATATGATGGAGACGCCAAGGGGATACTAGAAAAAGCTTGCATGCATGAGCACCACCACAATAAACAGCCACATGATCACAGAGCTAAGGGTCCAGTCGAGAGGTCAAGGACTCCTGATGGAGAGCAGGCAACAGCCAGGTAGGGCCAGGAACTACAGGTGCCGTCTCCAGCATCTGACTGCTGCTGAGAGCTCTGTTTAAGAAGCCCAGAGTCAGCTGGTTCTCATTGGTGCCTTCTGCTCTGTGACCTTGAAGGCTGGTCAGGTGCAGGTGGAGTCACCTTTGCCTTCACCCCCTTCAGGCTTCTGCTCATAGGTGCCAAGTTCCGGATTGAAAGATCCGGAATCAGCAGTGCTGCGGCACCAGAAGTAGCTTCTACACACTTCTGGACATGCGTAAAAGCAACTTCCGATGCCGCTGTGCCCATTTCCAAAATGTCCGCAGTGCCAGAAGTCACTTCTACGCACTTCCAGAAATGCTTGTTCTCTTATTCTATGTGTTAAGTCTGCAAGCTGCACATATTCCATCAGCTTAAGTTGCCATTCTTCTTTAGTTGGGACCTCACTCGTTTTCCATTTTGGGGCTAACAAAACAGGGGCCGCAGTAGTGGCATACATATAAATAACCTTTTTTGACACCTGGGAATTTCCGAATTATCCCCAACAAAAAGGACTCTAGGGTGGGGTTGTTTTTTTTTAAAAGTACTTTAAAAACATTTTTTAAATTCATTATGAATTATTTCCCAAAATTCTTTAACCCTTTTACAGGTCCACCACATATGAAAGAATGTTCCCTCATTGCATCTCCAGCATTTATCTGATTCAATCTTATACATCTTAGCAAGCCTACTTGGAGTTAAATCTTATCTTATAATGGTTTTATCTTACTTGTAGATTTTTAATTTTAAAATTGAATTTTAACATTGTATTAATCTGCATTTTAATTGAATTGTTTCTTTTATATTTGCATTGATATTTTTGTTGTTAGCCGCCCTGAGCCCGGTCTTGACTGGGAAGGGCGGGGTATAAAAATATTATTATTATTATTATTATTATTATTATTATTATTATTATTATTAACACCATCTGTAAATCATTTTCAAGTAGCTCTCCTATTCGGCCCTTCTTTTAGTCGGAGGCAATGTAAAAATTGAGTAACACTAAACAGAAGTAAGGGATGGAAACCAGCTTCAGGTCCGTTTTGAATCGTGACTAGGTTGAAGCAGCAGGTCCAACTGCTGTGGGGATGGTGGTGTAATACGGACTCCCCACACCAAGTCCATGAAGACACTGATGAAACATGGACAGACTCCCGCTAGACACAGTAGGCTAAAGCCCCACTTCACAGGTCAGGGTTGGGGGACCCTGTTTCAGGACATCAGCCTCAGCCGGCATGGCCATTAAGCAGGGATATTACTGTTGTTGGCGCCTTTCTGTTTCAAGAGACAATGGTGTGTGCAGGGCCATCTTACTCATAGGCGCTAGGGGTGTGGGGCACCCAGGCGCCGGGCTCTCAGGGGCGCCAGGCTGAGAGTCCAGGGCCCGAGAGTTGAGTCTGCGGAAGAGCCCACCCTTCGTTTGGAGCACTGCAGTGTGCTCTTCTGCTGCGGGCAGCTCTGTGCCGCAAGTTTGGTGGCGATCGAGCCAGCAAGATGTTGAGGCGGCCGGCCGGCTCCGCCCTCCTGCACACCTGTGACTGGACAACCTGGGGGGGCACCGGGTGCTTTAGCAGCACCGAAGTGACCTCCCTGGGTTGCAAGCCTGGGGAACATTTAGGGAGGTCATGGGCTGCCCAGACAACAAGACCCCCCTCACAGCCTCGCTGATACATTCCAAAGGAAAATAGAGCAATACTTTGGCCTTTCTTCAATGCTTATTTCTTTTAGATGTACCCCAAACAAAAAAAACGCCCACACCTATTCAAGATAACATCTATTAACAAACAAAAATGAGGTCTCCAGTGTTTATATTCGGAGGGAACATGAGTGGGAGTCATGGGTGGAAACAGGTTGACCAAATGGCCAATGTTGCCTAAGAGGTCTCTCCCAAAACAGGCATGAGATTAATTGATAAAAACATCTCTCACAAACCACAGCCTCTAGTTTCTTATTTCCTTTTTCCACTAAATCGGAATGTCCTGTTCCCCTAGTTACTGCCACCCCCCACCCCCCGCCACGTAGGCTCCCCTCTGCTTCCTGTATCTCCTCCCTCCCCACAAAGAGCTGGTACTTACCCTTTCCTGCACAGTACATGCACCTATAAATAGAGGAAGCGTCAGCCGGACACCTTGCAACTGAACTCTTCACCAACAGACATCAGTTCAACAAGGAACTTGAAGATCTAGAAAGGGGGGATAAAAGGTAAAAGATGAATCCTTAGCAGATAAAATACTTGTGAGATTCCTAGTTAAGGCTGGTTGGTGTAATAATACATGATGCTGATCCTATTCTCATTGTAGTAATTTGTTTTGGGATGAATCTTCTGATTTTATACAGAAAAGTTATTTTGTTTTTCCTTTGAACAATAATTGCTTTTTTTGTATTTATTGCTTGCAATTTATGTTCTTCTTTTTTTTATCTTGCATATCTGGAACACACACACACACACACACACATGCTTATACATAAACGTTTCCCAGCTCAGTTTGTGTTTCCCAGATTTCTCTTACAGCTAACTTTCCATACTAACCTGTGTTCTGAGGGATACAAGGTTTCTGGAACTTATTCTAGAAGAATGGGGAACCTTTGATATTCCAGATGTTGCTAGACTCCACCACCAACATGGCCAATGGTTAAAAATGATGGGAGTTGAAGTCCAGCAACGTCTAGATGGTTGCATGCCTGCTCTAGGTTGTAGGGCATAGACTCAGTGTATGCGAACTAGCTGGTGCATTTGATTATTTATTAAATTTGCATACTGCCCTTCATCCGAAGATCACAGGGTGGTTCACAATGTGAGAACACAAAATGAGAACACAAAATACAGAATAAAAACAAAAAGAAACCAACAACACCCATGGCAAACACCCACCTGAACCTGAGTGGGTATGCCAGTTCCATTTTTATTGCGCAGCCATTGCATAAATCTTGGTGTAATAAATTAAAACCCCAAATTTGACAATCAGTTGGGTTATAACTAACCATGGCTCAGAGTAGGCCCATAGAACTAAGTTCAGTCATGACCATTAATCCCAACACTTCTACTCTGAGTAGTAGTTGGTTGGATGCAGCCGGCTCTCTTCAGAGAGACCTGTGGCACGAACAGTTTCATCTTAGCTTAATGCATTCTGTTTTCTGCCTTTGCCAAGTAATACAAGAGCTGGCATTCTGAAGTGTGGGCAGCTGCCCAAGCTGACCAGTCGATTCCTCGCAGAGCACACTGATCTGAATTGCAAAAAGGAGGAACTCAGTCAATGCTCTTGGTCTCAATTTACAGCTTGGAATCACCAAAGTGGAGAGAGAGAGAGAGAGAGAGAGAGAGAGAGAGAGAGAGAGAGAGAGAGAGAGAGAGAGAGAGAGAGAGATGATTGCTTAAGACAGCCAGTGCTACTACCAGCATAGCAGAAAACATGGACAAACCCACAGTAGGCATGTGGGACACAGAATAAACTTCCATTTGCACCCATATTAGGAAACTGGTAGTAGTAGTAGTAGTAGTAGTAGTAGTAGTAGTAGTAATAATAATAATAAATTAATTTCATTATTTATACCCCACCCACTCTGGGCAGCCGCCCAACAGAACACTAAAAACAGAATATAACTTCAAACATTAAAAACTTCCCTAAACAGGGAATGCCAAAGAGCCAAATAAATTGTTTTTCTTTTTTCTTTTTTTAATTGGGTTTTATAAACAAGAATAATGTTATGCAAACAAATATACCAAGTTTTCTCAGATCAATTGTTGATGTTGCCTATGCACACTGAACAGGCAAGCCACATTCCAAATTAAACGTTAATCAACTGTGTTAATGAATACAGTGGTACCTCGGTTTACACAATTGGTTCCGGAAGTCTGTACTTAACCTGAAGCGTACTTAACCTGAAACGAACTTTCCCATTGAAAGTAATGGAAAGTGGATTAATCCGCTCCAGACAGTCCGTGGAGTACTTAAACTGAAGCATACTTAACCTGAAGCGAACTTTCCCGTTGAAAGTAATGGAAAGTGGATTAATCCGTTCCAGACGGGTCTGCGGAGTATTTAAACTGAAAATACTCAAATTGAGGCATACTTAAACCAAGGTATGACTGTATCCCAAGTGGACTCATATCATTCCACAGGATTTGAGTTGCAGGGTGGTGGAAACCTCCGAGGTATTAGAATCAGGTTTTTCCCAATCTTGCTTGGCATTCCTTTGGACACCGTTGTGCTTCTATGCTGGACTGATTCTCTCTTGCTGGCTTAACCTGCCCCTTACTTTTTCAGCCCTGCGGCTGCAGAAGACACCCCACCCTGGTGTGGGGCATTGTTCAAGCCAGACCCTTCCGGTTCCCAGAGACATGAAGCTGTTTCTCCTCCACCTTTCTGCTGCCCTTGTAGCTACAGGTGAGGCCAACAAGATGCTTCTTCATGAAGCTTGTAGTTAAACTATGGAACTCGCTCCCACAGGAGGCAGTGACGGCCACTAACTTAGATGGCTTTAAAAGAGGATTAGACAGAATCACAGAGGACAGTTCTACTGCCCATGATGGCTTACCCTGCTCTTGATGTCAGAGGCAGTAAAGGCTGTCTTAAGCACCTCCGTCGCCCCCCCGCCCCGTTTCCCAGCACGGCGGGCGCAGCACGGCTGCTGCGGGTGCTGCTGCGCGGCGGGCGGGCGGGCGCAGCTGTGAGGCAGTAATGCTTCTGAATGCCGGCTGCTGGAAGCCGCAGGAAGGGATGGAGGGGAGTGCTTGCCAGTTTCCCACAGCAACTAAGAAGTTCTGTGAGGAGGATGTGAGCAGGAACGAATCCATGCATCCCACCTGGAATTATTTGAATTATTTGAATGTGGCAGTCTGGTGACTGGGAGTGGCCGCTGAGACCACATAACACCGGTCCTGAAAGACCTACATTGGCTCCCAGTACGTTTCCGAGCACAATTCAAAGTGTTGGTACTGATCTTTAAAGCCCTTAACGGCCTCAGCCCCGTACAGTGGTACCTCGAGTTGCGGACCCAATCCTGGAACGGGGTGCCATTCACACCCTGAAAAGTCCGCAACCCGCGTCTGCACATGACGTCACACGGCGCATCTGCGCATGCTCAAAGCACAATTTCATTCTTCTACGCATGTGCCCGAGTTACAGACCTGGAAGAAACCCGTTCCGGGACTTCCGGGTTCGCCACGTCCGTAACACGAAAAGACGCAACCCGCAGCAGATGCAACCCGAGGTATTATTGTATACCTGAAGGAGCGTCTCCACCC
Organism: Zootoca vivipara; assembly: GCF_963506605.1. Lineage (NCBI taxonomy): Eukaryota > Metazoa > Chordata > Lepidosauria > Squamata > Lacertidae > Zootoca > Zootoca vivipara. The sequence continues at coordinate 23,836,333 of NC_083281.1, read as the reverse complement.
CCATCATTCAGCCCAGTCCAGCTCCGAGGCCTTCTGGCGGTTCCCTCCCTGCAAGAAGTGAGGTTACAGGGAACCAGGCAGAGGGCCTTCTCGGTAGTAGTGCCCTCCCTGTGGAACACCCTCCATTCAGATGTCAAGGAAATAAACAACTATCTGACTTCTAGAAGACATCTGAAGGCAGCCCTGTTTTAAATGTCTGATGTTTTATCCTTAATTCTGTTGGGAGCCGTGCAGAGTGACTGGGGAAACCCAGTCAGATGGGTGGGGTATAAAAAAATAAATTATTATTATTATTACAGCTAGAAATTTTTGCAGGAGAGAGCAATGAAGAGGTTAAAGAACCACTGAGGGAAGAGTCAGTGCAAAAACCCTGCACAACGCACAAGCAGAAGAAACGTTAAAAAATGCATTAAATAGTTCTAATGCAGGCTTCCTCAACCTCGGCCCTCCAGATGTTTTGAGACTACAATTCCCATCATCCCTGACCACTGGTCCTGCTAGCTAGGGGTCATGGGAGTTGTAGGCCAAAAACATCTGTAGGGCCGAGGTTGAGGAAGCCTATTCTAATGGGCTGCAGGCAACTATGTTGTCCTCAGGGTAGACACATTGAATCAAATGCTAGTCATCTCCATTACTTTCAAATGGTCTGCTCTAGGTATGACTACAATTGCAAACAACCCATCATATTTCTTTTTAATAACTTGGGGCTGCTACTCCTGCTCCCCTTTGCTGTGAGAAGTGAGGTTACAGGGAACCAGCAGAAGGCCTTCTCGGTGGTGGCGCCCACCCTGTGGAATGCCCTCCCATCAGATGTCAAGGAAATAAACAACTATCTGACTTTTGGAAGACATCTGGTGGTTCCCTTACTGTGAGAAGTGAGGTTACAAGGGACCAGACAGAGGGCCTTCTTGGTAGTAGTGCCCACCCTGTGGAACGCCCTCCCATCAGATGTCAAGGAAATAAACAACTATCTGACTTTAGAAGACATCTGAAGGAAGCCCTGTTTAGGGAAGTCTTAAATGTTTGATGTTTTATCGTGTTTTTAATATTCTGTTGGGAGCCGCCCAGAGTGGGAGGTATAAATTATTATTATTATTATTATTTCAATTTTTTAAAGCATTCTTAAAAATTAATGACATGAAATAATGAAACAGCATTGCTTTCTCTCCCGCTCTCCATCCCAATTTTCTTTTTCTGCTAGCAAACTCTCTAAACTGTGTCTGTACTGGAAGCCCAGAATGCAGCACTGGTACCTGTTCAATTCCAGAGTCAGAAGCCATCTGCGTAACGGTGGCCCAGCAGAATAACATGGGTTGGTATATGCATATTTCCCTTGTGCTTGCACCTGTAGCCCGCTTAGTTCTGGGCTACATTCGCAGGAGAAGCTTCCAGTTACCAGTCTGATCCAGGGAAAACTGAACTAGCGGACCCGGCCCTGCTGTTGGGCACATGAGGCTTTTAAAGGAGGCTCTGTTTCATGCTCTCCTACCTCCTGAAGTCAGGCAGGTACTCACAAAGAACAGGGATGGGTGAATCAGCCGGTTTTCACGAATGCATTTACAGAACTAGTTACAGGTAGGTAGCCGTGTTGGTCTGACGTAGTCGAAACAAACAAACAAACAAACATAATTCCTCCCAGTAGCACCTTAGAGACCAACTAAGTTTGTCATTGGTATGAGCTTTAGTGTGCATGCACACTTCTTCAGATACACTGAAACAGAAACAGTGTTTCTGAAACATGGAAACAGGTGTCTGGTTTGCTACTATAAAAACAGGAGGATGGATGAGATGGACCATTGACCTGTCTCAGAAGTATATACTCTTCCTATTTTCAGAGAGGCAATTAAGGCATGAGACTAAACTTCACCCAGTGTTTACTGGATGTGTTTTCAAAATAAACCTTTTATTTTTGCTTATTAAACACACGAAAGCTCATACCAATGACAAACTTAGTTGGTCTCTAAGGTGCTACTGGGAGGAATTTTTTTTGGCATTTACAGAAGTCTGTTCTGTCTCATTTCTGTATAACTCTGCAAATTATTATTATTATTATTATTATTATTATTATTATTATTATTAAGAAACCCACACCCAAAATAGTTGAAAAATGTATTTTTCTATCAAAATATAGGCAGGAAAATGTCTTGGTGCAACCTTGTAGGCATGTTCCCCAGCTCCTTTATGATTCCTCTCTCTTTCGTTTTGTTTTTTAAACAGAAGGAATCCTTGCCACAGGAATATCCAGGGGTTGCCAGCAGGATTCTCAGCTTTGCAATGAAGCCGTCTCTGTTACTGTGTCTGGAGGCTTGTTTACAAGGACCATTTCCAGATGCTGCACGACAGAAAACTGCAATAAAACTCCCCTTGAATGTATGCGAAGGGAGGTCCGGGCCTTGATAAGTTTGCTTTGGGAGTGGGGACAGTTAGCCAAGGACATTAGGACTGTGGCACCTGCCATTGTATGAACAAGGTCTGAGGTTCAATCCCCACTAGGGCCAGGCAAGACTGGGAAAGGTCTCTGTCTGAGACCTTGGCGAGCTGCTGCCAGTCAGTGTAGACAATACACTGGCCTAGATGGCCCCATGGTCTGACATAACACCGGTCTTGAAAGATCTACATTGGCTCCCAGTACGTTTCCGAGCCCAGTTCAAAGTGTTGGTGCTGACCTTTAAAGCCCTAAATGGCCTCGGTCCAGTATACCTGGATCTCTGTCCGGACACTGAGATCCAATACCAAGGGCCTTCTGGCGGTTCCCTCGTTGCGAGAGGCCAAGTTGCAGGGAACCAGGCAGAGGGCCTTCTCGGTGGTGGCGCCCGCCCTGTGGAACGCCCTCCCATCAGATGTCAAAGAAAAAAACAGCTACCAGATTTTTAGAAGACATCTGAAGGCAGCCCTGTTTAGGGAGGTTTTTAATGTTTAATAGATTATATTATTTCATTTTTCTGTTGGTATAAATAATAAATTATTATTATTATTATTATTATTATTATTATTATTATTATTATTATTAATTATGCTTCCCTGTTTGCTCTCACAGCACCAGCTTTTTTCCACAGCCCACAACAAAAGGACCTGTTGCTAGTTTTCCATTAAATGGCTCTCAATGGCAAAGGGGGTTAATGATCCCTGATGGCTAATTATTTATTTCAACAGCTTCCCCCCTGCCTTTGGATGCCAAGTGCCTGCATGGTGGCTCAAGACCAAGCCAAAACAATCAAAGGCTTGATGTCCCTCTCCGACCCTTACAATGTCACAACCTTAAACTAATGGCCTGGGTGTCTTTATATATTTGCTTGCTTGGTTGTGCAAGGAATTACAGGATTGGATAAGAGACCTAACATATAAAATTGTATGGAGACTGACTATAACAGAGAACATAAATGTTAATGTAATACAGTGGTACCTCGATTTAAGTACACAATTGGTTCCGGAAGTCTGTACTTAACCTGAAGCGAATTTAACCTGAAGCGAACTTTCCCATTGAAAGTAATGGAAAGTGGATTAATCCGTTCCAGACGGGTCCGTGGAGTACTTAAACTGAAAGTACTCAAACCGAAGCATACTTAAACTGAGGTATGACTGTAGTGTGATTCTTAACTATTTAGTTCATATCCTAGATGAACACATTCTGAATGGATGCTAGCATACAACCCTGATGGAACAATGTTGGAGAATTTTGTAGAAAAAGAGGAGTACTGATGTGGGAGCTGGCAAGATTGTGGGGAGAAAGGCATATTTTGAATATCTGCACCTGTTTAGTGTTCTTATAAATCTCATGTGAGGGACAGGGGATATCGCGAAGTCCCTCCCCTCCTGAGTTCAAGCCCGTCCCCGAGCAAAGGGGAAAGCAGGGAGAGTTCCGATTCCAGTGGGGAAGCAGGAAGTCGTGTCCGAGGCTCAGGCAAGGTAGAGGAGCCAGGGTCCCAGGTGGGACAGGAAGGGGCAAGCAAGGGGGGAAGACCCATCCCTCCAACTCCAGAATTACGCAGGAAGAGGAGGGGCAAGAGGATGGGTCTGCCAAAGCTTTTGTGTTGGAGAAAGACGCGCCAAAAGCCATTAGGAGGTTCTGAAACCGACTGAAAACATCGCTCCGTGTAAATAGCAATGACTTGAGCACTGTAAATACGCAGCACCAATAAAAGAATAAAATGCAGAGCTGCGTAGCGTCGTTACTCTGAAGTAGTCCACTCCGGCCACTGTGACAGCAACCTCCTAATCATTTTTGGGCTACTTCGGAGTTGCCGGGATGAGCGTGTCCGAGGCGGAGAAGTGGCGGCAGATCGCTGAGCAAGCCCAGCTAGAACTGCAACAGCTGTCGCTGCAGGCGCAGGGAGAATTGAAGGCAGCTAAAGAGGAGACTAAGAAGGTCCAGGACGACCGGCTACAACTTGCGGAACAGGTGAGAGAGCTCCAGGAAAAAGAGCAGCATTTAAGGGCGGTGGCGGTAGACCTCCAAAACAAGCTGGATGCAGAGAAAAATAAGGCGGGAGGGGCTCCCCAAGTCCAAGTGCTGCCAGGAAGGAGAGCAGGGACCCTTGTAAGCAAGTTCAATGGAGACCCGAAGGAGTTTCAGGGCTTTGAGACTGAGATCGTGTATGCTCTTGAGCTGCACCAGAATGAGTTCCCCGATGATGAGCACAGAGTAGCGTTTATTGTGGAACATCTCACCGGAGCAGCCAGGGAGTGGCTAAGACCATTAATCGCAACCAAGAATCCTTGCATGAAAAATGTCCAACAATTTCTAGAAGGTTTGAGGACGATGTATTCGTCCGATAGTCATTTGGACCAGACTAAGGAGGAACTGCATAATTTACGCCAAGGAAATATGACAGTTCGCGCATATTGGGCGAAATTCACCATGCTGGTGCACAGACTGGGGTGGGTTTTGGATTCGCCTCCCATGCAAGCCGCGTTTTACTTGGGTTTGAGCGGGGAGGTGAAGGATGAACTCTCGAGAGGTCCAAAGCCCAGTACTATGGATCAGCTGAGCAAAGCAGCTCTGGCGGTGGGGGTGAGGCAGGAATCCCGGTGGAACGACAAGCAAGCGACGCGCGCAAAGCGGGCTTGGTTCCCACGGTCGCAGGAGAAGCCACTCCCTCAACAACCCTTTCAGGCCACGCCTGGAGCCAGCCAGGACCAGGAGCCCATGCAGATTGATAGCGCGCGCGCGCGGGCTTTTCAAACCCCAGCGGCGCCAAGACGCAAGGAGGGAAGGGGCGGGAATTGCTTTCTCTGCAACTCACCCCAGCATCTCGTCAGAGACTGCCCACATCGCAGGGAGTGGCAAGGAAAGGCGGGAACGGTGGTGCCCTCCCCCACTGACGCAGCACCACAGCAGGGAAACGGGAAAGCCTGGCTGCAGGAGACAAGGGGCAGCAGCCAGGCACAGTCAGCAGACAACAGCCCCAGCCCGCCCACCCGCACAGAGAGGTGCAGAGCCAGCCCACCCCTCCCAGAGCAGGAGTGGTTCTAGAAGTGACGCTAACGCTCCCAAATGGCTATCCCCTGACGGTCCTCGCCTTAATTGACAGTGGGGCGTCCGCCAACTTCTTCTCGAGAAGCTTTGCAGAAGAGCACCAAATCCAGCTTTTGCAGTTGGATTTTCCTCTGCACGTAGCAACCATTGACGGCAGGGAGCTGCTGGGAGGGGCCATCACACATCAAACCCCCCCCATGAGAATGACGGTGGGAAGGCACTCAGAGACACTGGCGTTCAACGTCACCACCATCTCAGACCCCCCCATCGTCTTGGGCATGAGCTGGCTGGCGCGCCACGACCCCTCCATCAGTTGGCACCAGAGGTGCATCACGTTTGGGTCAGACTTTTGTCTGGAACATTGCATGCAGCACCAACCAGGGGAGGGGCCTCCGATAGCCACGGTGGCCACCATGCATATCAAAGGGGGTGAGGCAATACCCAAGCAGTACTGGGACCTGCAGGAGGTCTTCAGCGAAGCGGAGTCCGACCACCTACCCCCACACAGGCCTTTTGACTGCCAGATCAACCTGGTGCCAGGGGCGACGATACCCCCAGCCAAGCTGTACGCCATGTCAGACCAGGAGCTGGAGGATCTGCGCGCTTTCATCGACAAGAACCTCAAGCGGGGGTTCATAAGGGAAAGCAAGGCAGCAGGGGGCAGCCCGGTCTTCTGGGTGGACAAGAAAGACACGCAACAGCGCCGTCTTGTGGTGGACTTTAGACGGCTGAATTCGGTGACAGAGCCCGTGGCTTTCCCCATGCCCAGAGTGGATGATCTCCTGACAGCGGCACGCAGGGGCAAGATTTTCACCAAGCTGGACCTAAGGGGGGCGTACAACTTGATCAGGATCCGGGAAGGAGATGAATGGAAAACCACGATGTTCACGCCTCTGGGCTCTTTTGAATATCTGGTGATGCCCTTCGGTTTGCAAGGGGGCTCAGCATGCTTCCAGGCCTTCATGCACCACGTCCTGGGGTCCCTCCTCTTCAGGAAATGCTTGGTCTTCCTAGATGACATCCTTATCTACTCGAATGACCCAGTGCAGCATGTGAAAGATGTCAGAGAGGTGTTGCAACGCCTGAAGGAGCACCACCTGTATGTGAAGCTGGAGAAGTGCAAGTTTCACACCAAAGAGGTGGACTTCCTGGGCTACAAGCTGTCAGACAAGGGGCTGGCGATGGACAAGGACAAGGTGCAGGCCATCCTGGACTGGCACAGCCCCAGGACGCGCAAAGATGCCCAACGCCTACTAGGCTTCGCTAACTTCTACAGGAAGTTCATCAAGAACTTCTCTCGCGTTACGGCTCCCATCACGGACTGCCTGAGAGGCAAGCAGAAGTTCAAGTGGACACCAGAGGCGCAAGCAGCGTTCGAAAGCCTCAAGAGAGTGTTCGCCTCAGACCAAAACCTGTTCCATGTGGTGCAGGACGCGCCCCTACGCATTGAGACAGATGCTTCTGAAAAAGCTGTGGGCGCAATTTTGTTGCAACTGGACGCCAACAGGGAGTGGAGACCCTGTGCCTTCTTCTCCAGGAAGCTGACACAGCCTGAACGCAACTACACAGTGTTTGATAGGGAACTTCTTGCGATCTACGCTGCGTTCCAGCACTGGCGACACTTCCTGGTGGGCGCGAAGCACCCCATCCAGGTGTGCACAGACCACAAGAACCTGGAGTTCTGGAGAACTGCCAGGGTGCTCAACCAGCGGCAGATACGGTGGGCAGAGTTCTTCTCGAACTTCAACTTCTCCATCCACTACATCCCGGGGGAGCAGAATGTCAGGGCGGATGCCCTCTCCCGCAAGCCAGAGTACATGGAGGAGGAGGCGCCACCAGCCCCAAGGCACATTTTCCCCCCGTCGGCATGGTCCTGCGGAGCAGCTGTGGTGAGCGAGGCAGAACTCACAGCACTGACGGCAGCGGATGAATTCGCCAACCGCATCTTCAGTGAACTGAGAGGGGGGAGGGAGCAGGCAAAAGACTTTGCAGAACGCAGAGGGCTGCTTTTCTACAAGGGTGCGCTGTACCTACCCACCACCCAGCTTCGACGTACGGTCCTCAAGCAGATGCACGACAACCCTACAGCGGGGCATTTTGGAAGGGACAAAACCGCTCACCTAGTCATGAGACACTTCTGGTGGCCAGGGGTGCGGGAAGATGTTCGAGACTATGTAAGGGGCTGTACCACCTGCCAGCGGGCGAAGGTGGTCAGAGCAGCGCCACCAGGGTTGCTGGAGCCCTTAGCCACACCACACAGGCCGTGGGAAGTGGTGTCCATGGACTTCATCACAGATCTGCCTTCGTCCAGGGGTAAGACTGCAGTGTTGGTGGTGGTGGACCTTATGTCCAAAATGTGTCACTTTATACCGTGTGCCAGGGCAGTCTCGGCAGAAGAGACAGCCAAACTGTTTGTTGATCACATTTTCAGACTGCATGGATTACCTTTAAGGGTTATTTCGGATCGTGGCCGCCAATTTGTTTCCAGGTTCTGGCGGCGGCTCATGAACCTCCTGCAGGTGGAGGTCAGCTTGTCGACGGCTAGACACCCGCAGACCAACGGACAAGCGGAGAGGGTCAACGCCATTCTGCAGCAGTACCTGAGATGCTACGTCAGCCAGCGGCAAACGGACTGGGTGGATCGCTTGCCACTAGCAGAATTTGCCTACAACAATGCAGTGCACGTCTCCACAGGGGTGTCGCCCTTTAAGGCCAATTACGGGCGCGACCTCAGATCTTTCCCAGAGAGGGAGAGGGAGGAGGAGGAGGAGGAGGGCCCACAGGCTGAGGATTGGGCAGAGGAACTGGAGACGGTGCACCAGCAGCTCAGAGAACACTTGGAGAGGGCCAAGGAAGCGTACAAAAAGGGGGCAGATCGCCACAGGCGACAAGGGGAGGTCATCAGGGTGGGGGACAAGGTGTGGTTGTCCTCGGAGGGCCTTCCCACCAGAGGGAGGTGCAAAAAGCTGGCACCCAAAAGGCTGGGTCCCTTCACGGTCACGCAACAGGTAAACCCGGTGGCATACAGGCTGGCACTGCCAGAGGACATGAGGGTGCATCCAGTGTTTCATAGATCGCTGCTGTCGCCGTACAGGGAAAGCAGCAGGCTCCGAGACAGCGAACAAACCCCCGAGGGAGGGGGGGAGAGGGAAGGCAGGGAGCAACTCAATGAGGCCACGGCCATCCTGGATTCAAGGTGGGGGGTGGGGGGACTGGAGTACCTCATGGCATGGGAGGATGCTCCACCGTCCCAGAATGAATGGGTCCCAGCCACTCAGATACAGGAGGAATTCTTGGTGGAAGAATTTCACGCCCTCTTTCCCCACAGACCCAAGCCCTGGCACATGGAAAGGGAGGGGGAGGAGGAGGAGGCACGGGAGAGCAGCTCACCATGGCGCTGGGAAGCGGAGTTTGAGGAACCAGAGGATGAGGTATGGGTGTCACCGAGATCCACCCAGTCAGAGGAAGGAGCAGATTGGCAGAACGTTTTTACCCCCACCAGCTCTGACGCCACGGACTTTTTGGGATTCCCGTCCGCCCAGGCGGAAGGGGGGGGCTCGCAGGACTGGGGGGAGGTATTCACACCAACGGGCTCGGAGAGCACTGAGTTCTTAGGCTTCCAGTCGTCACCGACACATGGGGGGGGCCTGGGGAGGGGTGAAGGAGAGCTTGGGAGGGGGGTGGATGTGAGGGACAGGGGATATCGCGAAGTCCCTCCCCTCCTGAGTTCAAGCCCGTCCCCGAGCAAAGGGGAAAGCAGGGAGAGTTCCGATTCCAGTGGGGAAGCAGGAAGTCGTGTCCGAGGCTCAGGCAAGGTAGAGGAGCCAGGGTCCCAGGTGGGACAGGAAGGGGCAAGCAAGGGGGGAAGACCCATCCCTCCAACTCCAGAATTACGCAGGAAGAGGAGGGGCAAGAGGATGGGTCTGCCAAAGCTTTTGTGTTGGAGAAAGACGCGCCAAAAGCCATTAGGAGGTTCTGAAACCGACTGAAAACATCGCTCCGTGTAAATAGCAATGACTTGAGCACTGTAAATACGCAGCACCAATAAAAGAATAAAATGCAGAGCTGCGTAGCGTCGTTACTCTGAAGTAGTCCACTCCGGCCACTGTGACATCTCAGAAAACCAATAAGACACCCACACACCCACACCATAGCTGCCAAGTCTCCCGTTTTTTGCGGATTTTAATCCATTTCCCGCTGTTATCCCGAATAGAAAAAATCCCGGAAATCCCCCGGATTTCCTACCTGCCAGGGAGGCTCCATTTTGGGTGCCGCTCTGCCCATGTCTGGGCACCAGAAATCGGGCAGAGCGGCACCGGAAGTCGCTTCTACGCATGTCTGGACAGTAAATTGAGAAATGTTTGGCATATATCAGGCATCCCCAAACTGCGGCCCTCTAGATGTTTTGGCCTACAACTCCCATGATCCTCGCTAACAGGACCAGTGGTCGGGAAAGATGGAAATTGTAGTCCGAAACATCTGGAGAGCTGAAGTTTGGGGATGCCTGGCATTTACTGTTTTTTAAATATATATATAATGCAGTCTGCTTTCTCTCTTTCCTGCGTCCCTCCAGTACCGCCCAGGAACCTCACCAAGAACGGAGTGAATTGTCCCGCCAGTTTTGCACTTGGCTCTAACCGCTTAGAAGAAACAGGGACTCTGAGTTGCACAGGAGATGAAAAGAGCTGCATTTCTGCGGCCGGGGAGCTAACTGCAGGTAGGACTCACTTTAAGCTCCTGTTGGGTCCCAGAGCACCAGTGTTCTCTAGTATTGCAAAAGACGGACGTCTGGCATGTACTTCCCTGGAGAATTCAAACACTAAGTCTCATAACTGAGCTGCTCCCTACCTTTGGAGAAGCAAATTTCTTTCACCTATTTTGTCAGCCAAGAGAATCAAAGGACCATCCCTTCCTAACAACTGCTGCAGGAAAGTCCTCCCCTTCTCAGTTTGGTCTGTTTGGAATAATACTAATACTACTAATACTAATACTAATACTATTCCTTTTTCCTAGTCCAGGACTCAAGACGGCTTTCACAGATAAAGTAGAACAAGCTAAAAACATAAAAAGTCAATTATAAAAATGTAATTAAACACTAATGAGTCCGCCTATCGAGACGAGGTGAGCGGCTCTATGGTTGGTGTGGAGATAAATAATCTGGTCCTTAATACTGCCCAAAAGATTATCGGTCATCCTCTCCCATCTCTGGAAGAACTATACAACTCCCTCTGCCTTAAAAAAGCAAATAATATTTTACAGGATTCATCTCATCCTGGATAAAGTCTTTTTGCACCGTTGCCTTCGGGCAAGAGATACAGAACAATTAAATCAAGAACGAATAGATTAAAAAACAGTTTCTGTCCAAGAGCTATAACCATCTTAAATGCTGCAACTAAATAATATGATCCCAGGGAGTTGTGATGGGTGTGTATGTATGTATGTATGTGTGTGTGTGTGTGTGTGTGTGTGGCTGTAATTGTGTTTGTGTTTTTTATGGGATGACATTCAATTTTGTTGTACTAGGTACAATGACAATAAAGTTTCTATTCTATTCTATTCTATTCTATTCTATTCTAATAGAATTGATATTGTTACAAAAGTTGGGTGCCATCCCCACTCTCTTTCGAGCTGCAGCAAGATTCCAGGCACTCCCCCAGGGTCCATGCTCCTTTGAAGAATTGAGACTGTACTTGTAGCTTTAAAAAACATGCCTTATTCACCTATTTACACCTTCAGTCTGCATGGAATAATAATAATAATAATAATAATAATAATAATAATAATAATAATAATAATAATATACCCAGCCCATCTGACTGGGTTTCCCCAGCCACTCTGGGCGGCTTCCAACAAAGTATTAAAAATACAACAAAACATAAAGCATAAAAAACTTCCCTAAACAGAAAGCCCATATCTTACAGCATGGTCATTTAAAGAGCGGCTCGTCCCCCACACCCAGTGCAGCAGCCTGCCTAAGATGGATGCCAGTCATTCTTCTTCCTTCTCCTTCCCAGAACACATTCTTCTACAGGGACCAAGGAAAAGGGCCTTCTCGGTAGTGGTGCCTGCCCCGTGGAATGCCCTCCCGTCAGATGTCAAGCAGATAAACAACTATTTGACTAAAATTGTGTTGGAAGCTGTCTAGAGTGACCCAGTCAGATGGGTGGCTACCAACAACAACAACAACAACACACCTTTTTTGTTTTGGAAGGTATGTGTTAGGGCTGACCTTTTAATGGGAGCTGAATCAACTTTTGTCTCCATCTCTATTCTCTGCCTTCAGGAGATGCTGCCCCTCTTCCTTTTATAGCATCAGGCTGTGCCTCAGCAACTGCCTGCAGTTTGCCTGTGAAGACGTACCTCACTACTGGAGCCATGGACTTCCTCCTGAAGCAAATCAAATGCAGCCCAGCCCCTGCCACCAACAGTGGCTGAAATGAGCAAGTGGGAGCAACTTCCTCTGCTTTTTGCAGGGCCACTGTGATTCTTTGTCATGCCCTGCTGTGAATTCTTTGAATAAACTAGTATAAAAAAGAATGCTCCCCTCCAATCACTATCCCACTTTACATTGCTTTAAAGCAGGCATGGTGAACCTTTGGCTCCGAACTACAATTCCCATCAGCCCCAGTAAGAATGGCCAGTGCCCAGGGATGATCAGAGTTGTGGTTTAGCCACAATCTGGATGGCCAGAGCTTCCCCACACCTGCTTTACAGTTAGGAAACTACATCTGATCTGCCAGGGGTGTAGGAAGATAGGGGCGGGGCGGATCGCCCCGAGCAACGCGATCCCAGGGGTGCCATCGCTGCTGCCCGCCCCGCCCCCAAAAGGTGGGCCCCGCCCCAAAATGCGCACAAGGGCGCCCCCCGCCTCCAGAACATGCGCCACATCACTGGGGGCAGCGCACGTGCTCTCCGCCCCCGGTGGTGGAGCATGAAGCTCCGCCGCTGTGATCTGCTACTCAAGGCTTTCCCATAATTATATAGTCCTTCCCTCTCCCTTTCTTTCTTTCTTTCTGAAAATAAGTTTAACTTTTCATGATTAAGTTTAGGTAAGCCTAAATGCTTGATCCGATACATCTTTACTTAAATTGTTGTAGAACGTACAATTCACTTGTGGGTTATTATAAGCCTCACTTGTCATCTGATCTAGCTCAGCTTTCTGTACCCTTGTTTTCTTTCACTTGTAATTATGAGCATTGATTTCAAAGATTAAGACGAAACCCACAAAAAGTGGCCATTCTTTTTTTAAAAAAATTAATCTTTATTCATTTTTAAAAAAAAACACATACATGAGTGGCCATTCGCTGCTCCATGTTTCTTGTGGCTGAAACTTTGCTCTTCTGCTTGGTCATTGTTTTTGGCCCTGAATTTTCTTGGAAGTCGCTTAGAAACATTTTTGCAGCGAGTGGCTTAATACGCCAAATGATGACGACAATAAGCATCAAAGATGTGCAACATTTCACCTGTGCCTTTTGAGAGCAAGCTGGTTTGCGAAGCTCTGATGGATAGAGCTTGAATGTCCAACTCCAGGGGTGGGGAACCTCAGGCTTCAGGGGCCAAATGTGGCCTTCTGAAGCCTCTTAGGTTACTTTTGGCATGCATCCTTGAACTCTGACTCATGTCTGTGTGGATGGAGGACAGAGAAGGGTATGTGCAAGACAGATGTGCAAGAAATACTGCTGGACAGAGGTAAAATTTACAGGGTTGTCCTCGGTTACACTTTCACTCGGCTTGTGCATTAGGCCTGACAGCTGAGGCGCATGAGGCAATAGCTTTGCCAAATAACTCTTGATTGCAACTCATGGTTTCTCTGGAGTGAGACAAGCCACAAGGCCAGGTCCAGATGTACTGTTAAGCCAAACAATGGCTTTCCCCATGGAAGGACAGCAGTAGGAACAGGGGAGAAGTACCCCAGTCTTGATCCCCGGTCCAGGAACCTGCTTATTTGCTCATCTAATTCAAACCATGGCTTGACTCTGCATGATGCGCAAAAGTGGGCCACTGTCATTCAGAGACAGGAAGGTTCTACGTATGGCGTGTGCTACAAAAACACAGAGTACTAGGGGTTGTCACCACTGCTTGTGTGGTTTGTCAACCCTGCCTGTTCCTACCCACTTTGCCAATCCCTTGTGTGTGGAGAATTTGATTGGGGGAAAATGAGAAACTGAGGGAAACCAAAATGGACTGATTCACCCTTAGAAACCAAAATGGACTGATTCACCCTTAGAAACGCTTCTTGTCAGGGCAGCTATTTGCTTCCTTCTGGTGATTGGAGGAAAACAGTCCTGAATAAACAAACAGACAAAATATTCCATGGCACCATTGGATCCATAGATTCCCCCAAAAGACACACCCGCACATGTCAGCCCTCTTTCCTTCTTTGTCACACCTCCCTGTTTCCTTGTTTATCATACATTTCTCTCCACCTTAAAATGCCCTCCTCGAAACTGCCTTTTCTTCTCATTCTCATATCTTCTCCCTGCCCACTGATAGCGGCTACTTACTCACCTTTTGCTGGAGAGTATATATATCTCACACCACCAACCACACGCCTTCCAGCTGCATAAAGATATCCTGTCAACAAAGCAAGGGAAAGAAAACCAGGTAAGGGAGGAATGCTTTGCTATGGATATTAGTCCACCTTCCATCCAGGACATGCTGGTTCTTGGGAAGGGGTGATTGCATAAGGCCTCAATGGCAAAGAGGAGATAATTGGGAAGGCCTTCCCAAATATCCAGGGCACATACCCAGAGCCCTGCATGGCTGGGGATGATCAGGAGTGGTAGGCAAGCTGGCTTTATGGGCACAGTGGAAAAACAACAGCTCTGGCCCACTCACTCTCGGTGTTGCTGGACCACTGACTCCAAATGTGTTTTCTTCATTTGCAATCAGTTTTGTCAACTTTTTGAAAGGGGGAGGAGTAAGACATCATAGGGAACAGCTCCATCCTCTTCTTTCAGATCCTGAAAAATGTGCAAGGTGGTGAAACCACAGGGAGAGACTCGTGTTTGTGTATGCCTCAAGGGTGCGGGTGGCTCTGTGGTCTAAACCACTGAGCCTCTTGGGCTTGCCGATTGGAAGGTTGGCAGTTCGAATCCCCGCAACGGAGTGAGCTCCTGTTGCTCTGTCCCAGCTCCTGCCAACCTAGCAGTTTGAAAGCACGCCAGTGCAAGTAGATAAATAGGTACTGCTGGGTTTCTCCAGCCACTCTGGGCAGCTTCCAACAAAAGATTAAAAATACATTAAAACACTAGTCATTAAAAACTTCCCTAAACAGCGATACCTTCAGATGTCTTCTAAACGTCAGAATATTTTGCCCAGATTGGGGCTTGAATCAATGACCCTGAAATTAAGAGTCTCATGCTCTACCAACTGAGCTATCCCAGAGGAGGAGTTTGGATTTGATACCCCACTTTATCACTACCCTAAGGAGTATCAAGGCAGCTAACAATCTCCTTTTTCCCTTCCTTCCCAACAACAAACACTCTGTGAGGTGAGTGAGGCTGAGAGACTTCAGAGAAGTGTGACTAGCCCAAGGTCACCCAGCAGGTGCAAATTCGGTTCACCAGATTACAAATCCACCTCTCTTAACCACTACACCACTCTGGCTCTCCCAGGAACCTGTGGCCTCGGATACTGGAGGCAATGTAGCCTTCATGAATAGTAGCAATTGATGATCATCAACAATTGGTTTACTCAAAGGGCCCCCTCCACACTGAAGTAATAATAATAATAATAATAATAATAATAATAATAATTTTCATTGGATAAATGACATGATGATGATGATAATTAATTTTATTTCATAGACATATAACAAAATATAACTAGACAGCTAAGCATAACCATAACACCCCTGCCCCAATCTTCTCACCTGCAAATCATTCATTCAATCAATCAATCAATCAATCAATCAGCTTAGTATTGTTTTTATGGGGGAGCACCAGGGCTGGGAGCACCAAACCACAACCTAGTTCCATCACCTTTCAGGTGGGTGCCATGGCCATTATAAGAGAACAAGGGATGTGTTCATGGTGAGTTCCAGCACCTCTTTTTCTAGAAAAAACAACATTGGGGAACACCAAAATCTTTTCAGTGCTTCAGGCCTCTGAAGGTCTTAATCTGGCCCTGATTCTGTCCTCACAGCAGTGAACAGTCTGTAAAATAGTACTCTCACACTCAGGATCCCCAGTGGCTGGTACTGAGAGGCGTGTTGCCCCAAATCATGGGGATAATGTAGCCATCATGATGATCAGCCATTGACAGTCATTCTCCATTCATTTATCTAATCGTCCTTTAAAACTATTAAAGTTGGATGCCTCCTCTGGTGCTACAGGGCCCCCTCCCCACTGAAATTATTATTATTTTATTATTTTGTAAGTATTTGCATTGGTTTTAATAGCTGCACATCAAAATACAACTAGCAAACCAAACATAATCCCAGCACCCCTTTCCATCTGCCCCCAACATCACCAGTGTTTATAATATCTTTTATCAGGGTTGTATGGAAGCATCCATCCACCGATCACAACATCCAGATATTTAGCGATGCAGCCACAAACATATTTCGCAGATCCTTTTTCCTAGCATAGCAAAATAAACGGCCAGCAGGTGGCATAAAAGGCACCTGCTTTCTTTTGCTTTGCTTTCAGCACCATTACATGGCATATATTACAGGTATAGCAAAACTGCACACATTTTTACATCATAGATCTACTCTCCGACACATCTGGGCAATGAATAGCGTTGCTGCAGCAAACACAAATATCAAGAGATCTCTTGTCTTTACAGACTCATCAGATCCTTCAAAAAGTGAAAGTAAATACAATGTGAGGAAAAATTAATTTCCCCCATAAAATATTAGAGGTTTTTTCCTTTGCATACAGAAGGTCCCAGATCCATTCCACAGCATCTCTGGGTTCGGCTGGGAGGGCCTTCTTTCTTAAACCTTCAAGAGCAGCTGCCAGTCCATGTAGTCGATCCTGAGCTAGATAAGATGATCTGACGTGGTGTAAAAACACTGCCCATGTAAACCAGAATGAAAGCTGTAGGTGCGGGGAATCTTTGGCCCTCCAGATGTTGCTGAAGTACAACTCCTACCAGCCCCAGCAAGCATGACCAATGGCCACAGTTGATGGGGAGTTAGCAACATCTGGAAGGCCAGAGATTCCCCACACCCGCCAATACTGAAACATTTTGGCGAAGGCTCCACTGAACTTTTAAAATGCAGAACTTCTAATAAACATTAAGTGCTGTGATGCGCTATGGTGGCATAAGGTGTCTGGCAAAACTTGGGGGATTTCAGGGGTGGAGTGCAAAGCAGCAACATGGGCTTGAGCTAAACATCTGGGGTGCACCGCTGTCCCTGCAGCCACCCTGTGGGTCTGAAAATTCCTTTGTTTGGACAACCTCCTCTTTTTTGTCAAAGTTTCCTTATCCGGGGCCCAAAAATACAGCAAACTGGTTTCCATGAAAGCGAGTTCTGTGTCAATTTATCAGCATTGCAGAGATGTAAATCCCAATAAAGGCTCAAACGCCAACATTGCAGTACCATTTGCCAGCTCACTCCACTCACTGCTCCTCTCCAACTTCACATCTCCCCCTCAATTCAGACGACCAGCTATGGCAGCCTTGAATGTCTTCCTTTTTCCTTGGCCCGCTACCCCATCCATTCCTGCCATCTCTGTTACATGGTTTTTAGCTGAAATGTTCCCCAAACCACCCTCTCCCAGAGAGGTGTGTTTGCTATAAGGGTGTGACCCTCCTCTTGCTCTCAGGTGCTGTGTTCAAGGCACATTCTCCTTGCATACACACTTCTTGCAGCACACACCCTGGGGACCTGCCTCAAATTGTTTAGCTAAGAGGGCAGGACAGCCCTTTGTCTACTGACCTTGCCCAGATATTCTCTTGGGTGGGAGCAAATGGGATTGCTACCTGAGCTATCGTCATGCAAACCGCAGGGAGCAGGTAATTTGGGATGGGGAAATCTGTCAGTTTCAGTTTCAGTTTCTCATTCCCAACTTTTCTCTCCTGAAGAGTTATCGGCATTTGGGTGTGACTTTTGCTTGATACACACATGTTTCTATGCAATTTTGCACGGCGTATGCAATTCTGCAAAGCAATTTCCCATAATATACAGGCAACTCCCAATGTACATATGGGTTGCGTTCCAAGCCACTGTTTGTTTAAGTGAAATCATGAATATTTGAAACACCACTGAAAAAAGCCTGCAAAGACCTTGTTCCCCTCCCCCCCTCATTCCATCCCTTTTTGTGACGTTTCTGGGTTCAGTGGAATGTGCACACTTATTGAACTCATGTAAATGGGAACTTGCCTAAAATGCATTTTTGTATGTTATTTTCATGAATAGATGCATTTTCACACACTCTTTACCCTAGTATATGCATTTATGTACAAAATATTTGGCTGGAGAATTGCATCGCAAAATTCAGACAAGTGTGAATTGCAAAGATTGGTTGTGTTTTGGATGCCTGATTGCTTTTCAAAGTGCAAATCAGGCAGGTTTGCCTAGAAATGCAGACTAAATCAAATTTCTCCCCAGTCCCTAGAGGTAACCCAAGGCAGGCTTGACTGCTCTTACTCCGGGACTTAGGAAGCTACTTTCCCCCATGTCAGACCATTGACCCATCCAGCTCATTGCTCAATAGTGTCCTGTCTCCTTACACACTTAGTATTCACCAGCTCGTTGCCCCAGAGCCATGATTAGGCAAGATTTTCACCATTATTGCTGAGCCCACAACTCTCTCCCTCTCTCCACACACACACAGATCCACTCCTGGTTTTTTTCTTGTCCCACTTCATTTGAGAATGTTTGTTTAAGGAGCACAACGACGTTGTTCCTTTGCTTAACACTTTCCTCTTGAAGTTTATTGGATAAGGTGTGGCTGTGGAAGGCTGAAGGAGCCTCAAAATTCCCATTAAAATTCCCTGAATCCTTGGAACCTCATTGCTTGTCTGTAGACAATATAGAGACTGGTGGGCTTGGCATAATGCAAGTATTAATGTTACTAAGGCTCTTGCAATCCATGGGTAGCTGCTTTCACCCAGTGGGTGGGGGAAACAGGAGACAGATGAGAGAGGGTGCTCCTTTAAGAGATGTCCAGCTCTACCAGCATACATGAAAAGAAGGCTTATTTTTCAGGGGTTAAGGTTTCACAGGCACCCTCTGTTATGGAGATAATGTTGGTCCATTTCTTTGCCACATTGATGGGACTTTGCAATGGAAGCTTAGAGGAACAGAGTTGGGAAATCTCTAATATGCACATCCCCAGCAGGTGCATGGAAGCTTTGGCCCTGCAGATGTTGCTGAACTACAAATCTCATCAACTCTGAACACTGGCTATTCTTGCTGGGGCTGGTGGGAGTTACAGTTCAGCAACATCTGCAGGACCAGAGGTCCCCACATGTGTAGTAAAGCTTTAAAGTGGAGAGATCAAGGGGGTGAAAAACAAGTTTTGCCCCAAATAGAGATGAGGAATCTGCAGCCCTCCAGATATTGCTGGGCTCCAACTCCCATCAGCTCCAGCCATTGGCACTCCTTGCTACATGATACTACACTACAGCTCCATTTGCCTGGTTGTACCTCCAAACTCTGTTTTGTTAGCTTGTCCTCATGTTGTTTCCAGCTTGCTATTTTAATCACTCACCATTTTGGTCCTGCAGCCACAGAAATTGCCTTACTGGAACGTTTCCCCTCCATTCAAACCAGACCTCCTCAGTTTCCAGAGCTATGAAGCTTTTTATTCTCTACGTTTTTGCTACCATGATAGCTTCAGGTGAGTTGAGTTGTATAACTAGGGGTACAACTAGGCTCTGTCAGAGCAGGCAGCTCAGAGTCCTCTCGCCCCAGCCGAAATTAGGAATGAAAGCAGGATTCTACTCTAATCAATACCTTGGGGTAGGAGAGCTGGGGGAGGGGGGAATCACACCTGGCAAGCAATGCACCTCTTTGGTTTCAGATAGTACATGTGGAGACGAGTCCAAAAGGCTTGGGACACAAATTTTCATGGCTTTCTAGTGGCTATGGTGGCTCATTTCCCATAAGTAATGTATTTAGTATTAACTCTGGATGTAAATGCTCGATTCTGATGAAACTAAGCCTCCGAGAGCAAAATATACATTAGGAGGCTTCATTTGGTCAGAATCGAGCAAACACTTCCAGAGTTAACACTAAATACATCGCATCTAGTAAATGAGCCACCTTAGGTACTAGAGGGCTGTGAAAATTTGTGCCCCGGTCTTTTTAGACTCATTACCCATGTACTATCTGATACCAAAGGAGTGAATTGGCTGCCAGTAGGGTTGCCGGACTCAATAGAGAACAGGACTTCTGTGCCTTTAATTGCCCTGCTCTCTTTTGAGTCTGGAAACCTTAAAGAGAAACCATCAGACCCTTTGCTTGGAAATTAAACAAAGGGTCTGCTGGTTTCTCTTTAAGGTTTCCAGACTCAAAAGAGAGCCGGGCAATTAAAGGCACAGAATTCCTGTCCTCTATTGAGTCTGGCAACCCTAGTTGCCAGATGTGAAGAATATTGGTGTTATTTTCAGCTCTCCTACCCCACTTAATCTCATTTTTGACCACATCCAGCTTACCTCCACTCATGGTTCTTACATTCCAGGTTCCTATGCAATATTTTTCTTTACAGCATCGGACTTTCCTTTCGCTTCCAGGCATATCCGCAACTGAGTGTCCTTTCGGCTTTGGCCCAGCCGCTTCATCAGCTCTGAATCTACTTGTACTTGTCCTCCGCTCTTCCTCAGTAGCATGTTGGACGCCTTCCGACCTGAGGGGCTCATCTTCCAGCGTCATAACTTTTATATGCCTGTTGTCTTTGTCCATGGAGTTTTCTTGGCAGGGATACTGGAGTGGCTTGCCAGTTCCTTCTCCAGGTGGATCACGTTTAGTCAAAACTCTCCACTATGACCTGTCCATCTTGGGTGGCCCTGCATGGCATAGCTCATAGCTTCTCTGAGTTATTCAAGCCCCTTCGCCACGACAAGGCATTGATCCATGAAGGGGTACGACAAGGTTGTATATTGTCTCCCTGCTTATTTAACTTATATGCAGAATTCATCATGCGAAAGGCTGGACTAGATGAATCCCAAGCCGGAATTAAGATTGCCGGAAGAAATATCAACAACCTCAGATATGCAGATGACACAACCTTGATGGCAGAAAGCGAGGAGGAATTAAAGAACCTTTTAATGAGGGTGAAAGAGGAGAGCGCAAAATATGGTCTGAAGCTCAACATCAAAAAAACCAAGATCATGGCCACTGGTCCCATCACCTCCTGGCAAATAGAAGGGGAAGAAATGGAGGCAGTGAGAGATTTTACTTTCTTGGGCTCCTTGATCACTGCAGATGGTGACAGCAGTCACGAAATTAAAAGACGCCTGCTTCTTGGGAGAAAAGCAATGACAAACCTAGACAGCATCTTAAAAAGCAGAGACATCACTTTGCCGACAAAGGTCCGTATAGTTAAAGCTATGGTTTTCCCAGTAGTGATGTATGGAAGTGAGAGCTGGACCATAAAGAAGGCTGATCGCCGAAGAATTGATGCTTTTGAATTATGGTGCTGGAGGAGACTCTTGAGAGTCCCATGGACTGCAAGAAGATCAAACCTATCCATTCTTAAGGAAATCAGCCCTGAGTGCTCCCTGGAAGGACAGATCGTGAAGCTGAGGCTCCAATACTTTGGCCACCTCATGAGAAGAGAAGAATCCTTGGAAAAGACCCTGATGTTGGGAAAGATTGAGGGCACTAGGAGAAGGGGACGACAGAGGACAAGATGGTTGGACAGTGTTCTCGAAGCTACGAACATGAGTTTGACCAAACTGCGGGAGGCAGTGCAAGACAGGAGTGCCTGGCGTGCTATGATCCATGGGGTCACGAAGAGTCGGACACGACTAAATGACTAAACAACACCCCACTTAATAGACTAACATACCTCACAGAGCTGTTGTGAGAATAAAAGTAACTGGAGAAGGGGGACTCACGTACATCAAGGGTGATAACTCTGTAGTGCTGGGGAGCTGCAGGTCAGGGCTTCCCCCAAAGGATTGTGGGAACTGTAGTTCATGAAGGTTACTGAGAGGAGTTAGGATGCCCCAATTTCCCTCATACAGCTGCAGTTCCCAGAGCTAGATGGCTGCTATTCATACAATCAATCCCAGGGAACGCTGGGAACTGCAGATGTGGGAGGGGAACAAGGCCCTGCTAACAACTCTCAGCACCCTTAACGAACCGCAACTCCCAGAGTTATTGGGGGGGAGCCATGACTACATCACAGTGTTTTAAATGTGTGGAGCAATTGTGGCCTAGGTTGTGCTGGTGTGAAACAGCAGTTTCTCCAGCACATCACCCTCGGAGGAAAGGTCGAGTTCAGAAAGTAAAACATAAACAAAAGAAATAACAGGCAGGTCATAATTGCAATGGTTGTTGTCATTTACTGTTATTGATATTATTATTTTTCCCTCAGCAAAATCCTTGAGTTGTGAATGTACAAACTGCACAAGTGGAACAACTTGCACAGCCGACAAAGAAGGAGCCTGCATCGCTGTGACAGGGAACATTAAAACTGGTAGGTAGGTGAATGCACCTCTGAGGGCATTTCCAGATAACAGTAACAGAACACTTGCTGGAAATGTAGGTTTTAAAAAATGTGGTTGGTGGGGGCAAAATACAGCCAAGATTTTCATGATATTGAATCCCATGTCCAATACCAAGCTCTCCATTTGAATAGTGCAAACTTGACAGCGTATTACAGATTGTAACAGGAGATCAGGCACTGGCTGGGTGAGGAATGGCAGTGGGAGCCGCCCTCTCAAGAGCCTCCCAGCAAGTGCACAGAACATGCCGACTTAAGATCCTGGATCCTGGTGGTGTGACGCGGAAAAGCAGTTTGCAGAAGGGTCGAGCTGGGAGGTGCTGGAAGCAGGGGGTTTGAGCAACCAAGAGGGGTCAGGAGGAGAGTCTTCCAAGACAGGGATAGAGGCTGAGCGTCATAGACTCAGATAGAGAGGAGTCAAAGATTGGCTAATTGTCTTCTGTGTCTGCTGTGTGTGTGCCTACCTCGTGGTTGACTTGGCTCCTTGACAGCTCCTTGACACAGGGGCACCACTGCCCTTTTACTAAGAATCACTGCTGACCAGAAGTGTAAATACATAAGTGCTTGACCATTGTGCTTCTTGACAGTATGCTTTAATGCAGGGGTGGGGGCACCGCAGGTCCAGGGCCTGAATGCAGCCCTCCAGCCTTTTTACTCATCCCTTGGGGCTCTTACTAGGCCCAGCCCCCCTTTCCCAGCCCCCCTATTTCCATAGGCCCCACTCTTCACTGGCTGTGCTCCATCTTTGAGTGCTTTTGCCCAGTTGGAAGTGTCCTTGGCCAGCGATAATACCTCTTTGCTTGCCTGGAGGCAGTGAAGTCTGTGTAGAAACCCCTGACTTTTGCAAGACTGGAATGCAGTTGAGCATACAAAGAGAAGAATGCTATAGCTTCACCCACTTTTGCCCCTGCCACCACTGGCCCCTGGAAAACAGCCCATGATGCAATGTGGCTCTGAGGCTGAAAAAAAAACTGCTTTAGTGGAAAGGTGATATTGCTTAGCCATTGGTTTTAACACATGTTGTTGTTATTCTGATGTCTTTAACACCTTTCTGATTTCTACTTTTTTGAAGCTGAAGGCTCCAATGCAACGCCAGGTATATTCAGTGGCTGTTGGAGCAGGCAGACCCCTTTGGCATGCGAAGAGGAGGAGATACTCGTCACAGCAGGGAAGCAATTTTCCTGGAACACCAAAACCATATGCTGCCGCGAGGACAACTGCAATGCTGTTAACCCTGAAGGTATGTGGGGTCCAGGACTGATTAAGGTCAAGGAGGACTCTCAGAAATGGATAGGTGTATTTTCATGCAAAATACCCTGGGAGTTTTTATTGAAGGGCATTATGAAAATGATTAACAATGCATATAGTAAGTCAGGAAAATGAAGGATATAGCACAAGAGCGTTCTTGTCTTGTTGATTGTGAAAAGAGCTATTGACCTGGCTTTGCACAAGCTGACAAAAGTGCTTGGGGTTCTTTACTGGCTGGAAGCCTCTCTCCAAACTTTGCAAGGTCACATCATTCAGGTATCATGGGAGGCAGAATCTGTTTTAAGCTGGTCCAAAATTGGGCAGTTTATCTGTGATGCGCCCAGCTGGAGAAGGCTACAACTTGCACTTTGGAGATCTGACTGTGGATGTTCTTTCTGTTTACTTACTCATTTCATCACTCCTGCAGCGCTAAAGGAAGACACCACTCCCAGCGAACTGATGTGCCCAACATGCTTTGCTCTCGGCTCTGAGTCCTGCAGTGCCACCAATATGAAATGCGCCAAATCCCAGAACCATTGCCTTACCATTACTGGGACTATCACAACAGGTAAATCAGAATGTAGAATCATAGAATCATAGAGCTGGAAGGGACCCCAAGGGACATTTTGTCCAACCCCCTGCGATGCAGGAATCTCAGCTAAAACATCCATGAGAGATGGCCAGTGTGATGACTGCGGATTTCATTCATTCATTTCATTTTAATCCAGCTCTTATTCCAAGGAGTTCAGCCTCTCCCTTGCTCTCTCATAAACCTTATGAGGTAGGTTAGGCTAAGAGATAATAACTGGCCGAAATCCAGTTATTTCATCTCAGATTCTACTTAGATTCTAAGTGGGTACTCTAACCACTGCACTGAACTGGCTCTACAGTGGGTGGGTGTGGGTTTATTTCCCCTAAAATAATGCATTTTGATTGTTATTTTCATTGATATTTGCATTTGTTATGCACACTTTCCCCTAATATAAGGGGGGGGGTTATTAAAAAAATTGAGAACTGCATTGCAAAATTCAGAGAAGTGAAAATTTCAAAGAACAGCTGTGGTTCCCCAAAGAGACCCAAATAACTGGCTTGGCCAGAACTCACTGTTAGCCTGGCTCAAAATGGTCACATTTTTTGAGGTGCTGTTTATATCTTTTTGCATCATGCCCCATATCCCCATTGAAAAGACCTCAAGGTAGCATAGAACTTGGCATGCAGGCATGCAGTATGTTTCCGAGCACAGTTCAAAGTGTTGGTGCTGACCTTTAAAGCCCTAAATAGCCTCGGTCCAGTATACCTGAAGGAGCGTCTCCACCCCCATCGTTCTGCCCAGACCCTGAGGTCCAGTACCGAGGGCCTTCTGGCGGTTCCCTTGTTGCCAGAAGCCAAATTGCAGGGAACCAGGCAGAGGGCCTTCTCAGTGGTGGTGCCTGCCCTGTGGAACACCCTCCCATCAGATTTCAAAGAGAAAAACAGCTACCAGATTTTTTAGAAGACATCTGAAGGCAGCCCTGTTTAGGGAGGCTTTTAATGTTTAATAGATTATTTTACAGTATTTCATTTTTCTGTTGGAAGCCGCCCAAAGTTGCTGGGGTATAAATAATAAATTATTGTTGTTGTTAGGTGGCACATTAAGGTAGATGACAAAGGTTTTGTGAAGCTAGATTAAAAATTGACCAAAAGGATAAAAAAGGTTGTTCTTAGGGGAAAGGTTTAAAAATATGAATGATTACAAGCACGCAAAACAAACCCCTAAAATGGAGTAAAAGTTCAAAATTGAAATGGAGGATGTTTGCAGCTTTCCTGCTAGATATAGTTCCTATAGTGAAAGAATGGTGTTAAATTTGTGGTTTCTTGCACCTACCAGCCCTTGGCATTATAACACCTGCATTTCGCCTGGTTCCCCAACATACACTCTGGCTACGTGATGCCCTTGGTCCCCAGTTCACAAAACTCAAGGAAGTACAAGCTCCTTAGTCCCAACTGCCGGTATTGCCTATGTGAAATCCCACCTCATACCTTCCTCAAAGAATTTACCATCTTCTAATTGGATTTCTGGACAGGTCAGGTTTAACAGGTTAACCTCATAATCCCCAAATCAACCCAGATGCAAGGTTTTTCTTCTTCAGGATGGTCCATTTCCTTTACAGCAGGGATGATATAATTTCTTTCCCCTATTGTCCTTTTGCAGGTACTACAACTGAGCTCTTTTTTGGGGAAGGGTGTGCTACCCCTACAGCAAGCAACCTTGCCAGTGGCACGAAGCTGACCTTTGGAGAGGTCACTTACATGATTACCAGCAGCCACATAGAGAAAGCTAAATATGGGCCTAGCCAGGACATCCCCACATCCTCCTCTAAACCTTCCACCACCTTGTCTTCCTCCAACTCTTCCACCACCCCAACCCCCTCTAAAACACCCACCACCTTGTCTTCCTCCAACTCTTCCACCACCTCATCCTCCTCTAAAACACCCACCACCTTGTCTTCCTCCAACTCTTCCACCACCTCATCCTCCTCTAAAACACCCACCACCTTGTCTTCCTCCAACTCTTCCACCACCTCATCCTCCTCTAAAACACCCACCACCTTGTCTTCCTCCAACTCTTCCACCACCCCAACCCCCTCTAAAACACCCACCACCTTGTTTTCCTCCAACTCTTCCACCACCTCATCCTCCTCTAAAACACCCACCACCTTGTCTTCCTCCAACTCTTCCACCACCCCAACCCCCTCTAAAACACCCACCACCTTGTCTTCCTCCAACTCTTCCACCACCTCATCCTCCTCTAAAACACCCACCACCTTGTCTTCCTCCAACTCTTCCACCACCTCATCCTCCTCTAAAACACCCACCACCTTGTCTTCCTCCAACTCTTCTACCACCTCATCCTCCTCTAAAACACCCACCACCTTGTCTTCCTCCAACTCTTCCACCACCCCAACCCCCTCTAAAACACTCACCACCTTGTCTTCCTCTAACTCTTCCACCACCTCATCCTCCTCTAAAACACTCACCACCTTGTCTTCCTCCAACTCTTCCACCACCCCAACCCCCTCTAAAACACCCACCACCTTGTCTTCCTCCAACTCTTCCACCACCTCATCCTCCTCTAAAACACCCACCACCTTGTCTTCCTCCAACTCTTCCACCACCTCATCCTCCTCTAAAACACCCACCACCTTGTCTTCCTCCAACTCTTCCACTACCCCAACCCCCTCTAAAACACCCACCACCTTGTCTTCCTCCAACTCTTCCACCACCTCATCCTCCTCTAAAACACCCACCACCTTGTCTTCCTCCAACTCTTCCACCACCTCATCCTCCTCTAAAACACCCACCACCTTGTCTTCCTCCAACTCTTCCACCACCTCATCCTCCTCTAAAACACCCACCACCTTGTCTTCCTCCAACTCTTCTACCACCTCATCCTCCTCTAAAACACCCACCACCTTGTCTTCCTCCAACTCTTCCACCACCTCATCCTCCTCTAAAACACCCACCACCTTGTCTTCCTCCAACTCTTCCACCACCCCAACCCCCTCTAAAACACTCACCACCTTGTCTTCCTCCAACTCTTCCACCACCTCATCCTCCTCTAAAACACCCACCACCTTGTCTTCCTCCAACTCTTCCACCACCCCAACCCCCTCTAAAACACTCACCACCTTGTCTTCCTCTAACTCTTCCACCACCTCATCCTCCTCTAAAACACTCATCACCTTGTCTTCCTCTAACTCTTCCACCATCCCAACCTCCTCTAAAACACTCACCACCTTGTCTTCCTCCAACTCTTCCACCACCCCTATCTCCACTAAAACCTCTACCATCCCAAACAAATCTGCTAAACCTGCAACCACCTACACCTCTGCTAGTTCTGTTTTCACCATCCTACTGCCAAGTCTCCTTGGGCTCCTGCTGGACAAATTTCTTTACTGATGTCATTTGGCCCAAGACACCTTCTCTACCCAAGTTAAGAAGAGCATCTTCAACACAATACAATACAATACAATACAATACAATACAATACAATACAATACAATACAATACAATACAATACAAGAACAGAGGGTACCAATCCCAGAAGTTTAATGTACATTTTCCCCCAATATACCTTTTTGTAGACATGTTTTGCTGGGTGAACTGCATCACAAAGTGAGGAAAAGTGTGAATTTCAAAGGACAGGTGCATTTTGATTCACATATTGGTGAATTTGGTGCGTTCTCATTAAAATGAGAACCAAAACATTTTAATTTATTTTTTGCTTTCATCCCCTGGTGGAAGTTGCACCAAACTTCCCAATGAGACTTACTTCAGAATAGATGTGCATAGGCTTGCACTCCCAGTCTCTTTACAATCACCTCTGAATGTGGAACAATTATTATTTCCCCCAGGGATTGTGAAAGAAATGACCCGAAATTTGTAGTTTATTTTATTTTGGGGTGTGTATGTTTAATTTTAATTCAATTGTGTTGTTGTTTTTCTTTAAGTTTTTATTTGTCAACACCATTAAATTATATGTTTTTGATCAGATAAAAATAAATATTCTTAAAAGCGCCAAATACCTCTGAATGTGGAACAACAACTGGAGAGTGTGTTTTTTTTTGGTTTTTTTTGGTTGAATACAAATATAAATTCTATAAGATGGACTTGCAAAGACAAAGAGGGGAGTATTCCTCATCCTTTAATAATTGCATACAGTAGATGAGAACATTTCTCTCTCTAACATGACTATTAAAGGTACATGGGCCTTGCCCCCCCCCTGCATCTAACCACCCTAACATGCTGGCGTGGCTCTTTTCATCAATAAGCAAATATCCCTTTGGTAAACAACATCCTTTGCCTGGTCCAGCTTTCTCGAGTTCTGCACAAGTCCAAAGTCCAAGAGGAATGGAGACGGGTCTGCAGTGGAAAATGTTTACATTTCCAAGGGAGCACAGAGCTGATTTGCATCCTTCCCAGGAGACCTGCTCAACAATCATTAATATCCATAGACACAGTAGTCCAGGATCTCAGTTTGGCTTTCAAGGTCTAAACCATGGCAGGAGAGCCCGTGGCCCTTGAGATGTCACAGAATCACAGATTTGTAGAGTTGGAAGGGACATGGGGCTCACCTAGTCCAACCCCCTGCAGTACAGGAACTGCATCTCCCATTATTTCTGACCAGTGCCCATACCAGTTTGGGCTGATGGCAGAAGGAGCCCAGGAGCATTCTGAGGATCACAGGCTCCAAATCCCTGCTCTAAAAGACACAAGTTTCTACATATGAAGAATGCTACAGAATACTGAGTATTTTAAAATATGCCTAACAAAACCAAGCTTTGCGTGGACAGGCGGAGACCCCTACCCCAAACCAATGCCGGCTCCCACGTGGAATAAAGACACACGACACTGTGTTATGGGATTAAAATTGGCCACAACTTTATTTAAGATTCAGATGAAGGGAGACCTTGGCTTAGGCCTTGGGCGTTTATCCCTCCCAGTCCCCAGCCGGGGATCTGGGGAACATCAGGGTTATCCAGATTGAGTGGGGATTTGACTGGCTCTGGAGAACATCTGTTCAAGCAGAGAGCCCGCCCCCCCCCCAATTCGCCGCAACACGGGGAAGACCAATGGCAGCCTCTTGGCATATGGCCAATGACTTCCCTCAAAACAACCCCTTTAACGGGGAACCCCGGGATTGCCACCGTGGGGGGAGGGGTGCATGGGTCACAGCTTCACGGACCCCCCCCATTTTAGGGAAGAAAGACTAAAGGATTCCACCCAAGGCCTGAAACCGCCAAAGTTGTGACGTTTTGCTATGGGGAAGGCAAAACCTGCCAATGCAGGAAAATTCCGGCCCTCGAACAGCAACCAATACGTAGCAGTGCCAGCATACCTGTGAAAAAGAAGTTAACCTGCAAAAGAAGGCTTAAATGAGGGAGGGTGGGGTGGGAGGAGCTCTGGAACCGACTGTGACTCCCCAGGTAAGTTCCACCCTTTATTGTGTGGGTGAGGAAGTCCCACCCCTTACCTGGCCAACTCCCCTGGCAATGTCTCCCCCACTGGGATTGGTTGACAGTCCGAGGTTGGGTGGAAACCTACAGGTATCCAGACCGGGGGGGGGGGGGGGGAATGGCAGGCAAAACTGCTAGCAGCCGTGTAGGATCAGGGGTGCTGCGCGCGTCCACGCAAATTACGCCCCCCATTTTGATGTGGGGAGCAGTCATTGTAAACATTCTCCCCCCTTTGCTTCTTGCATTTTATTTTATACATTGCTTTGAGGCACATATGTATGACAATAAATAAATAAATAAGTTAGTTGGTTAGTTAGTTAGTTAGTTAGTTAATTAAAAGCAAACTCTTGTTAAGGAAATAGACCCCTGATTTTTGTGCGTGTGTTTTTGTGTGTATCTTCCTATATGTATAAAAATCTAAGGCTGTCTTCACGCAGCTCCCGTTGGAGGTTTAGTATGGCCACATCACAATCTGGAATTACATGAAGTCAATGTGGGGCATGGGAGCAAAGGAGAAAGCAGACTGTTTTTTTGGTGGCCTTTGGCTGAGGGTCTGAGCAATTTCTAAAGTCTTTAAAAGTTCTTACACACCTTTGCCCTGAGTCCTCACTTCCTTGCAAAGGTGCAGGGGGTGGGGACTCATCTGCAGCAGGAAAATAAAGATCTTCCTTGCTTTCCTTCTACTGGTTCCTGTTTCCAATTTAGAAGATATACTTTATTAACAAGCAAACATCCATATATATATATATATATATATATATGTAAAAATGTAAAGTGTCCATGTTTGCGGGCATCCACTTTTCTCCAAAACCGCTTGACTGATTGAGTTGAAATTTTGACTCAACGTTCCATTCCAATACGCAAATGTTTGCATAAACTAAAATTATGTCACAAATGTCACAGGTAAAAACATGATTTTAGGTTAAAAAAATAGCGCCCTCCAGTGGATGTGAAACGAACAGACGCCATAGCCCCATCTGCTAGACTTTAAAGGAAAACATGCCTCAGGGATCGGGGGGGGGGGGTCTCCACAACCATACCCTCTGCTGGGAGAGGGAGGGCAGTAGGTAGGCCGGGAGCCAGGCCGGGCCTCGCTGCTCCACACCTCCCACCACCCACGGTCACTGCTGCCACCACTGCCGAGAGACCCAGGCCGGACCCCGCAGTTGCCTCTGCCTCTGATGCCACCTCCGACGCAAGAGGCAGGCTGCGCCTCGACTCTCTTCCCCTCTGCCGACGGCCGGAGACGGAGACCAGCAGCCAGCCCGGGAGACAGGCAGGGGCTCGCCACTTCTCACCTCCACTGGGGGAAATGGGAGACCCTCACCAACAGTGCCTACAGGTAGCCCACCTCCCCACTCGACCACTGGGATCCACCGGGGGACCCACATAGAACCTACCCAAACTGTGCATGCTATATATGAGGGGAAAATAGAGAGGGTTCGGGGGGGAAGGTTCACATCCTCTCCCTGTCCTGGGAAACGGGGACCCTAATTAGGCCACAGGAATGCGTGGCTGGGTACAGCTAGTATATGTGTAAAATTCAGCAACTGAACTTAATCTTCGCTAATTGAACGAGATAACTGACAATCTTGCTTTTAAGATTGCCTCTGCTAAAATAGCCCTTTAGGACTGCAGCCAACCAGAATAACAATAGAGTTTTGTTAAGTTTCTATTTCCCGTAACAACTTAAGTTTCACTTTCCTGTTGAACTTCCTGGCAAGGACAGCCTCTAGTCTCCTAGACCAATGTCTCCAGCTGAAAACAAAATCATAGAATCATAGAATCATAGAGTTGGAAGAGACCACAAGGGCCATCCAGTCCAACCCCCTGCCAAGCAGGAAACACCATCAAAACATTCTTGACATATGGCTGTCAAGCCTCTGCTTAAAGACCTCCAAAGAAGGAGACTCCACCACACTACTTGGCAGCAAATTCCACTGTCGAACAGCTCTTACTGTCAGGAAGTTCTTCCTAATGTTTAGGTGGAATCTTCTTTCTTGTAGTTTGAATCCATTGCTCTGTGTCTGCTTCTCTGGAGCAGCAGAAAACAATCTTTCTCCCTCCTCTATATGACATCCTTTAATATATTTGAACATGGCTATCATATCACCCCTTAACCTTCTCTTCTCCAGGCTAAACATACCCAGTTTCCTAAGCCGTTCCTCATAAGGCATCGTTTCAGGCCTTTGACCATTTTGGTTGCCCTCTTCTGGACACGTTCCAGCTTGTCTGTATCCTTCTCGAACTGTGGTGCCCAGAACTGGACACAGTACTCCAGGTGAGGTCTGACCAGAGCAGAATACAGTGGTACTATTACTTCCCTAGATCTAGATGCTATACTCCCATTGATGCAGCCCAGAATGGCATTTTAGCTGCTTTTTTAGCTGTTGTCTACCAAGACTCCTAGATCCTTCATTAATTCTCCAGGGGATTAGAAAAAGTCCTAATATAGAGCAGGCACCCCCAAACTTCGGCCCTCCAGATGTTTTGGACTACAATTCCCATCATCCCTGACCACTGGTCCTGTTAGCTAGGCATCATGGGAGTTGTAGGCCAAAACATCTGGAGGGCCGCAGTTTGGGGGTGCCTGATGTAGAGAATATGTCTATCAATACCCACCAGCCATAGTGGCTATTTATCTGTCTGTTTGTTGGACATGCCTCTGAATACCTGAGGAAGAATAGCAAGGGAGGAAGACTTACAGCATTTATACTCCACCATTCATCTAAAAAGCATGGCTTACAAAAACTAGTTCCTTAATGTTCTGATTGTGGGCTTTCCCTTGCTTCCTGTAGGAAACAGGAAGTAGGACTAGGAAGTAGGACTAGACAGGCTTGTGACGTGATCCAGGAGGACTCTCTGTATTAGTTATTAAGTTTCTATCCCACTCTTCCTTCCAAAGGAGCCAATGGAGACAAACATCAACGTGTTAAAACAGTACAGTGGAATCTTGTTTTTTGAGCATCTCAGAAGCTGAAAGATTTGGAACCTGAATGCCAAAAACCCGGAAGTAATTGCTTCCGTTTTTGAATGCATCTCAGAAGTCGAATGGCTTCCAAGACGCGTTTCTCCATTTTATCAATGGATTTTGCTGACCGCTCATTGATCCTCGGTTTTCGAACGTTTTGGAAGTCGAACGGTCAGATTACGTTCGGAAACCATGGTTCCACTGTACAATATAAATATACCTGAAACACTCAGGCCCCATCAGTGCTATATATTTAAAGTACTATGGTACCATTTTAAATAATAATAATAATAATAATAATAATAATAATAAGAGTTTAGACTTGATATCCCGCTTTATCACTACCCGAAGGAGTCTCAAAGCGGCTAACATTCTCCTTTCCCTTCCTCTCCCACAACAAACACTCTGTGAGGTGAGTGGGGCTGTGAGACTTCAGAGAAGTGTGACTAGCCCAAGGTTACCCAGCAGCTGCATGTGGAGGAGCGGAGACATGAACCCGGTCCCCCATATTACAAGTCTACCGCTCTTAACCAGTACACCACACTGGCTCTATATAATTGTAATAATAATAATAATAATAATAATAATAATAATAATAATAATAATGTTATTTATTCCCCACTCATCTGGCTGGGTTTCCCCCACCCACTCTGGGTGGCTTACAGCACACACAAAAAGTAAAACATTAGACATTAAAAACTTCCTGATACAGGGCTGCCTTCAGATGTCTTCTAAAAGTCAGATACAGTCATACCTCGGTTTAAGTACGCTTCGGTTTTAGTACTTTCAGTTTAAGTACTCCGCGGACCTGTCTGGAACGGATTAATCCACTTTCAATGGGAAAGTTCGCTTCAGGTTAAGTACGGACTTTCAGAACCAATTACGCTCATACTTCAGGTTAAGTACGCTTTAGGTTGAGTACTCCGTGGACCCGTCTGGAACAGATCAATCCACTTTCCATTACTTTCAATGGGAAAGTTCGCTTCAGGTTAAGTACGGACTTCCAGAACCAATTACGCTCATACTTCAGGTTAAGTACGCTTTAGGTTGAGTACTCCGTGGACCCGTCTGGAACAGATCAATCCACTTTCCATTACTTTCAATGGGAAAGTTCGCTTCAGGTTAAGTACGCTTCAGGTTAAGTACAGACTTCTGGAACCAAATGTGTACTTAAACCGAGGTACCACTGTAGTTGTTTATTTCCTTGACATCTGATGGGAGGGTGTTCCACGGGGCGGGTGCCACTACCGAGAAGACCCTCTGCTTGGTTTAAACAGTCATTTGAAACAGTCATGGCTTGCTACCACAGGTATCCTGGAAACTCTACCTTGTTAAAGGTGATGAGAGTTTTTAGAAGATCCTTAGACCCCTCACAGTTGGAAGTCAGCTAAGGTCAGGAAGGATGAGACTAATTCTTTCAGCTTTTTCTCCCCCGCCCCACCTTTTTTTTTTAAACTGAGCTTGCAGGCATGACTTGCTGCAAAATGAAGGGACTTCTTTAGTCAGAAGGGCTACTTTATCCTTACATTCCTTTTGCAGGCACTGCCCTGTCCTGGAACCCCCCCCCCCTTTTACGAGAATTTTTTACATCCATTGTTTTATCTCCTTCCAATTTGTTAGATTTCCCGTACAATTACAGGAAATTCCTGGAAACCTTTTCTCATAATAAGGATGGGGGAAGAAATTAATTTCAGTTTGCGTTTTGGGGCGAACCTCCCTAAGCTGCATTTTCCGACGCAATATGCAAACCATTGAAATTCACAGTTCTCCAAATTTTGCAGCATGGTTCTACAGCCAAGGAACGTTTACAGAAATGTATATAGTAAAGTATTCACGGAAGTAATACATTAGTAATACATGGGGTCACGAAGAGTCGGACACGACTAAACGACTAAACAACAACAACAACAACAACAACAACAACAACAACACATTAGTGAAAAGGTGTGTGTCTTAGGCACAATTCCATCCAATATGTGTATATTTAGAAATAGTTGCATTAAAATGCTGATGAATGTTTATGAGAACTCTTTTTAAAATAATAATAAAAGTCTCCACACTAATGTAGAATTGTGAAGAACTGAACTTCAGAAAAAAAATAGAAACTGGGAGAAACCAAAATCGACAGATTTGCCTGTCCCTATCTCATGCGCTCCACCTTAAAACCTCTTCAAGTCAGGGCAGCCCCTCGTTTCCTTCTGGTGTTTGGAGGAAGACAGTCCTAAACAAACCATTGTTAGGACATTGGATTCTCAGATCTCCCCTCAAGTTTGCCCAGATATTTCAACCTTGTTTCCTTCTTTACCACACCTCACAATGAATCACAACGTCTCTCCTCCACCTTAAAAGTCTCTCCCCGAAGCTGCCCTTTCTTCTCATATCTACTCCCTGCCCACTGATAGCGGGCACTTACTCACCTTTCCCTAGAGAGTATATATACACACACAACCAACCCAATGCCTCTCAGCTCTGCATAAAGATATCGCATCAACAAAGAAGGGGGAAAACCAGGTAAGAGAGGAACTCTTTGCTATGGATATTAGTCAACTTTACAGCCAGGACTTGCTGGTGCTTGGGAAGGGATGCTTGCCTAGGACCTGAACAGCAAAGGGAAGATATTTGGGAGGGTCTGTATGAAGCTGTTCTATGACATCCCAGCACAACTTGGTGCATTTACCCTCTGGGGACTCTTCCAGGGTGCATGACCCGTTTTGTGGTTTGCTGCCAGGAGCGTTGAGCTACAGAGTCTTCCTACACAGACATCCTAGAACATGCCTGGCACCCACCTGGTAGCTCTGCATGGCCAGAGGTGATCAGGAGTGGAAGGCAAGCTGTCTTTGCAACATCCTCACTCCTCCAGGCCATGATGGGCAAAACGTGGAACCACAGTGCTGCCCCATTCACTCACAATACCACTGGTTCACTGTGTACAGTCACATTTTTCTTCAGTCCCAGTTAGCTTGTTTACTCCTGCTCCAGAAGGTAGGACTTGAACCCATGTCTTCAAGTTATAAGAAAGGAGATTCTGACTAAACATCAGGAAGAACTTTTAAGAGCTGTTCTACCATGGAATGGACTCGCTTGGAAGGTGGTGGACTTTTCTTCCTTGGCGGTTTTTTAAGCAGAGGTTGGATGGCCTTGTGTAATGCATACTTTAATTGAGATTCCTGCATTGTAGGGGGTTGGAGTAGATGATGGGCAGGGTCCCTTCCAACTATATGATTCTATGAACTGATCATCCTGATTGGTATTTTATTTTCCATGGACATAGCCACCTTAGATTTCCACTAAAGAAAAGAAAACAAGTGGGGAGTTGTACTTCTGCAATCCTTTCAGTTCCCATGAGCATTCTGATATTTGCCGCTTGTTTCTCGGTGGACTCATTTTGGTCAATGTGGCTTTCAGCCACCAACAGCTGAGTTTGCTATTAGGGGAGGTCACCAAGCTTTTAATGCCTGTAGGCAGACATGCAAATCAAGGAAACTGTTGTGTGCAGCACACACATGCAGCAGCCTATTCTACTGGTTACTCGGTAGCCACCATTGCCTGGTTTCTCCAAGATTGAAAAATCAATGGAATTTTGATATCGGTGGTTGAAATCAGTGCAGTTGTTAAAGGTTCAGTCTTCTATCTTGATTCAAAATGGCATCCAGTCATATTCAAATATAGTTCAAAACCTGCCTCTTGATGTCAGGTACCATTTTGTAAAATTTAGTTACACCTGTCAATGCGATTTTGATAAGCTTCAGTCCAACCCCTCGATTCAAAATGGTCTCCTATTGCATCCAAATGAAAACTTGATTCCTGTTCTTGGGCACCATCATGAAAGAAAAATGGTTACAATATCTTAAGAGGTGTCCAAATGCACAGTGAACAGGGAAACAACTTCCCCTAAAAAAATGTATTTTTTCAAGTGTAATTTCAGTGGGGAGGTGAATCTGTGGGAACCAGGAAAGGTCACCAATCTGAATAGCTTTAAAAGGTGAGGGGTAGATAAACCAATGGTGGATGACTATCAGTGGCTACTAGTCATGATGGCTACATTATCACTAGTATCTGAGGTAGCATGCCTCTCAATTCCAGCTTTTGGTGATTCTGAGCAGGCAAAATAATAATAATAATAATAATAATAATAATAATAATAATAATAATAATAAATTTATTATTTATACCCCGCCCATCTGGTTGGGTTTCCCCAGCCACTCTGGGCGGCTCCCAAAAGAATATTAAAAACACGATAAAACATCAAACATTTAAAATTTCCCTAAACAGGGCTTCCTTCAGTTGTCTTCTAAAAGTCAGATACAGTGAAACCTCGGTTTATGCCGTTTACGCCTACCTCCGTTTTCCAACGCCGTGGACCCGGAAGTGTTTACATCCAGGTTCCGCGGCGTCAGATGCACAGATGCAATCTGTGGAGCTCACGCATGCGCAGAAGCAATCTGTGCATTGTGTGCGTGCGCAGAAGCGTGCCTTCAGCGAGCGAATGCCTCGGCGAGCGAACGCCTCCACGAAACGGATTGCGTTCACAAAGCGAGGTACCACTGTAGTTGTTTATTTCCTTGACATCTGATGGGAGGAAAGGGTTGGCGCTACTACCAAGAAGGCCTTCTGCCTGGTTCCTTGTAACCTCACTTCTCACGGTAAGGGAACCATCAGAAAGCCCTCAGAGCTGGACTTCAGTGTCCAGGCTGAATGAATGGGGGTAGAGATGCTCTTTCAGGTATACTGGGCTGAGGCCGTGCTGTTGCAGTCATGTTCTGTTTATCTGGGGTTCCCACAGGTACCTTGCCAGCCACTGTGAGGACAAAATGCTGGACTAGATAGGCTTTTGGTTTATCAGGGTCTATACATTTTCTGCATGACATCCCTTCATCAAGACACTATCCTGTTCCTCCAGTTCTTCCAACACTTCCTCATAGGACTTGGGGTCATAGCTGGTGTTACTTCTCCTCCAAGTGTGCCCATTGAAATCTATGGACATGACTTTGTCCCATTACTTTCAATGGGTATACTCTGAGTAGAACTTAGTTGGAGGCAACCCTTGGTTTCCAGATCTCTCAGTCGCCCTGGTCACCCTCCTTTAGACACTTTTTATTTTGTCATTCCTCCTTAGAATGTGAACCAGTGTTCTAGACCCAACACACTTACGTATAAATGCATGTGGATGAATATCAAGGTACCATGCAGTGCGCACTCCACTTTCTCATGCTCTGCGGTTGCCCATGTACTGCTGATAACACTGTTGATAGCTGTATGTTTGCCTAATGTATCTAAAAAGAACAAACACCTTCCTTGTTTTAAATGACATCAGGGCAACCTACGGCACAGTAAATGATGTTAGCAGCTCATGGCAGTGGGTGGAGAAGTCATGGGTTTCGGCTCAGGCAATGACATCACTGAGAGTGTTAGAGCACTGAGGTATATATATATAACCACCCCAGTGGGAAGATGTCAGGGGGAACAAGGCAAAATGTCTTTTTGTGGGCCCCGTCCTTTGATGGGGAGTAGTGCTGCAAGGCAGCAGCTGTGCTCCAATTGCAGGTGAGGGGAATCTTCGGCGCTCCAGATGCTGCTGAACTACAACTCCCATCAGTCTCAGGAAGGTTGGCCAATGGTCAGGGCTGACTGGCGTTCAGCAATATCTGGAGGCCAAAAGTTCCCCATACCTGATACAATACAACCTCTTGTTGGAGACTTTTAAAATACAGCGCATCTGACAAACACAAGGACCATGAAACCCAAGGATGGCTGTAGGTGTTTGTTTGACAAATCTTGGGAGAATTCAGTGGTGGTACATAAAACAGTGTTATGGGCTTGAGGTCAAGCCCAAGCCTTATGAGGAACAGTTGAAGGAGGTTGAAGGAAGAACTTTCTGACAGTAAAAGCTGTTCAACAGTGGAATGGGCTCCCTTGGAAGGTTGTGGACTCTCCTTCCTTGGAAGTTTTAAGCAGAGGTTGGATGGCCACCTGTCATGGCTGCTTTAGTTGAGATTCCTGCATTGCAGGGAATTATACTAGATGACCCTTGGGGTTCCTTCCAACTCTACAGTTCTATGATTCAGCATTTGTCCTCAGAGGGGTGCAAATCCCTTTGTTTGGACACCCTCCCCTTTCTTGTCAAAGGTTCCTTATCCATGACCCACCCTGAAATGCAGCAACCTGGCTTCCCTGAAAGGGAGTTCCATGTCCCTTTATCAGCACGGTAGACACACCAGTCCTGATAAAGGACAAAATGCCAACATTGCAGTACCATTCACTGCCTCTCTCCGGTCTCTGCTTCTCATATAAGAACATAAGAAGTGTCTGCTGGATCAGGCCAATGGCCCGTCAAGCCCACCATCTAATTCTCACAGAGCTACACAGGTGCCAATGAGAAGCCTGCAAGCAGGACCCAAGCACAATAGCACTCTCCCCTCCTGTGGCTCCCAGCACCTGATATTCAGAAGCATTACTGTCTTAAACCATGGAGGCAGAGCATAGGCTTATACCCATGGATTTGTCCTATCCTCTTTGAAAGCTACCCAAGTTGGTGGCTATCATTACCTCCAAGGGGAGTAAATTCCATAGAATGTGGTTTCACTTGTCCCGAATCTTCCAACATTCCATTGGATGTCTATGAATTCTAGTGTTATGAGAGAGGGATAAAAAGTTTCCTCTATCTGCTCTCTCCATGCCATCTACTCTCAGCCTCACTGCTACCCCTCAGTTCAGATGACCCTCAAGCCCAGCTATGGCAGCCTTGAATGTCTTCCTTTCCTCTTGGCCTGTTGCCCCATCCATTCCTGCCATCTCCGTCACATGGTTTTCAGCTGAAATGTTCTCTCCCCCCCCCTCTCTCAGAGAGATGTGTTTGCTATGAGGGTGTGACCCTCCTCTTGCTCTCAGGTGCTGTGCGTCCAACACAAGGCACATTCTCCTTGCATACACACTCCTCGCAGCACACGCCCTGGGGTCCTGCCCCAAATTGTTTAGCAAAGAGGGCAGGACAGTCATTTGTCTACTGGCCTTGCCAAGATATTCCCTTGGGTGGGAGCAAATGGGATTGCTATCTGAAATATTGCCACACAAACCGCAGAGAGCAGTTAACTATTAGTGACGGAAATTCACCTGCATTTTAGGGTGACTTTCTTCTAATATGCACATATTTCAATGCAATTTTGTCCGATACACCTATTTGTGCTAATGCATTTTCGTTCATTATTTTCACTAATAGATACATTTTAATGCACATTTTACCATAGTACCCTAGCAGTGTCATATGAACCTGCCTGGGTTTTGAGGTCTTCAGGGGAGGCCCTTTTCTCAGTCCTGCTACTCTCACAGCACTCTTGGTGGGGACACAGAAGAGGGACTTCTCGGTGGCTGCTCCCAGACTTTAGAACTCCCTCCCCAGAGAAGTGAGACTAGCTCCCTCCTTGTTGTCCTTCTGCCGGTAGGTGAAGAACTTCTTGTTCCAACAGACCTTTGGGAGTTTACTGCTTTTAATGAAAGAGCTGGTGCTCTGCTGTTTTTATTGTAATAATTTGTATTGTTTTAATAGATTGATGTCAGGGGCTGGACTGAGGAGAAATGGTGGGGACCACCCCACTTCTCCTAAACCTTTCTGAGAACAGGAGGACAGTATAGATTTAGAACAGTGGTTTGCAGAAGGGCATAGTTCAGAGGCTGCAGAGGGCAGAAGCTGGGAAATATTGGAAGAGGAACAGAAGGAAGAAGGAGAAGCACCAGGGGAGAGACAGCTGCCAGACTCAGTGTCCTTGGAAAGCATTCCTGACCCCTCCCCCCTCTCAGGACCAGGCAGGCATTGAGGATAGCAGAACAGAGAGCTCAGAGGCAGAAAGCTCAGATTAGCAAACACAGGAGTGACATAGAAGATGGAGGGGGGTGGGACTTTACTTGGAGCAACACCATTATTTAGGGAAGACTGCATTCCTTTGTCACTCTCTGTGAATTATTGAATAAATTGCTTGGTAAGAACTTTATCTTTTCTCTGTTTCTGGGCTGCCACTGTGGGAGGGATCCGATTCCCCGAAGCCTGACAATTATGTGTGTGTGTGTGTGTGTGTGTGTGTGTGTGTGTGTGTGTATAGAGAGAGAGAGATTTAATTCTATCAATGCTTAATTTTTTATGTTTTTAGCAATTCCTATTTTTTATCTATAAGCCACCTTGAGTTCCTGTTTGGGGGAAAATGTGGGGTATAAAAAAATATGTAATATTAGTTATAACATCTGGAAGTCACACCTGCAGTAAAGCTTTAATATGGAGAGACCAAGGGGTGAAAAATCAGCAAGTAAAACAATACATTTTGCAAATTTATTTACCCTCAAATAGGGATGGGGACCCTGTGGGCCTCCAAATGCAGACAGACCCCAACTACCACCAGCTCCAGCTGGCATGGCCAAAAGTCAGGGATGATGGGAGTTGTTGTCCTGCCTGGTTATGAAGCTCACTGGATAGTTTTGAGCCAGCCACTGTCTTTCAAAATAGCTGTGAGGATGAAACATGGAGAGGGAGAACAACCTCTGTTACTTTGAGCTTCCTTGGAGGAAAAGCGTGATAGAAATGTAACAATAAAATTAAGCAAATAAATATCTGGAGGGCCAGAGCTGTCCTCCGTACATTATCACGAGTTATTTTGGAGGCAGGCTGAGAATGGAAAGAAAAAAGGAAAAGTAAGAAAAAAGAAAAAAAAAGGAGAATGCCATCCTCATTACTGCTTCAGATAGAATAATGCTTTGGCCCAGCTCTGCCAGAGAGAGATTTCAAAAATACAAAACCAAGACCATTGGAACTCAAAACCACATAACACACTAGAGTTGCTGTAACCACCATATTCTGTTTTGTTCATTTGCCTTCATGTTGATTCTCGATTGCTTTTTTTAAAATCTCCCATCATTTTGGTGTTGCAGTTGCAGAAACCTCCTTTGTGGGATATTTTTCTTCCATTGACACCAGACTGCTTCAGTTCCCAGAATCATGAAGTTGTTTCTTCTCTATCTTTTTGCTGCCTTGATAGCTGCAGGTGAGTTGAATCATATTACTGAAACCTGGTGGGATGAAACTCATGACTGGAATGTAGCAACTGAGCTGTATAACTAGTTCAAAAGGAATAAACCAAACAGGAAGGGAGGAAGAGTAGCATTATATGTAAAGGATGTGTACACTTGTGAATAAACCCATGACCTGGAACATGGAAAACAGATTGAGAGAATAGGGGTAAAAATTGTAGGAGAGAGAAATAGTGACCTTACTGTGGAGGGTCTGCTATAGGCTGCCAAGCCAGACAGAAGACTTGGATGATGTCTTCGTAGAGCAGACTACCAAACATTGACATAGGAGAGATATAGTAATCATAGGAGGAGATGGCCTGGAGACAGAGGCTCAAAAGGCTATAGTCTGCAACCAGCCTTTGTCAGAAGAAGCTGCTCATTGGGATCTGTCCATGGTCCTGAAGCTGCATTCTCTGTCATTGGACCAGAATGCAACAGCAGAGTCCTCTTGCAGGGGAAGACTATGGCAACACATTTAAAGTGCTATGAACTTTAAGCAGCCATGGCTTCACCACAAGAATCTCCCAGAGTGGTTTAACAATCAATCCAGCATAGCTCTGTGAGGGCAATAGGCGCCTCCTAAGAACTTTCAGCACCCTTTGCAAACTGCAGAATTCTTCGAGGGGAAGTCACATCACTACACTTTAAATGCATGGAGTTAATGAGGCCTAGGTTGTGCTGTTGTGACTGGGTCTGGTGACTGCAGCAGTGGCACATA
Source organism: Zootoca vivipara (assembly GCF_963506605.1). Classification (NCBI taxonomy): domain Eukaryota; kingdom Metazoa; phylum Chordata; class Lepidosauria; order Squamata; family Lacertidae; genus Zootoca; species Zootoca vivipara. The sequence continues at coordinate 23,794,242 of NC_083281.1, read as the reverse complement.
ATCCTGAATTCCTCAAAGAAAGGTTGGGATTAGAAAACAAAATAGAAACAAAGGAAATAAGAACCAGTGTTGCTCATCATCGTGATAGTTGCTATTGTTGACTGTTTTCAATGTTATTATCTTCCCCTCAGCAAACTCTCTGGAATGTGTCTGTACTCCTGGTACAAAAGAGTGTCAAAACAATGCTTGTACAGTTGATGGAGGATCCTGCATTTCAGCGGAATGGAATTTTACAATATGTAGGTCAATGTGTCCCTGGGGACATTTCCAGATAACACTAAAAGAAGCCTTTCTAGAAACCTAATTAAAAGGTGGGGGGGAGGGGGGAGGAGGAATGCAGCAAGGATTGTTATGAATCTGAAGAACATGTCAAATACCAGTTGCACTGTCCGAATAGTGTGAACCACCAGCATATTACAGATGGAATCAGCTACACTATTGTGAACATGGTTGCCCTTACATGAAAGATCACTGCTGACCACAAGTTTGAATACATCAGTGCTTGATTATGTGCATTTGCGGTACATTTGAATGAAGGGGTGGGTAAACTCAGGTCTAGGGGCCAAGGGCAGTCCTCTTTCTCTGGCCCTCCGGTCTCTCCCCAGGCCCCACTCATTCTGCCCAGGCAACACCCCTCACCGGTCCTCCTCCATGCCCTCTTCAGTTTGGAAGTGACCCTGAACTAGTTTGCCTGGAGGTAGAACAATGTGTGTAGAACCCCCTGACTTTTGCATGGCTGGAATCTAGCCTAGGGCACAAAGATACGAGTCACACCTGCAGGTCTGCCCACTTTTACCCCTGGTCCCTCCCACCCCTAGCATTTGTTGACGATAGGCTGCGACCCTCAGGCTGAAAAAGTTCCCCCTCCGCTGCTTTAATGGATGGGTGATATTGTTTGGTCATTGGTTTTAACACATTATTTTTTAATCTCCCTAACTCTCTTCTGTTTCCTTCCTCTTTTTTTGAAGCCAAAGCAAGACTCATAAGCGAATTCAGAGGCTGTGAAGGCAACAAGGCCCGTTTCGATGCATGCAAAGCAGGGGACTTGGTCTTCACAGCAGGGACAAATTTTACCTGGAACTCTGTATGCTGCAAAACGAAAAACTGCAATAATGTTAGACCTGCAGGTATGTGGGGTCCAGAACTGATTAAGGCTGAGTAGGAGTCTCAGAAATGAGTATATCAAATTTATTTTCCTATCCCAGGAATCCTAACTGAAGGGCAATAGGGAAGTTATTTACACTGCATACTAAGTAAGTGAAATTGAGAGTGAAGCACCCATAAGAAAAGTTTAAGAGCTTTCTTGTATTGATGATTGTGAATAGACCTATTGCCCTGGCTTTGCACAATGTGATGAAAGGACTTGCTGTGCTTTGATAGCTGCAAGTCTCTCTCCAGCCTTTGGAATGTCACATCATTCAGGTAGTGTGAGAGGCAGAGGAAAATTCTGTTGCTGTTTTAAGTCAGCCAGAGAGTGGGGAGTTTATCTGGAGGATATCTGTGATGCACCAAGCTGGGCAGGGCTACAACTTGTGCTTTGGAGATGCAAGTAGGGTTGCCGACTGCTGAGTTGGCCAATGTAGATGTTCTTTCTGAAGCAGTTTTATCTGCAGGAGTGAGCAGGTGACCAGGGGATAGCTCTGTACCATGAAAACCTTCACCTGATGATTCAGTACCCCAAATCAGTGCAAGGAAGAGAGAGGGAGAGGGAAAGAGAGGGTTGGGGAAGGGATGGGGACAAGTTAGCCAGGTCCCTTTCTGGCCGGTTGGCATTTCCTGGGTGCAGGATAAGCTTCTGTGCTGCCTGTGTTAGGAATGTATGTGCTTTCAACATGCCCTGCTCATATTTTGCCAAAGACACGGACGGTCTGGGAATCAGTGTGTTTTTACATGAGCAGAATGTGTGCTTTTATTTAAAATGCATTTCTGGTTTTTTTGTGGGGCATAGGAATTTGTTCACCCCCCCAAAAAAAATAGCCTGGCCCACCACATGGTCTGAGGGACAGTAGACCGGCCCACGGCTCAAAAAGGTTGCTGACCCCTGCACAAGAGGCCTCACCTGGATTGGCAGCATAAAGCAAATTAGCCCCTTGGTTGGGGGGGGGGAATCACTCAGATCATCTGTGTAGCAAAAAGGGAAGAAACCTTCATGTACAGCTGATTGGTGCAGTGTCCTTGTTTATAGGAGCAATAACAAAACAAACAAAAATTGTTTATAGGAGTGAGAATAAAGGAAGAGTTATTTAGAATTACAGATTGTCTGATTTTAGTTGTGCCTTTGTTTTTTTGGTCACTTTGAAATTTTACTCCCTCCTCCTTTGGGATTCCTGAAAGGTGAAGGAAGTTATTACACAACATTGGGTAGGGAATGGTTTGTATGGGATGCACAATCTCTGCTGTTCTATATGTCACAGTGTTGCATCTTTGCTGTTTTTGGAACAAATTTAGAAAATAAAATTAATTCTAACAATAATAAGCAATAGTAATGATAATGATACACTGCAGAAACACTTATTTATGCAGGCATCCCCTTGACTTCAGCCTTCTGTTTTGAATGTTATGTTATCTTAATGGGATTGTGCTTTTTATTGCATTTATTAATGATGCAGGTATATTTCTTTAATGCCATTAATGAGATTGTCAAATTGTGCATTTCGATCAAGGATGTTAACATTTTAATGCTTTTCATGACTGGTCTCCATTCTCCGTGCATATTATGGCATCAAGCAGTATGTAAATTAATAAATTGCCACAAGAAGAATAAAAGAAAAAGGAAGCAAGGTGGAGTAGGACTGAAATGAAACTTCTATTTGGGGAGAGAAAGTGCATCTGGCCACCATCTTTTCTCCTCTAGAGTTCACAGAGAAGAATTCTGTAGTATGATGGACCAAGGAGGCTTGCTTAAGCTGTAGGGCTCATCTAGCTCAGTGCTGTCTACTCCATAGGTGGGGCGGTAGGCGCCAACTCCTAGTGCCCAGCTCTTTTGAGCCCTCCAAATTATTATTTTTTGGGGGAAGAGAGCAGCCTCCCAATGTTTAGAACCATTGGGGGGAGGAGGCCAAGTGTGGAGCCGAGTGCAGTGCAAATTCAGTGGTCGGCTCCTCCTGCTGCTGCGGAGGGGAAGGAGCGGGAAAGCAGACCCCGGCCGGTGGTGGTGGCAGGAGGAGGAAGAGGAGGTTGATTATGGAGCCGAGCATGGCACAGCTTCAGTGGCTGCTCCCTCTCCTGCCACTGCCACGTAAGGGAAAGATGTGCAGCTCCCAACCTGTGGCATCAGCAAGAGACAGAGGAGACTGGGTGCAAGAGAGAAGGAGCCGCGGGCCTTCTTGGTAGTGGCGCCCACCCTGTGGAATGCACTCCCACCAGATGTCAATGAAATAAACAACTATCTGACTTTTAGAAGGCATCTGAAGGCTCTTTATGGAAGTTTTTAATGTTTGAAGTCGTATTCTGTTTTTACTGGGAGCTGCCCAGAGTGGCTGGGAAGATCCAACCAAATGGGTGGGGTATAAATATATTATTATTATTATTATTATTATTATTATTATTATTATTATTATTAAAGCTGCACCGCTGCCACATTGGCTCCTGCTACTGCTGCTCAAGGATTTCAGAGTAGGGACATCTCCAGCCGTACTTGGAGAGGTCGGGACTTTCTGCATCCAAAACCTGTGCTCTACCATTCAGTTTTCCCACAAAATAATGGAAGGTCCTGTGACACCATAATATAGGAACATAGAACAAAGGAAGATGCATTTTACTGACTCAGATGGCTGGTCCATCATGATCTTGCTCAGTATTGTCTACACTGACTGGCAGTGACTCGCCAGGATTTCAGACAAGGCTGTCTCCCTGCCCCATCTTGAGGTGCTAGAGATCAAATGCAGCACAGATGTTCTACCACTGAGCTCTGGCTCCTAGTAGCATCGGTCTAAGGGCATTTCTGGGCAGGACTGGCTCAAGACAACTTACTGCCTGCCTTGAGGGACAATATTGTCCCCCGCCCCCCTCATTCCACATAGGCACACAAGAAGAGCCTGTTGCATCAGGCCAATGACCCAGCTAGTCTAGCATCATATTCTCACAGTGGCCAACCAGATGCTTGTGAAAAGCCAGCAAGTGCAACACTTGTGATTCGCAGCACCAGTGGAGATAGAATGATCTCACTTCAACCCTGCAGACCAGGTAGCATCCTGCACTGCAACTGAGTGAAGGAAATGGTGCACACAGTTCTGTTGTTCAGCATCTCCTGGCCACTCACTGCAGCTCCTGCCTGAGGCAACTGTCTCACTCTGTCTTATGGAAAGGCTGCCTACCAGTAGGGGAACTATACGCATTGGTTAAAATAGTTCTTGTTTATTAAAAGGACCAACCACAACCCAAGGAAGTGGGAGGCCTGGACAGTTCAGAAAATATTTGATGCCCACCCCACACCAAATTGAGAAATTCCATGCCTTTTCCATTTTCCCCAACTGCAAAAGGGGAGGGTTGTTGTTGTTGTTTTTGCAGAGTGTTTTCCCCTCCAGTTCAGCAGTATGTTTCATCACTCGTTTCATCACTGTTGCAGTAAACACCACTGTCACCAGGAAGGTGTGCCCTACATGCTTCGTTTTCAGCGATAAGCCCTGCCATGGTAAGAAGGAAAACTGCACTGGATCCCAAGACTACTGCCTCACCATTTCTGGGGATTTCCAAGGTAAATGAGAATGCGGTATGCTGACTGAGGATTATTCATCATTGTTCCATATTAATCCCAAGGAGTTTAGCTTCTCCCCTATTCTCTTGGCAGTTCTATGGTGGGTGAGGCTGAAAGGGAATAACTGACCCAAGTCCAGCTCTTTCAACCCAGACCTTAAGCAGGTCCTCATAAGTACTGCACCAAACTGACTCTACAATGGAGGAGTTTAGGCTTATCCACAGGTGAACTCTGTGCCAAAACCCAACCCTTGTTCTACATCAAAGCAAGCCCTCCTGGTTAGGCGATGGACAAGCCCATGAATTCCGGTTTCTCTCAGTTTTCAATTTTACCCTTCTTAAGTTCAGTCACATTCTGCATCAGTTTGTGATTGGAAAAAATAATACAGTACTCATTGAAATGGATGTGAGAAACTTAGACCCATTAGTTTCAGTGAGCTCATTCTGAGTGGAACTTGGCTGGAGACAACCCTTTGTACATAGAGCGGGTAGAAGCAAAGAAGACCCAATTGCTGAAATGCAGTCACCCATCATCTTAGCTTCCCAGACATAGCCCTTAAATGGAGCAAAAATACAGAAAGAAATGTCAGTTTAAAACACTTGCAGCTTTCCATCTAGAGACAGTCCCTAAAGCTAAAGGCTTATGTTAGAATTTGCTGTTTCCTCAGCCCAATGTGTATTTCTTTTGTATCCTGAGACCCACCATGATTTCCTCAAGTTTCATCTGGTTCCAAAACATATCCTTCAACTCCCTTGGTTCCAAATCCACAAAACCCATGGAAGTACTTGGGTCTGAGTCCCAACTGCAGACTTTGCCCATGTGCAATTTTACCACCTACCTATTTGTTCCCTGTACAGGCTGGGTTTAAATAAGTTAACCCCACAATTCCCCAATTAAGCTACATGCAAGTATTTTATTTTTCACAACTGTCAATTTCCTTCACAGCAGGGATGATACCATTTCTTTCCCGCATTGTCCTTTTGCAGATTATACACATCCATCTACGGCCTTTTTTGGGCAAGGCTGTGCTACTCACGCAGCAAAAATCCTTGTCAAGGGCACCAAAATGACCTTTGGAGAGGTTGACATCTCGATCGCCACCAGCCACATAGAGAAAGCAAAAGATGGAGCCAGCCTGGTATCCGGGAGCATTGCTTTCACCATTCTCCTGCCCTATCTCCTTGGGCTCCTGCTGGACAAATTCCTTTACTGATTCCATTTGGTTCAAGGCGTCTTCCTCAGCCAAGCTGGGAAAAGCATCTCCAATGCAATGCAACAAAAGAAGGCGCAGTTCCTAGAAGTTCAGGCTCCAGCATCTGCTAATGTCTGTTTGCAGGCTTGCATTTGATTTCAAAGAGCAAATTAGTTAAATTAAGGGGGATCCTAATGCATCTGTCTTTGTGTGTGTGTGTGTGTGTGTGTGGTGTGCACGCACCCCTGTATGCATGAGAATGTGTAAGTTGGGAAACTATTTGCATGAGGGATGATGAATAAGTCATTGGCCCTCCAGATGTTGTTGGATGTTCATCAGACCCAGCCAGTATAGTCAATGATCATGGATGATGTGAGCTGGTGTCTAACCACATCTGGAGGGCTGTAGGCACCCCATCCCTGGATTACAGAAACATTATGCCTCTCTACTCAGAAAGGAGTCTCATTGGGTTGCCTGGGATTTGCTCCCAGGTAAATGTGCACAGGAGTGCCATGTTAGCTGATTAAGCAAATAAGTTTTAACTGATTTTAACTGATCAACTCAAAATTGCATAAAACAACAGTTTCAAAAGGTGGAGCATATTTTACTTGTTTTTTTTAAAGATGGCATGCTTCAGGAATCACCAGCTTGCAGCACTTGGGCACCCATATGCCCTCACAGGCCTTACCTGGCTCCCACAGAGTTCCCTCCCAGTTCTGAAATTTTGCTTGATTTTTTTTTTTTGCTGTTGTAGCAAATGTTGCAGGGTATGTGAGGTTCCCACAGCACTTTCTCCAATTTGCAAATGTGCCCATTGGCCCCCAAATGATGGTGACATTTAATGTGCAAGTGCGTGCACACACACACACACATACACCAGTTGCAGCAAGTGCCAACTTAGAAGAGGCATCCCTCCTAAATGAAGCAAACGGAGGATGCTTCTTCTAAGATGCTGGCTGCCAGCTGCAGTTTTTGTAATTACATCTATAAAAAAACAATTGTTTTAAATAAATGAATGAATGCATCTCTAGATTAACTGGGCAGGCTTTTTTAAAAGGCAATTGAAAAGGTGATTTTAATCAGTTAATGTAATGAATTGGTCAATGAAATGAAATGTATTGTGATTTCTTCTGAACTCTGTGGCAGAAAACATGCTTTGCAGATGGAAGGTTTCACGCTCAATCTGCAGCTAACAGACCCTGTGTACCAAGATCCATGGGACCACTGTGGTCGGAAGGTATATGGTGTTTCTGTGCACTCTGGCTTCCATCACAGTGTTCTGTTGTGCCAGAAGTGGTTTAGTAATGCTGGCCACATGACCCGGAAAGCTGTCTGTGGACAAATGCGGGCTCCCTCGGCCTGAAAACCAGATGAGCGCCGCAACCCCATAGTCACCTTTGAGTCCTTTACCAGGACCAGGAATGAATCTCTGCTTTGAGATCTCAGAGAGGACCTGCCAATCAAAAAAGGCAGCATGTGGAGAGAAGGACTAATGATCTGACTTGACATATATGACAGTTTTGCATGTGTGCTTTTTAGAATTAAACAAATCTCACTTGAATGTTTCCCTTTTTAAAAACTACTTAGAATCGTAGAATTGTAGTGTTGGGAGGCGCCCTAAGGGTTCATTTATCCCAACCCCTGCTGTGCAAATGATAATCATGGTTGTGCAATCTTATGGACGCTTACTTTTTAAGGAAAGTCCTGTTGAAACAGAGACAGCATAGGAACAGCCACCAGAAAATACAGATTTTGCTTTCTAATACGTGGGAAACAGAGTCTATAAATAAGATGGGTTCTGAAGGTTATGGCTCACGAGGGCGTGGAGGAGGAAGCCAAATTAGCTTCCTGAAAATTCAGGGAGGCATAGCCAGGGGCAAGTACTGGCAGTTTGAACATGAGCAATGTGGTGAAATCAGGTAGCAGTGAAACAAACAGAGTGGGGCAGAGTTCCAGAACAATATTTCCTCCACTGCCAATAATGAGCACAAAGTCCTAGTAAATAATTCCACCCACCTACTCTAATGTGTATCCCTGGCACTTGCAGTTCTACAATGCAAGCACTGAGGTGGCCCATGTCGGTAATATCACCAGCTAAGCAGTACTTCTGTACTTCAATCAGGCTTGTTACTAGGGTTGTGCATCAGATTTCGCCAAGGCCTGGGCCAAATCAAGCATATTCAGAGAGACTTGAAGGAGGCGTGGACCACTACAGATCAGGGTGGATGGCCCAGAGCAATCTGTGGCTGTCTGGGAGTGGGGCTTCAGGTAGGAAGGCAGACCCTCCAAGTGTTCCTATTTCCCAGAGGCCATCCCAGATTTACTGAAGCTGTCCCAGTTTCTGATTTGATCCCAGAATGTCCTACCTTTCCTTAGGACATCCCTGTTTTCACTGGATAAATGTTGGAGGGTATGGAGTTATGTGACCCCTGAGCCAAGGTGATAAGTAACTATACAACCTTTAGAAGACACCTGAAGGCAGCCCCGTATAGGGATTTTAAAAAAATGTTTAATGTTTTATTATGTTTTTATATATGTTGGGAGCCACCCAGAGTAACTGGGGCAACCCGGTCAGATGGGTGGGGAATAATAATAATAATAATTGGAGAAATGTTGGAGGGAATAATAATAATAATAATAATAATAATAATAATAATATATTTGTACCCCGCCCATTTGGCTGGGTTTCCCCAGCCACTCTGGGCGGCTTCCAACAAAATTAAAATGTCACACATTAAAAACTTCCCTGAACAGGGCTGCTTTCAGATGTCTTCCAAATGTCAGGTAGTTATTTATCTCCTTGACATCAGATGGGAGGGCATTCCACAGGGTGGGTGCCACTACCGGGAAGGCCCTCTGCCTAGTTCCCTGTAGCTTTGCTTCTCACAGTGAGGGAACTGCCAGAAGGCCCTCGGCGCTGGACCTCAGTGTCCGGGCAGAATGATGGGGGTGGAGACGCTCCTTCAGGAATGGTAAGTATAGGCAGGCATTAGGCCAAGACCTACCCTGACCACCAGCTGTGTGAAGCCAGGAGCCGGCCACCTGACTCTCTTTCTTGCCTGTTGCATAGTGTTCCTCTGCAAGCAGTTTCTCTGAAGATGTGCGGCTTGCAAATGAGCAGGAATTGTGGCTCTGCTGAGCAGCTCTTCAGCATAATCACAGATCCTTCCTGGTGCAGGCTGGTCCCTTGCAAGTGCCTTCTGCCTTCTATATTTCAGGCTTCCTAACACAACAAGCCTGTTTGCACAAGAAACAAGCTCAGGAACCATAGGTTACCAGGGGGATCATCCAGGTGCTCGGGAAAGGATCGTCAACGTTTTGGGGACCCATAGCCTCGTATTAAATTTGGAAAGTGGGCAACACCCGATCTGCCTTTCAGACAGACAGAGAGAAAGCACAACCCCACTTCATTCTGTAAAAGAATCTGCTTCAGTAGAATAAAAGATCACTAAGAGTCAGTGATCTTGGGAATCTTGGAAACATTAGTGGGGAGTTAGGGAACCAGATTATTTGAGAATTGAGGGACACAATTTTGTTTTAATATAGAATAAAACCACTATAAATGCCTATCATGGATAGTAGAAAAGTATCATCTTCCATTCAAAAAAGTCAGCCTGGATCCTAGAATCTATGGAGAAGCCTTGTTTCATCTCATAGCCAATCTGTTTTTGTCCTGGCTGGCAGAATTGTCAATCTCATTTTACACAATTCAGATCACTCTCATGCAGAAGCAAGTAGACATCAAGATGCATGTTCTGAGAAAGACCTGCATGTGTTACATACAGAAGCCATAATAATAATAATTTAATAATAATTTATTATTTATACCCCGCCCATCTGGCCGGGTTCCCCCAGCCACTCTGGGCGGCTTCCAACAAAACAGAAATTCTAAAATACAGAAATCCATCAAACATAAAAATACAGAAATCCATCAAACATTAAAAGCTTCCCTAAACAGGGCTGCCTTGAGATGCCTTCTAAAGGTCTGGTAATTGTTGTTCTCTTTGACCTCTAGTGGGAGGGCATTCCACAGGGTGGGTGCCACTACCGAGAAGGCCCTCTGCCTGGTTCCCTGTAACTTGGCTTCTCGTAGTGAGGGAACCGCCAGAAGGCCCTCGGCGCTGGACCTCAGTGTCCGGGCAGAACGATGGGGGTGGAGACGCTCCTTCAGGTATACCGGACCGAGGCCGTTTAGGGCTTTAAAGGTCAACACCAACACTTTGAATTGTGCTCGGAAACATACTGGGAGCCAATGTAGGTCTTTCAGGACCGGTGTTATGTGGTCTCGGCGGCCGCTCCCAGTCACCAGTCTAGCGGCCGCATTCTGGATTAGTTGTAGTTTCCGGGTCACCTTCAAAGGTAGCCCCACGTAGAGCGCATTGCAGTAGTCCAAGCGAGAGATAACTAGAGCATGCACCACTCTGGAGAGACAGTCAGTGGGCAGGTAGGGACTCAGCCTGTGTACCAGATGGAGCTGATAAACAGCTGTCTTGGACACAGAGTTGACCTGTGCCTCCATGGACAGCTGTGAGTCTAAGATGACTCCCAGGCTGCGCACCTGGTCTTTCAGGGGCACAGTTACCCCATTCAGGACCAGGGAGTCCTCCACACCCGCCCGCCTCCTGTCCCCCACAAACAGTACTTCTGTCTTGTCAGGATTCAATCTCAATCTGTTAGCCGCCATCCATCCTCCAACCGCCTCCAAGCACTCACACAGGACCTTCACCGCCTTCACTGGTTCTGATTTAAAAGAGAGGTAGAGCTGGGTATCATCAGCATACTGATGGACACCCAGCCCAAACCCCCTGATGATCTCTCCCAGCGGCTGCATATAGATGTTAAAAAGCATGGGGGAGAGGACAGAACCCTGAGGCACCCCACAAGTGAGAGCCCAGGGGTCTGAACACTCATCCCCCACCACCACTTTCTGAACACGGCCCAGGAGGAAGGAGCGGAACCACTGCATGACAGTGCCCCCAGCTCCCAAACCCTCTAGACGATCCAGAAGGATGTTATGGTCGATGGTGTCAAAAGCCGCTGAGAGATCCAGCAGAACAAGGAAACAGCTCTTACCTTTGTCCCTAGCCCGCCGGAGATCATCGACCAGTGCGACCAAGGCAGTTTCAGTCCCATGATGAGGCCTGAATCCTGACTGGAAGGGATCCAAATGGTCCGCTTCTTCCAGGCGTGCCTGAAGTTGTTCAGCAACCACTCGCTCAATCACCTTGCCCAAGAATGGAAGATTTGAGACTGGGCGATAGTTGGCCATATTGGCCGGATCTAAAGATGGTTTTTTAAGAAGCGGTTTAATAACCGCCTCTTTCAGGGGGAGCAGTCTTTCCAGTACTCACAGCAGCACTGATGTTCCAGGCCTCCCAGGAGCCTCAAAAGCTGTGGTGGAGTGGGGGACCTGCCCCAAGCCCCAGGTGGAAGTGGGCTTCAGGGGGAGCAGTCCTCCCAAACACTCCCTGGCAGAGCAGCAGCAGCAGTGTTCCAGGCCTCCCAGGAGCCTCAAAAGCTGTGGTGGAGTGGGGGACCCGCCCCAAGCCCCAGGTGGAAGTGGGCTTCAGGGGGAGCAGTCCTCCCAAACACTCCCTGGCAGAGCAGCAGCAGCAGCAGCAATGTTCCAGGCCTCCCAGGAGCCTTAAAAGCTGTGGTGGAGTGGGGGACCCGCCCCAAGCCCAAGGTGGAAGTGGGCCTCAGGGGGAGCAGTCTTTCCAGTACTCACAGCAGCAGTGATGTTCCAGGCCTCCCAGGAGCCTCAAAAGCTGTGGTGGAGTGGGGGACCTGCCCCAAGCCCCAGGTGGAAGTGGGCTTCAGGGGGAGCAGTCCTCCCAAACACTCCCTGGCAGAGCAGCAGCAGCAGTGTTCCAGGCCTCCCAGGAGCCTTAAAAGCTGTGGTGGAGTGGGGGACCCGCCCCAAGCCCCAGGTGGAAGTGGGCTTCAGGGGGAGCAGTCCTCCCAAACACTTAACAATGTTTATATTAGATTTTCCCAGCTGGAACATTTGATGACACTTTTAGAACTGAAAACGGGGGTCTCTGCTCTCTGATCCTCACAGTTGCAAACTTGCTCAGTAGCAAGCAAGAACTGAATTTAGTACCAAGGCTGTACCCAAATCAACACACACAAATTTGACGTGAAGTAGGTTTATTCAGAAAGAAACGATTGCAGTCTAATGGGACAAAATGACCCGTAAACCTCCAATGAGAAAAATCATTTGAAAATGTACAAACCAGAGTGAAATAACAAAGCTAACTTATCCATCTGCCATGGATGCTTAAGTTGAGATCCCTGCTCCATATTTTCAACTAATTTCAGATTAGCTTAAGTGATTTTCTAGTCAAGTTGCATCTGCTTCCCCACTCAGAGATCTAAGTGGAATCTGTGCATGCATAAGCCCCACTGAGTTCAACTAAACTTCCTCCTACTTTTCTGGGAGGAAGCCTCATTGAATTCAGTTGGGCTTGCTTGTGAGTAGACACACATTTGCTTGCAATGCTTACCGGAAAAAAACACCCCCATCATTTTTGCAGAGTACCCCACCTCCTGTTCCAGAATAAGGCAGCCAACTAAATCTTCTCTCCTCCACCCCACCCCCACCCCCCACAGAACTCCCCTCAAGCCCCCATCCCACCAATCTCTTCCTTTTTATCAAAGGGAGGAAGGGAGGTCAAGCCAGCAAGAAGATAGTCTCCTTAAAATTAAGTAAAGCCCTTCCTTTTTAATATGGAGGAAAGCTATTTAGGGGGAACCAACAACACACCACCAGGACAAAAAAACTCTTTCCCCTCTCCCCCACCCACTGGTGAGTGTGAGGGAAGAAAGTAGTGCTTTCCGGTTCTTTGTTTATGTTCTTTGTTTACTTTGCCACTGGGTCTTTGATTGACTAGCCGTGGGGGCTGGGGGGGGAGGGAGGTTCTGCTGGATTGTTAGCAGGCCCTGCATAATGAGCTGAGCTCTAAGTGGAAGGATACTGGAGAAAGTGAAAGAGTTTGTTGGTTTGTGTGAGGGCTTATCGTCATTTCTTATTGGTTAGGAGGAAGGAGGGAGAAAGCAAAGAAAGCAGGAGTCAGGGTGCCTGCAAATTATGTGTAAAGCATCTGTAAAGTATCAGAAATATATGTATATATAAAATATTGTCCAGTAGCACCTGATACTGTAAAGTATCATTTCAGCTGGGAAGCTGTCAAGTCCCCGCCTTTTGTTCATCAGTATATTGCCTCCCTGACACCCTTGTCATGATATTATTTCCATTTTGTTGTTGTTGTTGTTGTTGTTGTTGTTTAGTTGTTTAGTCGTGTCCGACTCTTTGTGACCCCATGGACCAGAGTGGGCCAGGCACTCCTGTCTTCCACTGCCGCACGCAGCTTGGTCAACCTCATGCAATATGGCAATTTATCACACAGTCCGAGTGGTCATGTAAGGTAGTGAAAGCTTTCTGGGGAATGATAGACTAAACTGGGAAAAAAAATAATGTTCAAGATAACTTTCTACAAAAAACAAAACGAAAACCCCAGAAGCTTTTCTTTGAGGAATAATACGGTAGGTTCAGAGGTACCAAATGGTCAGAAAAGATTGTCTGTGTATGCAACAATGACTGCCTGGGATGACAAAGAAGAAACAGGTTCCAACCATGGAGGACTAGCAGATGAAATTGATGGAGTATGTGGAGATGGCTTAACTTATGGGAAGAATAAGGAACCAGGAAGAAGAAAAATTCAGGAACCACAGATGGGGAGAAGGGAAGTTGATTTAATATTTGTCTTTTTAATGAATTTGCATGTTTGTTAGAAAAAAATGATGAATGAAATATTTCTTTAAAAAGCCTTTTATCACCAGATCAATTGTTTCCAAATTTTCTGTTAAAAGATATGTTGTATTGCCTCCACAATACCGAGGCCTGGATGGCTTAACCGCAAAATATTATAAAAAGCTACAAAATTTTCTAATTCAAGCATTACAAAAGGTGTTGAATGAAATATTAACAATAGGGAAAATACAAAGGACCTGGGAAGAGGCATATGCTATTTTAATTCCAAAACAAGATGCAGATAGATTGAAGGTTAAAAATTGCAGACCAATTTCATTACTAAATTGTGATTATAAAACATTTGCTAAAATTCTAGCAAAAAGAATGAAAGACCTAAAAGATAAAGTTCAAAGGAGCAACAAAATTTATATTTCAGTTTTTCCAGGAAATGTATTTTGTCAATCACCCACGAACATCTCAGTAATAAATGCAACACCAGCACCCTTGTCAATGTGTAAAATTCTGGCTGAATGAGCTCTCTATCTGGTGTGTTGTTGTTGTTTAGTCGTTTAGTCGTGTCCGACTCTTCGTGACCCCATGGACCATAGCACGCCAGGCACTCCTGTCTTCCACTGCCTACCACAGTTTGGTCAAACTCATGTTCGTAGCTTCGAGAACACTGTCCAACCATCTTGTCCTCTGTCGTCCCCTTCTCCTAGTGCCCTCAATCTTTCCCAACATCAGGGTATTTTCCAAGGATTCTTCTCTTCTCATGAGGTGGCCAAAGTATTGGAGCCTCAGCTTCACGATCTGTCCTTCCAGGGAGCACTCAGGGCTGATTTCCTTAAGAATGGATAGGTTTGATCTTCTTGCAGTCCATGGGACCCTCAAGAGTCTCCTCCAGCACCATAATTCAAAAGCATCAATTCTTAGGCCACCTCATGGTACATATACTGTACTATGTACTGTACTATCTGGTGTACTATATAGCAATATCCCACAGAGACTGTTGGACAAAGCAGTTGAGCAATCAGTTACATACTGTAACATTACTCTGTTGCAGAGAGAAACATTTTCTTCATCTTTGGTAGTTTGCAACATTTTCCCTAAAATGTGATCAGAAGACCAAAAGCATAATGAACTCTTCCAGCAACCTGGTGAAATTGTGTAGCAATGGAACAGGCAAGTTGGAACAGTGTTGCTGAACAAACATTTCATGAAACAACGCCAGTGATCTTGCAGTCCCAGAAAAAGAGACTGATGTCCATCACCACTATATTCTGGACACCTCTCCCCACCCCTTCTAGTTCTGCCAATTGAGAATTGTCTCGAAACATCCATTTACCTTTGGCAAGGGCCCTGGGAAACGATAGAAAGGCTCTGTTCTACTTATCTAGACTGGAGCCTACGGCAAGTTCTGAGAAAGACAGTGGGATTTGAGTGAGGCCAAAAACTGATCCTGGATCTGACAGCACACATTTCACACAGTAGACATGTGAGAAGTAGTGGTTATGGCACAGTAGAGCTGACTCCAGAGAACACCCTATTGTATTAGCTTCCCTATGGGAATACTCCCACTGGCTCTATAGGGGATGCTTTGAAATACGATTCAGAATGTGCTGCTGCTGATTCCAGCTAAGGGTGGCCTTTGGTCCTATTTATTGACAGAGCTCTTTGAAAGGCTGTTGGCTCCAAGTCTAGTCCTCCATTGAACCCCACAGACAGCCTGAATGAATCCCATGGATTCATGAATCCTGAAAAGCCTCCAAGTTGGGATTTCATAGAGGTGTGGAAATGCCACAAGAGCATCTCTTGCTCAAAGGCCTATGGTGGAGAATTAGTGACTTTACACTTGGGATTGACCCCTCTTTTCACCTCAGGTTTCTTCAGTAAATTGTATAGTGTGAAGTCATTATTTTAGGGGGGAGTTCAACTTGTTGCCTCTGGGTGGACAATATTTTGTTTTTCCCCACCTACACCATTGAATCTTTCTTCCCCTTCTTGGAGTAGCTGACACAGTTCAGAAAAGGCAGCCATGCCAAAAGTCCACAGATGCCTTCCCAGCTGTTGCAACCAGCTATGAGACTTTTTTGCAAAACAGCAAAAAAGGATTTTTAAAAAAGGCAGGAAAGAAAACTCCGACCACCTTCAATAGTTAAAGAAAGGAAGCCAACTCCTCTCTGTCAAAAGGATTTGTGATACTTTGCCACAAAAGAATCCTACAATCCTCTTTCCACCATTCTCAGTGGATTAACACAAAAGTCTGTAGCAGTGGAAGAGCAGCCCACTTTTTTGCATAGATAGATATAGACAAGAAAACACAGTTATCTTCCCTGTGGGATATTTCTGTGTAGAATCCTCCCTCCCCCAATGTTGATACACAAAATGAGAATGGCCATTACAGGCCTTATTTAAATTGTTCAGCTCTCTGTTTTAAAGGTTGGCTGTTTGAAGTCCATCTGAAAGATGAAGAGATTCAGGTGCATACTAAACTCAAAGTGTAGGCAACATTGTCCTTGACAAGCTTAAGAATGAAAAATTCTTAAACATGCAACATAGCTTGACTGAATGGGTTAAGTCCAAGAGATACCAACTTGCCTGGACAAGAAGGACCCATGACTTACACATAGACCCTGTGAATATGATTGTGAAAATGCTTTCCCATAGTATGTGCAAAGAACACAGGCATAACTTGGAGTCTCATTTTGCTAAATTTCATGGTGTTTCTGAAAAAAATATTGCACTGTGTTTCAAAAGTGCTTTGTGTTCCAATATCACATCACGAGCTTTCTGGGAAAATTCCATTTGGGCTAGTTTCCCCATCTCAGTAAACCAGTTGTTTGCAAGTGATGCCTGAGGCTCAAATCCCTGATTTATAAATTCCGCTGTGTAAGCTCAAAGTTGCATACGTTGCCTTTTTGGGTACCAGATTGTCTTGAAGTCCTCCTTAGCTTTTGATCATCCCAACACCATGAAAACTCTCCTGTGCATGGGCCTCCTCTTGGCCTTGTTTTCACCAGGTGAGTAGAAACCAGACATCCTGGGTTCTATGAGTTTCCTCTGGAGTAGGGAATGACCAGTGGGGCTAGAGCAAGGGAGGTCAATAAGTTCAAGTGCCTAGAGACAGAATAATGAATAAGTGAATATTGTGATGAAGAGCAGGAGGATCTGGGAACCATGACTATAATCTCTGAAGAAAGCTATGAGATAAAGATTTGTTAACTCCCAGAGATTTCTAATTTTCCTTCTTTAATTGTCCTGTTTAGTGGGCTGGAAGTGGCTGGAATGTGCCACGGGAACTTGCTCCTTTGGAAGATTAGGAATGGGAGAGAGGACGAGTGATCCATTGGATAGGTAGTAAGAATTCCTGGATCATTTAGATAAAGCTGCACTTGCCAGAATGCTCTGCTGGGGCTTAGATTGCTCCATTAAGGAGCAAATTGGGGATATAGGCAAGGGGCTTGGGAAGCTCCCATGATTTACCATGCCATGACTCCATTCCCCTGGGATTCTTGTCCAACAATGACCTATTTCTGATTTGACAGTCCAGCAGGAGGGTGGGGAAAAGAGCTTGAGTGACAAGCAGAGAGCAGAAATGTCAGGAATGGGAGGAGGATCTAGAACTCCTTTTGTGGTGTAGCTGTTTAAAACACAGGCCTCACACGCAGAACAGGAACGTTTTGTGTGTTTGGGGCAAATCAGTGGCCAAATTCTAATGTGTATTACCAATGCATTCTGTTTGAGATGAAGTAAATGCTAATTGAGAACTCCAAATGTATGCCATATATGTTGAGCTATGGCATCTTTACATTGTAAATTCAGGTTTGCATAATGTGTGAAAAGGCCTCATTACTTACAAAAATGAACATTAAGAATGTTGCTAAAAACAAAGTTAAAGGAAGTGCAAAGGGTGTGAAGGCTGCAATACGAAATGTTCTGCCCTGGAAGGAAGCCGTATTGAATTCATTTGGGCGTACTTCTTTGTAGACATGCCTAAAGGTAAAGGTAAAAGGACCCCTGACCATTAGGTCCAGTCGCGGACGACTCTGGGGTTGCAGCGCTCATCTTGCTTTATTGGCCGAGGGAGCCAGCGCACAGCTTCCGGTTCATGTGACCAGCATGACTAAGCCGCTTCTGGCGAAACCAGAGCAGCGCACAAAAACGCCGTTTACCTTCCTGCTTGGAGCAGTACCTATTTATCTACTTGCACTTTGACATGCTTTCGAACTGCTAGGTTGGCAGGAGCAGAGACCGAGCAACAGGAGCTCACCCCTTCATGGGGATTCGAACCGCCGACCTTCTGATTGGCAAGCCCTAGCCTCTGTTGATTAACCCACGCCATGCCTAGCATTGTGCAAAGAGGGATTTCAGATGGCATCTGCATGCAGTGCTGACACCAAGGAGGAGGTGGTGCTGAAAGGCTCATTGGCACCAAATACATGACACGCACTGCAACCAGAGGACAAGTGATCGGTGCCCAAGAAAGCATAGTATTGAAATATGCTTGTAATAATCAGAGCAAAATACTCCCTCAGCTTATTTTTGGGAGGTGGAACTCTCACGACTGACATCTACCCTGCAGCTTTGAGGCAGAGAGGGGTAAGTGGTAGAGTCTGGTAGTGCTGGCTATAGTGTTTGGGGACAGCAGCTGGGTAGGGGCCAGCCCCAGATGGCTCTGCTGGAGCGTATAGGCTCCAAAGACTGACTCTACTCCTCAATGAATGGGCCAGGGGTGGCCTACTGGGGAATATTCCGGGCCCTCTGAATATTCTACTTTGGTTTCGAAGGGGGGATATAGGAAACTCTTTTATGCAATGAAATGTCAAATTAATCATGCAGGGCAAATTATACCTAGCTTCTCAGAAAGAAGTAAAACCTGCCAGAAATCGAGATGACTTATGAACACTTGGAGCTACGGTAATCCATTAAATATAATTCAGTTTTCAAATCCTTCAAATTCCTAATCTAAAAAGGATTTAAATTATTTGTAAAGGTATGGAATATGCCATTGTCTTCCTCTTTAAGCACAACACAATTTAAAAGCCTCTGGCATCACATAACCAACATATATATGTTTAATGAATGCATGAAGGGGTTAATGCCATAAAGTAAGTTGTCCTGCCAATCTTAGCTAGGTCAAAAAGGAGGTTTCTTGTGGCATAAGAGATAGTGACACTGACCTCTTGTGATCTTCTGTCCTCTCTGTAGGGGCGCCACTACAATGTATGACCTGTCAATACGATGCCTACAATAAATGTATCTCACGAGAGCCACGTTTTTGTCCAGGCAATGCTTGTCGTGAAATTGTTATGAAAGAAGAAATATGTGAGTTAGGTTTCTTTCTTTCTTTTGTATACAGAGAACACTTCTCAATATAGGGTTGCCATACGTCAAGTTTTCCCCAGACATGTCTGGGATTCCAGGGGTGTAAGTAGTGTTTGGGGGGGGGGTTCTAAAAATTGGCAAAATGTCCAGGTTTTCGCAATCAGAACCTTGAAGTGGGTGGTTTTTGGGCGATTTTTCAAAAAAAAAAAAAAAAAAAAGCTCAAAGCCACTGAATTAAGTGAGCCTTACTCCCAGGTTTGGATTTCAGCCTTAAATAGCCCCCATTCATGAATTTTAAAAGCCAAGGGAATGCATCAATCATTATAGTTCTTTTCACATGGAAAAGAAATATCTCTTTGGTCCCCTCTGAATTTTTTGTATGCTCCTTAGTGCTAGCCTCTTTGTCCAGTTTGGGAGAACCATCTGGATGTCAATGGAGTTCACCACCCCAAACTCCATTTTATACGTGACATTACATTTAAAATTATTTCCCCCCTCTCCCTGTGGCATTTTTCTTCTTAACTTACAGCTATATTCTATCTCTTTCACTGGTGCTTCCATGAGCAATACTAAACAGGATTGCAAGTTTCTACTGAATTGTGAAATAAAAGTAGTGAAGTGGCTGAAATCCCAGCCCTTCTTACCCAGGACTATGGCTTGCTCAATTCAGAGTGATGTACGTCTTAGTAGAGATGGCTATTTTTGTAGGCATAGGTTTGTGATGCACAGGTTTGGTTGGTGATGGGCCACTTCATCAATTTCACTTTATTAACCCAGACTTTTGTTGGTTTTGCTGCAAAAAAAGAAATAATTTTAACTCTGAAAACACATTAACTATTAAACGGAACAGCTAAGGGTAAAAACATGTCAGTTTATATCTGTTTAGAAGCTTTAAAACTGAATTGTAAGTCCCCCCAAAACTAACAAAAGTATTATTTTAAATGAGCAAAACCATGTATCAGATGCCTTTCAGTTTAGAAAGTTTTGAATGTGACTTGCATAGCACAGATGTTTGCAACTTGTGCCCCCATGGGCTATTGTAGTTTTGGATCTGAAGCCAATAAGCACACTTAGGAGAGAATATGTTGCATTCTATTTATAAGTCTTTGAGCAGAAAAGCAAACATGCAAATTCTAATTAATAACTGCAATTACAAAACATTTAAATCATGTTGTTGTTTGTGTTGTTTAGTTGTTTAGTCGTGTCCGACTCATCGTGACCCCATAGACCAGAGCAGGCCAGGCACTCCTGTCTTCCACTGCCTCCCGCAGTTTGGTCAAATTCATGTTGGTAGCTTCGAGAACACGGTCCAACCATCTCATCCTCTGTCGTCCCCTTCGCCTTGTGCCCTCAATCTTTCCCAACATCAGAGTCCTTTCCAGGGAGTCTTCTCATGAGGTGGCCAAAGTATTGGAGCCTAAGCTTCAGGATCTGTCTTTGCAGTGAGCACTCAGGGCTGATTTTCTTAAGAATTGATAGGTTTGATCTTCTTGCAGTCCATGGGACTCTCAAGAGTCTCCTCCAGCACCATAATTCAAAAGCATCAATTCTTCGGTGATCAGCCTTCTTTATGTTCCAGCTTTAATCATGAGGGCACATTGTTAAGAAGATATGACGTGGCTTTCTAGGAAGTCACAGTTGCCTCTGAAATGCCTAGTTGCCCCTCCGTTTGCTTAAACTGATGGATACCAAGGTGGGTCCTTGGAGATTAGGGATCTCAGTGCCACAGCTCTTCACTCTCAATGTGATGTTCCCAGAAAATCACCTCCCCTTTTCTTCCCTGCATCTGAAGACCTGGTGTCAGGTGGGCCTACAATATTCAGAAAGGACTACCAGAGAGAATGCTGCAGCAGAAAAGACATTTCACATATGTTTAAAAAGTGACATTTCATATACCTTTCCCAAATGTCAATACAACACTTAGTTGAAATGTCACATTAAAAAAAGAAAGAAAAATCACCTGTGTGATAAGTGCTGAATACTTTTACAGCATCAATGCACAGCTTTAAACTAAAGACTTTCCAGTTTATTTATGTATTTAAAATTCTGACTTTGCCATTCGACTCTGGGACAAAAATGATTGACTTGATATTTCTTTCTCATTCTTCTTCACAGTTGAGAGATACCCCAGAACACGTTATTTCAGTGACTGTGTTAACACTGAGGATTGTACACCAGGCTTTTTTGGTTATAGGGCAATATATATGGGATTTTTAATGATGAAAGTCGAGTGCTGCTATACTGACCTATGCAATGAAAAAGCTATCCAACGTAAGAATCCTTTTATTTTGGACACTTTTTGTATCAATAATTCTGTAACCATAGGCAAACTATAGCTGGGTCCAAGATTTGTTTTCCTTTTTTTTTATCAGACATTCATACAAACAATAATATACAGCCTTAATAACAACAAAAATAAGTATATACATTATGTAAGTGGGAATAAGATTTGGGATATGAAATAGAATACAAAGAATGGGGAAAGTTCTGGAGGGAAAACATAAATTTCACAGCTTGTTACACTCTAAGGGAAATTTTTATGAAGATGCACCACCGATGGTATTTAACTCTGGACAGGATAGCGAAAATAAATAAAGCAACTAGTAATAAATGCTGGAGATGCAATAATACGGTTGGTACATTATGAAATGATACACGAGGAGATCAAAAAAAAATGATAAAAACGTCCTTTACCAAAAGGGCAGAATCCTATTTATTAGGAATTTTGTACAACGATATCCCTTGTGACAAAATTAATATTTTCCTATATGCAACAACAGCAATGAGAGTATTAATTGCCAAAAAAAAAAAAAAAACTGGAAAGGAAACACCATACCAACAAAAGGGGAGTGGATAGACAAGCTATGTGAATATCTAGAGTTGGCAAAATTAATGGATCTAATCCAGCAAAAACCGAAGGATAAGATCAAGAAACAATGGGATTGCCTGACCGAATACTTAAGGAAATCAGGTCTGGGATCAAAAACATGGTTATGTTTAGACTAACCCTGTAGGAGATGAAAAGAGTGGGGAATTTTTAAAGTGAACGTTCAGAAATATCAAACTAGTGAACTACTAAGAGACAGAACAATGATACAAAATAAATGAATGCTGTGTGGAAAGGTGTGGAAGTGCTCTATGAACTAAAATACTACGGTATATTGATATGCCTTTTTCTTTTCTTATTTTCTTTCCACCTTTTGTCTGGCTCTCTTCTTCCTTTCTATCCTTCTTTCCCTCTTACCTTTTTCTTTATTATTATTTTTCTTTTCTTCTATATTTTCTTTTACCTCTTCTTTTGTCTTTCTAATTTAGTGTATTTTATTAATTCAATCTGAATGTATATAATCTGAATAGATTTGAATTAACTGTAAGGAACAATGAAATACATGAATTACTGTTTTATTTTTCCTTTTTTTATTGCATTTTTATTGTATTTTGTACTTTCATGCATTTCCAACATGAGACATTCTTTACGGTGATCGTATTTATGATTGGGTATGTTACTATTGTCACATTATACTGAGGACAAAATATGCAACACTTAAAAAAAACAATGGGAAAAACTTGGTCATTTGTCCCTTTAAAAATGTGCCTGGTAGCACCATTATTAGGATCATTCTAGGGGTAAATTATGTCTGGAAATCAACTATGATAACAATTATTCTGTGGTTTTATTCATTGGATTTCATTTCTAACACACGGTTCATCACAAAACAATGCACAGTTTAACAGCATAAAACATGTAAATTAATTAAAACCAGTTAAACATTTTCCCCTCCCAAACATTTAGACAGTCTTCATGTTTTTGCCACACATTTGTCACCTGAAAGTGTTGTGAGTCAGTGATCTTGGAAATCTGGGAAATTTTAGTATGGCAGTGGGGAACCAAAGAAATTGAGAATGCAGTAGGAGGGGGGCACAGTTTTGTTTAATGTTGGATAAAACCACCATAAATATGTATCATAGACAGTAGTAAAGTGTCTTTTTTTCTTCTATTCAAAAGAGTCAGCCTGGAGCCTAAAACCTATGAGAAATCCTTGTTTGATCTCATAGAATGGTAAGGATCAAAGCTAAAACTGCTCTTGTCCTGGCAGTCAGAACTGCTCAATTCCAATCACTCTCGTGTAGAAGCAGGTACACAGCAAGATGCATGGACTGAGAAAGATCTGAATGTGATACATATAGAAGTTATACTGAGGACAAAATATGCAACACTAAAAAAATATTTATATTAGATTTTCACAGCCGGCCTATTTGATTGCAGTTGTAGAACACCATGCCATGTCACACCATGAGTGTGTGTCTGTGTGGACTGGAAACTAAGGGCCACAATGGACTAGGCACGCCAATGTAAATAGAATCCTTCTGCTGACCATATACTTCATTTTGACAGTTCAGCCTGAGAATACGGTAACAGCTGGGTGCAGATACTGCTGTGCAACACCGGATGAAAAACAACTCAAATTTTGCTGGGCGCGCAGGGCTGACAATGAAAAATGGCTTAGGTGCCTGAGACTTGCTGCTATTATAAAGGATGGTGAGTAAACTGCCAATCAGCTGCCAGCCATTAACTACCTTTTCTGGCCAAATGTGATAAAAGGAAATGGTGCGGGGAGCTGTAATGTATGTGTTATGTACTGAGCTGAATCCTAGAACAATAGGATTCAGAATCAGCGGGAGCTACCCAATCCAACTCCAGGTGGAAGTGAATCCGCAACCTGATTGGCCTGCTGGAGCAGCCAATCAGGCGGCTGGCAGAAGTGAATCTGCTACCTGATTGGCCTGTAGGAGCAGCCAATCAGGCTGCAGGCAGAAGTCAATCCACAATATAATTGGCCCACAGGTGTAGCCCTGAAGTAGCCAATCACGCAAGGCCCATTGTGTAAATAATGTATATAAGCAGATGGTTTTGGGAAAAGAGCCATTCTTCTTCTCCTCTTCTCCTTGATGACTATGAGCTGAATAAAGAGCATGAAATTCACTCTCGACTCCGAGTACATTTCAGTATGTTTTCTTTGAAAGGAAATATTCAAGGTTTTCTTTAACGTGGTATTTCCTTGTTTTGAATGTACTTTGGGGGAATATATCTGTCCCTGGTTTCAGTATGTCAGAAAGAGAAATGAAGGGATATAAGAAGTACCTTAGGAAGGTGAGGTTTCCTGATTATCAGGGAGGAGCACACTGTTGGCTCCATTCCCATTTTGAGTTTCCCCAGGCCCTGGAGGTATGCTATATTGTGGGCTTTATGGAAGATCTAATTGGTGACTAAATTCACATGTGTGGGCTTCACCCAGTAGCCTTGGTCTGGTGAGAGGACAGGTAGACAGGGAAGAACGGTAAAGCAGGGCTTGTGGAAGACATCAGATGTGGACTGTTCTCAGGTGCAGTGGCCCTGACATCTGCCCTAGGATGCCAGGCCCTGATGCCAAACCTGACTCATATTACCTGATTCCACTTTCATTTCAGTGCCTTTTTTGAGTGTGTGTGTGAAAATACATCTTCTAAATTTTCACAGAAGCTAACAGGGTGTGGGGTAAAGAGGAACATTTGGACCCAATGGTCCTGCAAGTTGCTCAAGTGTGCTGGGTCCTGAAGTCAACCCTGACTCATATTATCATTCCTCTCTTTTCAGCACGTGGAAGAGAGAGAATCCTTTCTCTCAAAGGATGTGCAACACCAGATTTTTGTACTTTTTTAACAACAGCCCCAAAAGGTGTAATGAAAGCACTCAATGGCTGGCTCTATTTCAAAGTCAAAAAAGCGAGATGTTTTGATCCCAATGTTTATGGGGGTCACAGTTTAAAGGGTATAGAAGAAATCAATACCCATCCTGAGACTTGCAAGATCTCTGAAGGCTTGGAAGATCTCTGAAGATGCTGCAGAGTGAATGTGTTTCAAGGAGGCAGGCGCAAGAGGGCATGAAATTGTGGGTTGGGAGCTCTAGTTTCAGAACATTTGGTACAGGTGTTACATTTATTCTGAATCATGACCAGAATAAAATGGATAAAGTAGATGAATACCGTGTCTTGTGTTGGCTCTTTTCAAGTGAATAATATCTATGCAATGATGGTGCAATGAGCATTAGTTCTTGAAGATCAAAAATAAGAAGAAAACTGAAAATCATGATCTGGCCATTGGGTTGCCATATTTTTAGAAGGAAAAATCTGGACAGTTGTTGAGCTGCTAAGTTACTGAGCTTCTTTTGAGCTGCCAGAGCTCAATCCAGAGCCTGGGCTGCCTATGCCAGAACCCAAGCCATGCCCAATTGGGAAAAAAGAATTTTAAAAATCCTAGACTTTGATTTAAAATAATAATAAAAATACCCTGGATGGCCAGTTTCCCCCCAAAATAGAATACGTCTGGGATGTCCCAGACATATGACAACCCTAAATTACATCTGATGTCAGGATTCAACCTCAATCTGTTAGCCGCCATCCATCCTTCAACTGCCTCCAGACACTCACACAGGACATTCACTGCTTTCACAGGTTCTAATTTAAAAGAGAGGTAGAGCTGGGTATCATCCACATACTGATGAGCACCAAGCTCAAACCCCACGATGATCTCTCCCAGTGGCTACATAGATGTTAAAAAGCATGGGGAGAGGACAGAGCCCTGAGGCACCCCACAAGTGAGAGCCCAGGGGTCTGAACACTCATCCCCCAACACCACTTTCTGGACACAGCCCAGGAGGAATGAGCAGAAACACTGTATGACAGTGCCCCCAGCTCCCAGTCTCTCTAGACAGTCCAGAAGGGTGATATGGTCACTGGTATCAAAGGCCACTGAGACACCCAGGAGAAGTAGGAAACAGCTTTCACCTTTGTCCCTAGCCCTCCAGAGATCATTGACCAGCACAACCAAGGCAGTTTCAGTCCCATGATGAGGTCTGAATTCTAATAGGAAGGGATGCAAATGGTCTGCCTCTTCCAGGCATGCCTGGAGTTGTTCAGAAACTACCTGCTCAATCACCTTGCCTAACAATGGAAGATTTGGCTGGGTCCAAAGATTTTTTTATTTTTATTTTTAAGAAAAGGAAGCATTTACCACCCTGCAGAGCCCATAGCCCAGCCCTTCCTGGCTCTTTTATGAGCCAGCATGGGCAAGGATCAAGGAGACAGATGGTCAGTTTCACTTGTCCAAGCAGCCTGTCCACATCCTTGGAGGTAACAGATTGGAACTGATCCCATTCAACTTGACTAGACAGGACTCTAGCACTCTCCCACCCTGGCCCTGCTCCCATGGTGGAGTCTAACTCTTTCCGAATCTGAGTGACTTTATCTGCAAAAAACTTTGCAAAACCATTGCAGGAGATATTGGGGTCCTTAGCAGGTCCTGGTGGCAAAGGTGATTCTGTTAAATTGTGAACCTCCTGAAAGAGTCTCCTGCTGCTGTTTTCTGCAGATGCAATAGAGGCAGCCACTTGGTAGGCTAGGCATTCAGCTCTATTTCGTGTCTGGTCCAATTCAGAATGAGTTTTCCACCTCCAGCACTCTAGCTGTCTCAATGATTGTTTCATCACCCTCAGCTCCACAGTCGATAGCCCTGTTTAATTCCACATTTCAGTGGGCCACCAGGGAATCAGTTGAAAGGCCATCAACATGGGATAAAGCATCCCCTACCACTCTCTAGAAACCATTTGGATCCATTAAGTGGTGTGGCAGATCATCCGAATGGTCCCACCAGAGGGGAAGGGTCACAGAGAAGTCCAGTTGCACCAGGAAGTGATCTGACCATGGCACTTCTTTTGTTTCACTTTTACTTAATGTCAGATCACCAACATCCATAGAGGTGAACAGCAGGTCTAAGGCATGTCCGCGGCTATGAGTTGGGTCAAACTTATTCAGGGACAGCCCCATGGAGGCCATGCTTTCCATGAAGTCCTGAGCGGCTCCTTGTAAGTTCATGGCGGCATGGATGTTAAAATCCCCCAGGACAACCAAACTAGGTGTCTCCAGGAGAACATCCACCACAACCTGAAGCAGCTTGGGCAGGGAATCCTTGGTGCAGCGGAGAGGTTGGTACACCAAAAGGAATCCTGTACTGTCCCTATTGCCCAACTTCCAGAACATGCACTCAGAGAACTGGGTCTTCCCAATAGGATGCCTGGTATAAACTAGTGACTTCCTAAAAATCACTGCAACCCCACTCCCTGCCCTCATGACCTGGGTTGTTGTGCATAAGAGAAACCTGGTGGACAAGCAGCGGCAAGAACAGGCCCATCTACTGCATCCAATCAAGTCTCTGTCACACATATCAGGTCAAGTCCTCCATCCACGATCAAGTCTCGGATGGCAGTCGTCTTGTGAATCATTGACCTGGCATTGCACAGCAGTACCTTCAGGTCATGTGGGTCTCCCTTGTCAATTCCAGTATCCATCTGGTCAAGACCAGACCCGGAGGCAGGGATAGTCCTCAAACAGTGAGTAAGCCCGCCTCCTCAGTAATGGCATGGTCTGGTCTTGGCATAACTCCTCCTCCTACCCATGATCACTGAGATCGGGTGTCCCAGTGTATCCCCACTGTGGAACCTGCCCCAGCCACCCTGTTGGCTGGGGCCCACTCCCCAGCAGTCCTGACCCTCTCCCCTTAAGAATACAAAAAATACAAACTACATTAAACAATAAAACTAATTGAAAAAAGCAACAACAATATATTCACACTCATATTAAAAATTAAAGTAACCCCCAACCCCAAGTAGACATTGATCCTACCCCAACCCAGCTAAAACCAAATCATAAACCAAAATTTAAAACACCATAAGTTAAAACTATATAAAAACATTTTTAAAAGGGACCCCCAGGCTCTCAGCAGGTCAGTCCCCCACTGGGCAGCAGTCCTGAGTGCTCACTGGAAGGACAGATCCTGAAGCCGAGACTCCAATACTTTGGCCACCTCATGAGAAGAGAAGACTCCCTGGAAAAGTCGCTGATGTTGGGAAAGATTGCAGACACAAGGAGAAGGGGACGACAGAGGACAAGATGGTTGGACAGTGTTCTCGAAGCTACCAACATGAGTCTGACCAAACTGCAGGAGGCAGCGGAAGACAGGAGTGCCTGACGTGCTCTGGTCCATGGGGTCATGAAGAGTCCAACACAACTAAACGATTAAACAATAACAACATATTTTCCACCACTTGGTATCACTATATTCTCTTTTAGTACATAACACACAGTAACTGAGGTGAGTCTCCTCAACTAATCAGCTTTCAAAATTAATATCTTCTGGTACTAAGAAGGTGGTGGCAGAAAAGAATATATCCTGAATCTTTTTGATTTTTAGGGAGTGTTCAGGGTGTTGCCTTAGGGCAGTGGTGGTGAACCTTTTAGAGACTGAGTGCCCAAACTGCAACCCAAAACCTACTAATTTATCACAAAGTGCCAACACGGCAATTTAATACGGGATAAAAATGTATGGGATAATAATATTGCATGCACACATACAAATAAATATACTGTACTAAGTTAGGCGAGATTGCCCAGAGTTGTTGCCCTTTATTTGGGGGGATTGCCCAGAGTTGTCACGCTTTTTTGGGGGGAGGGTTTGCCAGTTGTGCAGCTTTTGTGGGGAGGATTGGCAGGCGTTGTAGAGCTTTTTGGGGGGGGGGAGGTGCTGAAATACACTAAATCGCATGGACAAAACTTCCTGTAGCAGGCTAAAGCTACAAATCGTCTCAACGTTCACTGGCAGCAACAAATAAAATAAAAGAAGGAGGAGGAGGAGGGTTTGGATTTGATATCCCACTTTATCACTACCCTAAGGAGTCTCAAAGCGGCTAACAATCTCCTTTCCCTTCCTCCGCCCCAACAAAGGTGAGTGAGGCTGTGAGACTTCAGAGAAGTGTGACTAGCCCAAGGTCACCTAGCAGCTGCATGTGGGGAGCCGAACCTAGTTCACCAGAATACGATTCCACCGCTCTTAACCACTACACCACACTGGCTCTCTTAAACCTTAATGCAGCCACAAATCACATGCAACATCACTGCTATCTCCTGCTCATGGCAGCAAACAATCCAACTAATCACAGCATGGGGGGCGGGGACCGGACCGATGTGGCCAAATATCAGCTGGTTGGCAGGCATGCAAATCCCCCCCAATGCTGCTGCAGCCAGCAGGTGCACTAGGGAGCGTTTCCTGCCCGCAGTTCCATGGGGGGGGGGAAGCGGCTGCCCACTTTGTCAATTCACCCAGGAACGGCCCTGCTGGGGCGATGGTGCACGTGCCAACAGAGAGGGCCACCACTGCCTTAGGGTGGACAATGTTTTATTTTATTTTTTTAAACCAATTTGTGTCCTACACCAGGCATAGGCAAACTCTGGTCTTCCAGATTTTTCAGACTACAATTCCCATCATCCCTGACCATTGGTCCTGTTAGCTAGGGATGATGGGAATTGCAGTCCCAAACATCTGGAGGGCCGGAGTTTGCCTATGCCTGTCCACAGATGCCCTCCCAGCTGTTGCAACCAGCCATGGGATTTTTTTAAAAAATGGCAGAAACAGGATTTTTTAAAAGAAAGAAACGAATACCCTGACCACCTTCGATAGTTAAAGAAAGTAAGCCAACTCCTCTCAGTTGAAAGGTTTGGGGACAGTTTGTCACAACAGAATTCCAAAATCCTCTCACCACCATTCACAGTGGATTAACACAAAATCTGTAGCACCCCCCCTTTTTCTTTGCATAGATAGATATAGACTAGAAAATATAGTTATCTTCCATGTGGTACTCTTCCAGTGAGCTCTGTGTGGGATGCTTTTTTCAATATTCTTCACAAACTGCTACTGGAGGTGATACAAAATAAGAATGGCCACTACGGGTCCTCTTTACAGAGTTCAGTTCTATGTTTAAAAGGCTGGCTGGCTGAAAGAGAATCGGATACATACTAAACTGCTATGAATTCAAAGAGTAGATAACAATGCCCTTATTAAGCTTAAGAATAAAAAATATTTTTAAAATAAATTTATTATGGAATACTAAATAATAACCCATCCAACATAGCTTGACTGAAAGGGTAAAGTCCAAGAGATACCAACTTGCCTGGACGAGAAGATCACGTGATGTGTAGACTGAGCCCAGTGAAGAACACTGGGGGTAACTTGGCTTCTCATTTGGCAAAATTTCATGGTGTTCCTGGAAAAGATTGCATGCAATTTCAAAACTGCTTTGTGTTCCACTATCACATCACAGGCTCTCTGGGAAAACATGCAGCCTCAATTTGCGCCAGTTTCCACGTCTCCTTAAACCAGTCGTTCACAAGTGCTGCCTGAGGCTCCCACCCCTGACTATACATTCCTCTGTAAGCTCATAGTTGTATCCATCGCCTTTGGGGGACCAGGTCTTCTT
Organism: Zootoca vivipara; assembly: GCF_963506605.1. Lineage (NCBI taxonomy): Eukaryota > Metazoa > Chordata > Lepidosauria > Squamata > Lacertidae > Zootoca > Zootoca vivipara. The sequence goes on along the minus strand of NC_083281.1, from coordinate 23,763,932 downwards.
GAAGTCCTTCTTAGCTCTTGATCATCCCAACATCATGAAGACTCTGCTGTGCACAGGCCTCTTCTTGAGCTTGTTTTCACTAGATGAGTAGAAACCAGAGATTCTGTGTTCCATCTAATTTCCATTAATTTCCTCTAGAATAGGGAATGGGACTGAAACCACCCTGGTAGGGCTGATTGATGATTTCCTGTGGGCTAGGGACAGAGATGAAAGCTGTTTCCTGTTTCTGCTGGATCTCTCAGCAGCTTTTGACACCATCAACTATGCTATGCTTCTGGACTGTCTAGGAGGGTTGGGAGTTGACAGTGGTTCTGCTCTTTCCTCCTGGGTTGTGTCCAGAAAGTGGTGTTGGGCAGTCACTTGTTAGTGGGTGGGGAATCTCTGAGCATAATGAAATGATGTGACAAATATTTCATAAGGAGTTAGAAAGAGGGATGAAAGAAGGAGGAATAAACTACATGTTAACACCAAATCTGGTCCATCTTGGATAGCAGTGAAAGGGGAAGCAGCAATACCAGCAATAAGAACAAGCTGTGCATGTGCAAACAAACAACTAATTTGGGTAGCAGTGAGCAGGCAAGCTCTACGGCTTAGTAACTGTTGTGGACTCATTTTCCAGGCTGAGACAGGAGGAGGAATGGGGTTTATTTTCAGCTCCCATCATCCCTGAGTGGTGGCCAGGCTAGCTGAGGTAGATGGGAGTTCTAATTCATCTACAGCTCAACAGCTTCCTCACCTCTGGTTTAGTGAGTCCAATAGCAAAAGACAAAAAGTCAAGCAAGTCTTACCTAGATTTGTATTCAGAGCACTGGCAGAACAGGAATCGTCATGGGATGGACAACTTTTTTTTCCATACTCTTCACATGACAGTCCAGTAGTATTATGGCAAAATCTGCAATTCAAAGGTGCCACTGAAGAGAGGAGCAAAAGATTAGTTTAAGGGTTGTTGTTGTTTGGTGTTTGTTTGTTTGATGATGATGATGATTTGGTGTTTCTTGTTTGCTTAATAGGACATAGGGGAGGAGGTGATAGTAAATCATAACTTTTAAAGTAACAGGGATTCAATTTAATGGACATTTTAATTATAATAATATAATATAATATAATATAATATAATATAATAATATAATATAATGGCAGATTAATTAGAGCTGTTGAAGTCATTGTCCAGAACACTGGTTTAATTCTTCCCAAAGGTGGGGAGGTGAACCCTCCCCTGCCCATAGCCCACTTTCCCTCCCATACAATCTCTCGTAATTTTTTTCTTCCTCTGGTTAAAATATTAGATTTGAATTTAGCTAAGAGAGCAATGGCCAAGGTGATGACAGTGGGAAGACAGGTTATGGCCAGTTTGCAGGCCCAGTACCCCACTCCTACATGCCCCCTATTCTATTTAAACTGTGGTCATGCCATCATAGAAGCCCCCCCCCCCCCCGACCTCAAAAAAGAATCTGGGAAACTGGTTTGGGGCTTACCTCCCCCCCCCCATATTTTATTCAAGTTGGCACCCCTGCTGCTGCCTCTTGCCCAATTCAGCCCATTCTAAACTCCTAGAACTCTACTCTTCTATTCATACTCTGAATGACTGATTCCTTACTGCTGAAACTGAGTTCAGATTCTTTGGATCATTCACAAATCCTTGTTCCCAACTGCTGGTTCTCACTCCTTACGAACCTTCAGAACCACGTTCTCTTGGCTCCTTTAATCCACTTCTAACCCATTCAACTCAGCTCAGATAAAGATAAAAGCAGACGTCATTTCCAGACTCCAAACTGAGACCCCTTCTTAGAACCTGTAACTGTGGTTTGCTGGTCTTCTCCGCTCTCCAAAGTTTATAGGCAAGATCCTCAGCCCCTCCAGTTCTTATCCACTCTTATCACTCCTTTTCTCTTCAAATGAATTATTTCAGCCTTCCTGGCCTGGCCTACTGCATACCCCCATCCAGATATGATTAAGAATATCTAGGATTTCAGCTTTCTACTCACCTGGAGAAAGTAGGACTGTAAGGAAGCAGATATGCAGGAAGGCCTTCATAATGCCAGAATGATCAAAATCCAAGGAGGAATGAACCAGCAGGTGACCAATGGAAGAAGAAGCAGACTTGGAGGGATTTATAGGCCAAGGAAAGAGGCCTGAGGGTTCTAACTGGGAAGGACTGGTCCAGTAAGCAGCAGGAAATTATGGAAATAGGGAGTGCATGCTTTCCGAGAAATCCTATATTTTTATATCGTCATTAAAAGCTCATTTTTGATATTGGATGCAATTTTTTTTTAGAAACTCTGTGAGTCAGCCAGATGCCTCTTTCAGTCCAACCAAATCCACCCTGTCAATAAACAGGTAGCAGTACTTTAAAAAAGTGAGTTCCTTCCCGTCTGTCTCCAGCATAATTTTATCACAATGCCTGTGGAGGAAATATATTCCCAATGAGGCACAGTACAAAGGAGCTTGAGAGAGTTGCCTCAAAAGAACCTTAGAATATATAGTTCCAGTTGGGATGGAGCTGTGAGGCATGGCTCTCATTTCTCTCCCAATTAAAATGCTTTAAAATACCTGAATTACTGGACTGTGTGAATAAAGACTTGGATTAACCGGTAAATAAAACTTTTCATTACATATCATTTTGCTTTTAATGAGCTATCGCCCCAGAACTGCAATGGCTTCTAAAGAGCTGAGATCTAAATGAACAACAGCTAGCTAAATTCCAGCTGTGTCAGTATCGGCCGAGCCAGGGAAAATGGCGAAGGAGGATCCTTATACTACCTTGTTGAAATATATCCTGTCTTAAATTCAAGCCTTGAAGTCGATCCAACAAGATCTGGCAGAGCTTAAAAAAGACTTATAACAGATGCAAGAGAAAATGTCTCATTATGAAGATCCAGAAGACCATACCTACCTTGAGAATGACACCCAGTGTATTTATTTTAAAGGAGCCATTCAAAAAGGTAGCATTGCTACTCAGAAAGAAATCATAGAATTGTAGAGTTGGAAGGGACCCCAAAGGTCATGTAGCCCAACCCCCTGCAATGCAAAAATAAAAAATAAAAACCCAATTCATAGACTGGGTCACGTTCACTCACCGCTTCCCTCCCTCTCCCTCAGGGGCATAGGAAAGGGTGAGGGTGTGTGGTCTGCCCCGGGGTGTCATCCTTGAGGGGGCGACAAAATGGCACACCACAGTGTGGGGCACTTACCACTGGACCTGGCCTGCAGCACACCCGAGCCATGTGTCTATCCTGGGAGTGACATGGTGGCTCGGGGTCCTGCACTGAAGTAGGATTCCTTTATGATACAGCTGGAACTTTAGCTGGAACTGCTAGGCTGAGGAACTGCATTAAACTTTTGACTCCCTGTCAAATACAGCTGACCCTGCTCAAACAATCTGGTCTTTTTCATTGACAACCCTATTCTGGGTTTTACATTTATACAATCTGCTGGTGTGTTGAACGGGCACTCTGCACATGCCCCAACACAGACACCCAAAGGGAGGGAGTGTTGTTTCCAAATCTTGTTGTATAGCCACAGCATGTAGCTGTAACCATGCCCAGGAAATGGCAGGGACAGAATTTCCCTCATATTATTGCAACTCGTGAATTTGATTTGCTTACAGTGGTACCTCGGGTTACATACAGTGGTACCTCGGGTTACAGACGCTTCAGGTTACAAACGCTTCGGGTTACAGACTCCGCTAACCAAGAAATAGTACCTTGGGTTAAGAACTTTGCTTCAGGACGAGAACAGAAATTGTGCAGCGGTGGTGTGGCAGCAGCGGGAGGCCCCATAAGCTAAAGTGGTACCTCAGGTTAAGAACAGTTTCAGGTTAAGAACGGACCTCCAGAACGAATTAAGTTCTTAACCTGAGGTACCACTGTATTACAAAACTGACTTATTAACTTATTAACATTCTTATTCACCACCACAAGCGCAATCTCCAAGTCCCTGGTAAAGCACAAGTGTCAACATTTATCCCCCCCCCCCCCCCGGCAAGGTTTTAATAAGAGCCAAACCAAATCCAAATATCTTTACTATACTAGCCATTGGCCATGACAAATATGAATCGAAAATAAATACAAGCAAAAGGGGTTTCTCATCATAAATACAGTCATACCTCGGTTTAAGTATGCTTCAGTTTGAGTACTTTCAGTTTAAGTACCCTGCGGACCTGTCTGGAATGGATTAATCCACTTTCCATTACTTTCAACGGGAAAATTTGCTTCAGGTTAAGTATGCTTCAGGTTAAGTACGGACTTCCAGAACCAATTACACTCATACTTCGGGTTAAGTACGCTTCAGGTTGAATACTCTGCGGACCGTCTGGAACGGATTAATCCACTTTCCATTACTTTCAATGGGAAAGTTCGCTTCAGGTTAAGTACGCTTCAGGTTAAGTACAGACTTCCAGAACCAATTGTGTACTTAAACTGAGGTACCACTGTAATGGTCTCTATTTAGATCTCTGTGTCTCCCTTCCAGTTCAAGGTTGTATTGTCTTTTTTCTGATCTTTTTGGCCACCAAAGCAAAAAGGGCGACATTATGAGTCACTGAAGCATTTACATTGCTAAGAAGCCATAGGACCTTCTCTGCCGGGGAGAGACATATTTCCTGTACGGATGGTAAGGTGAGAAATCTCCTCCTGGGGTCCAATATATAGTGGGCCAAATAGTAAATAGTGCAATATGTCTTACACCTATGGTTGCCCACATACACAGAGTCTGTCTTCATATGGTACCCTATTATGTTGTCTGTCTAAGATGGTGGACAGCATAGCTTGAAAATGCAGCTCTGTAAAAGCAAATCTAAGTGAGGCCGGGTGGTGATTCAACAGGTAACTGGCTCTAAAATGGATCATTTTTAGAAGGGGGAACCAAGGAGAGCATTTAGAGGATTTGATCATAGTGATTCTATCCAGTGGCACCAATCCCTTAAAGGCCCTTCCGCCGTAGGAGGAGGGGAGATTGTGGGCGCCACGAGCACTCCATGTGATGGGGGAATGGATACCATTCCCCCCAGCCCATTGGCCAGCTCCCGGTCGCGGCTCTCCCTTGGCGCGTCCAATCAGGACGTTCCAAGGGGGCGCAGCTTGCTGATTTAAGCAAGCCCGTGGCCGGGAAACAGCGTCTCTTCTCCTGACCACTAGATGGTTTTTCCTACTTTCTTCAGTTTAAGCTGGAATTTTGCTATAAGAAGCTGATGATCTGAGCCACATCCCAGTACAGCTTTTGCCACTCTTTTGTTGACTATGAGGGCCACTCCATTTCTTCTACGGGATTCTTGCCCACAGTAGTAGATATGATAGTCACCCGAACTGAATTTGCCCATTCCCTTCCATTTTAGTTCACTGATGCCCAGGATGTCAATATTTATTCTTGTCATCTCATTTTTGACCACATCCAGCTTACCTTCATCCATGGTTCTTACATTCCAGATTCCTATGCAATATTTTTCTTTACAGCATCAGACTTTCCTTTCACTTCCAGGCATATCCGCAACTGAGCGACCTTTCGGCTTTGGCCCAGCCGCTTCATCAGCTCTGAATCTACTTGTACTTGTCCTCTGCTCTTCCTCAGTAGCATGTTGGACGCCTTCCAACCTGAGGGGCTCATCTTCCAGCGTTATAACTTTTATGTGCCTGTTGTCTTTTTCCATGTAGTTTTCTTGGCAGGGATACTGGAGTGGCTTGCCAGGTCCTTCTCCATGTGGATCATCACGTTTAGTCAAAACTCTCCACTATGACCTGTCCATCTTGGGTGGCCCTGCATGGCATAGCTCATAGCTTCTCTGAGTTATTCAAGCCCCTTTGCCATGACAAGGCATTGATCCATGAAGGGGCACAAACAGGATAAGCAGCTACAATGGGCCAGGGTCCTGAACCTCAGGACATACCAGACAACATTCCTTACCAGAACAGTATACGTATAGTGTAAGTTAAGGAAGGAATGCTTACATTGAGCAAGATCACATCCCTCACATGAACAATATATGAGCTTGTAAAGAAGATAAGAAGGAAATACTTGCGTAAATGGGGGTAGGAGCAAGAGTATATAATGTAGCTACACACACTGCACATTGTGCTGCTGTGAATGATCATGCACCACCTTTTTGCACTGCCTGGCATTGCAAAAATAAAAGTCTTTTCTCCTGAAGGAAACCTGGTGTCGTTTGACTCTTTTCTCCTCCATGAAGGCATGCTGACTGGACCAGGCCTGAAAACGGCTACATTAGGTCTTTCCATCAACATGACCTCCCTGCAGTGGTCCAACACAGTTTAGGTTCTAGCCAAACCCAAGCTACAAACTCAAAAAGTATTTATTTTTTGTGCTGATTCACTCTCACATGTTTGCTGACACACACTTGACCAGCTGCAGGTGCAAGGCAAGCACACCTAAATTAACCCTTTCTTGTCCTCTTTCTCTACATGCATAAACTCATTTACTCTAACACAGGAGTGGAGTAAAACTCTTGCTTCATTGAGGACCCAGAGACAGCCTCCTTCAACTATGGCAGAGTTCATAGACTTGAGACACAGAACTTTAAATTCTTTTCTCTATTTGATATTTGTGATAGTCTGACTGGGTAGTTTAGCATGTCAAGGGGCAGGGTTGGCCTACCTATGACCACATCAGGTGGCAAGATCCACAGGAGCAGCAAATCCAGCCTCAAGGCAGGCACCCCCAAACTGCGGCCCACCAGATGTTTTGGCCTACAACTCCCATGGTCCCTAGCTAACAGGACCAGTGGTCAGGGAAGATGGGAATTGTAGTCCAAAACATCTGGAGGGCCGAAGTTTGGGAATGCCTGCTCCAATGGCCTCTTGGCAGAGCCGCCGACTTGAGCCCTAGACCGCAGGTGCCCAGCGGCACACACATGCAGGACATGATATCTAGAAGTGTCATTGGCCAGATCCAGCAGGCTCTTCTCATATTCCTATGAGGGAACTTCCTTATGCTCCTGTGCACCGTTGGTGTAAGCAAGAGCCATTTATTTCAAAGTGGCTTACCATGCAATTATATACTGGTCTACTCAGAAGAAAGTACCACACCCACCCACACCCACACACACCCACACACACCCACACACCATAGCTGCCAAGTACCCCGTTTTCCCCGGGAAACCCCCCATTTATACTTACCTTTTCCCGGTGGTCCCCCGTATCACTTTGTCTCCCGTTTTTCTCCATTATTTTCTCCTGCCGGCGGCCATTTTTTTCCCTTTCCGATTTGCCCTTCTATGGGCACCAAAAATGGCCGCCGCCGGCTTCAAAAGTCGCATCTACGCATGTCTGGAAGTGCATAGACGCGACTTCCGGTGTTGGCGGCGGCCATTTTTGGGGCCCATAGATGGGCGGAGCAACACCGGAAGTTGCGTCGACGCACTTCCTGACATGTGTACAAGTGACTTTCGAAGCTGGCGGCGGCCATTTTTGGTGCCCATAGAAGGGCAAAGCGACACCGGAAGTTACGTCGATGCAACTTCCGGTGTCACACGGCTGCCGGTCCCGGATTCTGCAGTCCGGGACTTGGAAGGTAAGACACACACACACACACACACACACACACACTCCAACACACAATCCAACAGAGTGCCTGTTTGTTGTCTTTCACACACAAACACACTTCTAGTCATGTTTACTGTCAACTGGAATTATATTTGGAAGCCATTTCCCCCCACACTTGGTTTTTAAACACAACCCAAGAAGCAGGTTCTCATGGAACTGGTCTTTGATTCTCTTCCAAAACAGTACAAACGAACTTTGGGAGGATGTTACATTTTTATAATAACATAACAAGAGCCTAACACAAATGGCATTCCCACTAAAGGTGGAAATAGGATTCATTAATACTGTATGTTTTCCACATCATCATTTAGGAAGACCATTTCCTGGTATTTCAGGGAATTAATTCAATCACAAGGCAGGATCTAGTCTGGAGCATCAAGCCCCAAAATGCTGATAAATATTGACGGTTAGCACAAGACAGTCCTGACGAAAGTGCAAATTAAGCTGTAGAAATTGCATTGCACCTCAGAAGTATGGCTGCCAGCAAGTTGCTGCATAATGCATGATGTTCTAATTAAAAACATTCATTCAGTGCTGTAATCAGATGAAATCATTTTCTGGGACATACTGGACTTTTGTCAGATATTACACCTCTTCCAAATCCACCTTAGCTTCAGGACAAGAGGAGCATCAGAACAATACCTAGGAACAAGTGCTTTCATGAGGGTATAGGAAGTGAAACAAGTGGGGATCTGAGTTTCTCAAAAATCTCATCATTTAACATGGGCTACGCTGAATGTTCAAAGTTTCAGGTTTCCAGAATGTGAAAACTACCATTCAATGTGTCGCTGCATGTCTACATTACATTCTTAGAGCAGTTTAAAAGGAGCTGATCAGCCCTGAAATCTGTCAAAAAATCCAGGGAAGGTTAGCATACTAAGGATGCTTTAAAAAATATAGTTACAGGTAGGTAGCCGTGTTGGTCTGAGTCGAAGCAAAATAAAAAAAATCCTTCAGTAGTACCTTAAAGACCAACTAAGTTTTTATTTTGGTATGAGCTTTTGGTATGACTGCAATTGGTCCTGCGGGGGGAAAGCAAGGGCTGAGGGGCTAAAGAAAGCTTGATCATGCATAATGAGTCACCAGCAGTCGTTAACAGCCATCAACAGGTTTACCACTCCTATCAGCCCATCACCCATTCCCCCCCCCTCTTTATATACATAAGGGTCTGGCTCTTCTGTTTCAAGTGTATCTGAAGAAGTGTGCTTGCACACAAAAGCTCATACCAAAATAAAAACTTAGTTGGTCTTTAAGGTGCTACTGAAGGAATTTTTTTATTTTAAAAATATGTTATCGACTGAGATAGCTTTCTCAGGTGGTAATGTTCTGAGTGGGGCAGATGACATTCTTAGCCCTGGCTATTCCACTCCTTGTGGAAACACCCCTCCCAAACACACATCAGTGATGCTTGTTTATTGCTGGCCAGGTGTGGAAAGGGAGGCAATTGTTTGCAGGATCATGGCGAATTCCAAGAGAGCAACTTCCTCTAATGATGGCTGGAGTCAGTGGCGGAGGAAGACTTTCTGGCACCCGGTGCAGGGTGTGACGGGACAAACCACCTGGCAGCGCATGTGCAGTGCCCACACCAATGGTGCACCCTTGCCCTCGGCTGCCCTACAGCTGGGGGATGGGGCAGCAGGTGGACAGTGCGGAGCCTGCAAGTGCCCGAGACACATGGCTTAGGCATGCTGCAGGCCCTGCGGTGAGTGCCGCCTGCCATTTGTCACCCCCCCTCAGGGTGATACCTGAGGTGGGCCGCATCCACCACATCCCACTTCTTACGCCCCTAGCTGGAGTTTCTTTTCTTTCTTTCTTTTTAAAAATATTTTTATTAGGTTTTTGATAATTTTATACATATGAAACATAATCTTTTCAGACATTCAAATACAAGGCTCTTTTGAACCTTCGGACCTCCTTCCCTCCCTCCATGGATTCCATATTTAAATTTAAGTTTGCCACATCTTTTACCTTTATCTATCTATCAATTAACCATAATTATCATAAATAATTCCACATTACAAGTGTCCTTACATCCCTGCCGAAGATTTTAACTGTTTACAGTGGTCTTTTAAGTAAATTACAAATTTACTCCAGTCTTTAGTAAATACTTGATCTTCCTGGTTTCGGATCTTTCCAGTCAGTTTTGCCATCTCTGCATACTCCATCAGTTTCATCTGCCATTCTTCTTTAGTTGGTACTTCTCCTTCCTTCCATCACTGGGCTAGTAGCATTCTCGCTGCTATGTTGTTGCATACATAAAAAGTCTTTTGTCTTCTCTTGGTAACTCTTCACCTGTTATACCTAACAAAAAGGCTTCTGGTTTTTAAATGATGGCTGGAGTTTCTCAGCCCTCGTGCATCCATTTAGTCCTCCTGAGTCCCACTCAGCATGCCTAAAGACATAGAAGTCTAAGCAGAAAAAGTCAAAGCCCGAAATGAATGCTGGGGAAAGGGAGTTCAGTCAGGATGCTGAAGAATGTTAGTAAGTGAAGCAGCCAAACTGTGTGTTGGAGCTTGGGGGGAGGCATCGCCAGCCCTCCTAGCCTTCCATTATATCCTTCCCCCGTCCATTTGTTACTCCGAGCCAGAAAAACAGCATACGTTTTCCTGCTTGCCACATGCATTAGCTCTCACATTTCCAAAGATCCTGTCCACATCCTTGGGCTATACAAACTGAAAGTTATCAATTCTCACTGGACAAACAGGGGCCAAAGTTGCATCCATATTTGGAAAGTCATATGCAAGATTGGGTCATCTGTTTTAACAGTGCATGCCTAGGAGGGTTTAAGAAGATGGTATTGGGGACTCAAGTTCAATTTTAACCCAAGGAACTAAAGCCAAACCACTAATAACATGTATTAGCTGTTTTAGCTGAGCCCCTCATCTGCTGACCCTCGACCAGAGCGGTGCCAAGGCTCTGATGCATCTCTGAGCCCCTCCTGCACGCTCTGTTCCCCATAGCGTTGCCAGGGCTCAGACGCCTCACTGAGCCCTCTCTCCATTCCGCTCCATTCCTCATTCCCTCCTCCTGACTCGCTGCTCATGCTGTCGCTGGGCGAAGTGCTGGTCAGGATGACGGGGAGACTCCCTGTAGGGAGTCCCCCTGACAAATACTACCACTACTACTAATAATACATATTATTAAGAGGAATCCTTTGATTGAGGCCATCTTGAGGGGCTATTTTGTAGGTAGCTTCTGGGGTTTTGCCCTTGCCTAATTTGTTCCCAATTGATTTTTTGAGTGCCTTCACCATTTAAATTGTAAATTATCTATATCAAAAAAGAAATCTGAGAAGTGTGTATCAACAACTAATGAGATCATAGGCAATTCAAACAGTGAGATTTGAATTTCAACGTGTCCCTCTTTTTATTTGTGGTGAACAAACAACACCCATTCCTGCACCTCACTGAACTATTTGTTCCCAAGTGTTACTTGCGACATGAATCCATGGCCTATAAATTCCTCCAGGTGAGCCTCTACCTGCCTCAATTTCCTTGTTGGGATCCATCTCTGCTCTGAGTCTCCTAATCTTTCTAGAATGATGAAGGCACTCCTGAGCGCATGCCTCCTCTTTGCCCTGCTTTCCCCAGGTAAGATGAGGAACATTTAATTATCTATAGAGGACACAGAAGAGAACTTGCTGCTTGGGAGGGAAGGGGAGTTAGGAGTGCAGATCAACACCACAGAGAGCAAGGACTGCTGGGTTACCAAGAAAAAGTAGGTGAGAGTCAAGTCAAGAGTATTTCTTGTAGCGTCATACAGATAAATAATGAAATTTCCCACTCTAACGTGGAAGCTGCATTCAGCAATACACACAAGATGTGGATCTTTCTCTGGTGTGTGTGTGTGTGTAGGGAAACAGAGGGGGGATGTGCAAAGACAAGAGATCACCAGATGAAAATGTTGGGCATGATTTCAAAGTGCAGGGAAAGTGCTAAGAAGGTGAACAATCTTTTCTTTAGTGGGGGAGCTGGAGAAAATATGACTTAGAAAATAGGACAGAATAATAATTGCATTGGAAAGTAATTAAAAGTTGCTTAGGAAAGGGATGCGAAGAATACAAAGCATGGCCATAGAAGGAATAAATTAAACACATTTTGCAAAGAAAGACACTATCCCCTTGGAACATATCACATAAACCCACTGGTGAAGATTCAGATTCCCTACTACTACTTGTTGGTTGTGGAAATCTGGGGAGCTGAATTTAAGAGAGCCAGTGTGCTGTTGTGATTAGAGTGTCAGAATCCCCACTCAGCCACAAATCTCACTGGGGGATCCTATCCCACAGCTTAACCTACCTCACAGGATTCTTCTGAGGATAAAATGGGGAGCAGAGAACCATGTATGTACACAGCCTTGAGCTGCTTGGAGGAAGTGACTGCAGATAAATGATTAAATTAGAAAAAATTAAGAGCAAGCAACGTTGATAGATTTGTTCATCCCTAGTCCAGGATCCTGTCCTCACACAGGCCAACCCAATGACTATGGGAAGCACACAATCAGGACCTCAGCACAGCAGAAACACTCTGGCTTACTATGGGTTCCAGCAACTGATATCTGAAATATTCTACTTTTGATATTGGAGGTTACTACATTTGATATTGGAGGTTACTACTACATAGCCATCATGATTTGTAGCCACGGAGAGTCTTATTTTCCATCAATTTATCTGATTCCCTTCTAAAGCCATTCAAATTGGTTGAATCCACTATCTCTTGTAGAAAATTCCATAGTTTAATTGTGCTCAGATCTAAGCTTGTAACCAAACAGTGGGAAGAAAATATATTTAAGTGAGAGTCTGGATTGGAGGAAAAGTTAGCCGTGGGAAAGGGAGAGTTCACCTCCCCACATCTTGGAAATAATTAAACCAGTGTTCTGGACAATGGCTTCAAGAGTTTTTTTGTTTTGTTTTTTTATAATAATTTTTATTGATTTTTGTAGAAACAAAACATACAAAACATACAAAATAAGCTCAGTCCTTTCATTTTCCCTCCACCCACGAGACCACTTCTGCCACCAGTGATACCCATGGGCATTGGGAAACAAAGGGGTCCATTTTAAGCTGGGTTTGACCTCCCCCCTCCCTCCTCCCCCTCCTCCTCCCCTGCCACTGAGAGGACAGAGGCGGAGGATCTCTGAGGTTTGGTTTATCCCCCAGCTAATTCTTCAATATAAGCACAGAGTCCTTTTTAAAATGCTTTTTAAAGAATTTTTAATGTTTTTATCTTATTTGGGGTGGTAGGTGGGAGGGATTTTTAGTTGGGTGTGGGAATCTGTTAAATTTTAGTGTATTTGTAATTTTTATTGTTTTTGGTTTTATTGTTTTATTGTGTTTGGGGTGGTAGGTGGGAGGGATTTTTAGTTGGGGGTGGGAATCTGTTAAATTTTAGTGTATTTGTAATTTTTATTGTTTTTGGTTTTATTGTTTTATTGTCTTTTTTGTGTTCTTCTTTTGTTGAGTTCTTTGCTGTTTTTTACAGAGGTTTTATTTTGTTTTTAAGGGGAGGGGTCAGGGCTGCCCGGGAGGGGGTCCCAGCAAGCAAAATGGCTGGGGCAGATTCCACAGGGGTGTGTGCACTGGAACAACCGATCTCAGTGGTCACGGGTAGGAGGAGGAGTTACGCTAAGACCAGACCATGTCATTACCGAGGAGGCAGACTTAGTCGTTGTCTGAGGACTATCCCTGCCTCCAGGTCTGGTCCTGACCGGACGGATATTGGAATCAGCAAGGGATACCCACATGACCTGAAGGTGCTGCTGTGCAATGCCAGGTCGATGATGAATAAGACCACCGCCATTCACGACCTGATTGTGGATGGAGGATTTGACCTGGCATGTGTGACAGAGACCTGGTTGGAGGAAGCCGATGGGCCCGTTCTTGGCGCTGCTTGCCCACCAGGTTTCTCTTATGCACAGCAACCCAGGCCATCTGGGCGGGGAGGGGGGGTTGCAGTGATTTTTAGGAAGTCATTAGTTTGCACCAGGCGTCCTATTGGGAAGACCCAGTTCTCTGAGTGCATGTTCTGGAAGTTGGGCAATAGAGGCAGTACAGGATTCCTTTTGGTGTACCGACCTCCCCGCTGCACCAAGGATTCCCTGCCCGAGCTGCTTCAGGTCGTGTCGGATGTGCTCCTGGAGACACCTAGCTTGGTTGTCTTAGGGGATTTTAACATCCATGCCGACACGACCTTACAAGGAGCCGCTCGGGACTTCGTGGAAAGCATGGCCACCATGGGGCTGTCCCTGAATAAGTCTGGCCCAACTCATAGCCGCGGACATGCCTTGGACTTGGTGTTTACCTCTATGGATGTTGGTGATCTGACATTAAGTAAAAGCGAAACAAAAGAAGTGCCATGGTCAGATCACTTTCTGGTGCAACTGGACTTCTCCGCAACCCTTTCCCTCTGCAGGGAGGTGGGACCGATTCGGATGGTCCGCCCCCGCTACTTAATGGATCCAATTGGCTTCCAAAGAGTGGTAGGGGATGTTTTATCCCATGTCGATGGCCTTTCAGCTGATTCCCTGGTGGCCCGCTGGAATGCGGAGTTAACCAGCGCTATTGACTGTCTGGCTCCGAAGCGCCCTCTCAGATTGCATGGAGCCCGGACAGCCCCGTGGTTTTCCCCGGCGCTGAGGGCAATGAAACAGTCGTTGAGACGGCTAGAGCGCCGGTGGCGGAAAACTCATTTTGAATCAGACCGGACACGGGCTAGAGCTCAACTTCGAGCCTACCAAGTGGCAATGGCGACGGCGAAGAGGACCTTCTTCACCGTCTCCATCGCATCTGCAGAAAACAGCAGCAGGAGACTCTTCCAGGTGGTTCGCAATTTAGCGGAACCACCTGCTCCATCCGGGCCCAGTACGGGCCACATGATCTCCTGCAATGATTTTGCAAAGTTTTTTGCAGATAAAGTCGCTCAGATTCGGGAAGAGGTAGACTCCACCGTGGGAGCAGGGCCGGGGCGGGGGAGTGCTAGAGTCCTGTCTAGTCAAGTTTTGTGGGATCAATTTCAATCTGTTACCTCCGAGGATGTGGACAGGCTGCTTAGACGAATGAAACCAACCACCTGTCTCCTTGATCCTTGCCCATCCTGGCTTATAAAAGCTAGCCAGGAAGGGCTGGGCGATGGGCTTCGCGGGTTGGTAAATGCTTCTCTCCATGAGGGAGCCTTCCCAGACCCGCTGAAAGAGGCGGTTATTAAACCGCTTCTTAAAAAACCATCTTTAGATCCGGCCAATATGGCCAACTATCGCCCAGTCTCAAATCTTCCATTCTTGGGCAAGGTGATTGAGCGAGTGGTTGCGGAACAACTCCAGGCACGCCTGGAAGAAGCGGACCATTTGGATCCCTTCCAGTCAGGATTCAGGCCTCATCATGGGACTGAAACTGCCTTGGTCGCATTGGTCGATGATCTCCGGCGGGCTAGGGACAAAGGTAAGAGCTGTTTCCTTGTTCTGCTGGATCTCTCAGCGGCTTATGACACCATCGACCATAACATCCTTCTGGACCGTCTAGAGGGCTTGGGAGCTGGGGGCACTGTCATGCAGTGGTTCCGCTCCTTCCTCCTGGGCCGTGTTCAGAAAGTGGTGGTGGGGGATGAGTGTTCAGACCCCTGGGCGCTCACTTGTGGGGTGCCTCAGGGTTCTGTCCTCTCCCCCATGCTTTTTAACATCTATATGCAGCCACTGGGAGAGATCATCAGGGGGTTTGGGCTGGGTGTCCATCAGTATGCTGATGATACCCAGCTCTACCTCTCTTTTAAATCAGAACCAGTGAAGGCGGTGAAGGTCCTGTGTGAGTGCTTGGAGGCGGTTGGAGGATGGATGGCGGCTAACAGATTGAGATTGAATCCTGACAAGACAGAAGTACTGTTTGTGGGGGACAGGAGGCGGGCGGGTGTGGAGGACTCCCTGGTCCTGAATGGGGTAACTGTGCCCCTGAAAGACCAGGTGCGCAGCCTGGGAGTCATTTTAGACTCACAGCTGTCCATGGAGGCACAGGTCAACTCCGTGTCCAGGGCAGCTGTTTATCAGCTCCATCTGGTACGCAGGCTGAGTCCCTACCTGCCCACTGACTGTCTCTCCAGAGTGGTGCATGCTCTAGTTATCTCTCGCTTGGACTACTGCAATGCGCTCTACGTGGGGCTACCTTTGAAGGTGACCCGGAAACTACAACTAATCCAGAATGCGGCCGCTAGACTGGTGACTGGGAGCGGCCGCCGAGACCACATAACACCGGTCCTGAAAGACCTACATTGGCTCCCAGTACGTTTCCGAGCACAATTCAAAGTGTTGGTGTTGACCTTTAAAGCCCTAAACGGCCTCGGTCCGGTATACCTGAAGGAGCGTCTCCACCCCCATCGTTCTGCCCGGACACTGAGGTCCAGCTCCGAGGGCCTTCTGGCGGTTCCCTCATTACAAGAAGCCAAGTTACAGGGAACCAGGCAGAGGGCCTTCTCGGTAGTGGCACCCACCCTGTGGAATGCCCTCCCACTAGAGGTCAAAGAGAACAATTACCAGACCTTTAGAAGGCATCTCAAGGCAGCCCTGTTTAGGGAAGCTTTTAATGTTTGATGGATTTCTGTATTTTAGAATTTCTGTTTTTTTTTTGGAAGCGGCCCAGAGTGGCTGGGGGAACCCGGCCAGATGGGCGGGGTATAAATAATAAATTATTATTATTATTATTTACTTAACAACAAAACAACAGATAGGAAAAAAAGAAAAAACAAGAAAAAAGAAAAAGGAAAAAGAAAAAATATAAATTCCAAATCTTATTCTCTTAACAGTTTGTTTGCGGCTTCCCCAGTTCTCTTCCTCCTGGATTTCCTAACTTCTTCAATTGATTATGGCGGGTTTTCTATTCTAATTCAAAATCTTATTCTTATCATATTGACTTAATCCTCCTCCTTCTTCATGCTGCCCCCCTCCGAGTCCCCTCCTGCCACTAGGGTAACCCGAGGGGTTCAGCAGTCAAAAGGTTCCATTTTTGTGTCTGAGTTTCCTTCCACCCCTCCCTCTCCCCTCAAAACACCCCCTGCCACTGGATGCAAAGAGTAAAGAGAGGGAGACAGGCAGTTCTCTACCCAAACACCTGTCTGATCACCAAAAATATTAAAAACAAACTCTAACATATTTCCTCAGCCATTCTTCTACTCCCTCCAGAAAACTCTTAACCCTAAACTTTTAAAACTCTCTCCTTTCCCCCTCCCAATGTCCCTTCCCCCAATTGGATCAGCATATCCTAGCAGGCCAAGATTCAGAAACCGTCATTCATCAACCAAAAAAGTAACCTTAAACTAAAGTTTTCACCCCACACCAGTTCTTTCCCACTTCCACTTCCAGGCCTTTGCTCCCCCCTCTTCCTGCCTATCCCCCCCCCCTCACTAACTCCACTCCACATTTCAGTCCCTCCAGGATTTTCATTTCCATCAGTCTTCTCTTCACTTTGCTTCTCCTTGTCGGCCTCGTCTCCTTGTTCAAATCTTTGTTTTTCCTCATCCAACACATATTTTTTTTGGTCCAAATCAGTCTCCAAGTTATCAAATTGTTGCTCCTCGCACACAGTCTCAGTCTCAAAATTGTCCTCTAAATCTTGATCTTGCACCTCATTCTCCATTGCTGTTGCAGTCAAACATTCCCGTTCCTTGTAAATATCTTCCCATATTTGTAAATAGTTCCGCACAGCCTCCTGGAAGGCTCGAGAAAACTTTGTTTTCATACTTCACTTAACCACAGGCAGACCAGAGATAAGGGCTAAAGGGTACTGGAAAATTCCTCTCTACCACGTTGTCGGCTCCATCTTGGCTGATCTTCTCCTTTGTCTTTAACTTCATCACAGTTCAAATTTAAATTCCCATTAAATTACTTCTGAATCCTCTTCAATCAGTTTTTATAATCCACAACAATAAAATCGATTTTCTTAACCCTTTTAGCAATTTGACAGCTTTTGACAGCAAACAGCGTCCAGAGCAAACAGCTGGGCGCTATGTCACCGGGACTCTCTACCCGGTGTTTTTTTGGGGAGTCCGCTCGCTCTGCGGACTTCCCCCCCCCCTCCACGAAGCCAGGGACTTCGGAGCGCGAAGTCCCTGCGTCCTTTTTCCACCAGCGCGACGGACCGGAAGCCCCAAGAGTTTTAATTAATGAGTGTTGTATTCAATTTATTCTATTAAAATGCTTATAAAATTGAACCCCTTTTAATTTAAAAGTTTTAATTCACTATCACCTCTTCCACTGCGTCTCATTAAGTAAACCACAAAACCAAATAATAATGATGTTAATGATAATAATAATAATAATCCACAAAGTAATATTTCACTCCTGTCTGTAGCATTACCTCTGAGGTGCAGATTTATCCGGAACAACACTGGACTGATATCACATGGCAAATTAATTAGACGTTGTGAATCCAGTGAAAATGCCTGTACTGCCAACATTGTGCGTACAAATTTAGGTAAGATTTGCCTTACTTTTTGACTTTTGCTGTTGGAATAGATCCAGGTTAAGATAGTTGAACTTTAAGGGTTCTACTAGCATATAGAAGTCTATTCTGGGGCAACTCACCTATGAAAAACGTGAGGTGAGGAAGCTGTGGAGCTTCAGCTGTAGATGAATTAGAACTCCCATCAGTCTCGGCTAGCCTGGCCACCAGTCAGAGATGATGTGAGATGTAGTTCAGCAACATTTGGAGGATCACAGCTTCCCAGTAAGGAATGGCTTACATGTGAAAATGGGGAATCTAACATCACCAATGGCTGAATTTGGGTGCTGATCTCCAAGCTTGGAGAACTAAAATTGAGAGTCGTTTCACAGATCTATAAAAACTAATCAAAAGAGGGGCAACCAGGATGGGAGATGAATGTCCTTCACACTTTCATGGCTCC
This sequence comes from Zootoca vivipara, assembly GCF_963506605.1. Classification (NCBI taxonomy): domain Eukaryota; kingdom Metazoa; phylum Chordata; class Lepidosauria; order Squamata; family Lacertidae; genus Zootoca; species Zootoca vivipara. The sequence goes on along the minus strand of NC_083281.1, from coordinate 23,745,496 downwards.
CCCCCCCCCAAGTATTTTTGGAAATAACTCCCAGTGATGAAATGATTTGGAAGGAACCAACATTAAGGATGTATTCTTGTAGTTTGCCTCTTAAAGAGGGCTTCAGTTACTCAGCTTGATCAACAGTGGGCCCCTCCACCCTGACGGACTTTGGTTTCTACTTCAACCATTGGTTTAGGTTGATTTCATCTCCTTGCTTGTTCCTGATTCACCCACCCCGTACACGCTGGAGGGTCTAGGTGCCATTTTGTGGTTCGCCTCAGGTGGCAAAATGTATTGGGGCAATTATGGGTGGGATGGTGGTGCTCACTTGACCATCTGTTCCAACATCATTGCTACATTGTTGGAGGGAGAGGGGAAATGGGGCAGTAAGGTTGGTGCAATGCAAGTGTCTCGCCGAGTGTCTTGTGTTGGGCAACAGCAGTTCAGGGAAGCATTTACCCCACCCTGTAAGCTGTTATGATAGACTATTAGAGAGAGTTCGGTGTATGTCAGATGTATTGTCAGATGTACAGAATAAGCCATGAGCCTCCGTGCTACAAATCTGACCTGAAATGACGTTCTACATACATTCCAAACTAGCTGTACCGGCCACACGTTGCTGTGGCTCCATCAGGGCCCCCATTTTCCAGGACAGACGCATTCCGTAACGACACCCCAACCTGCAATCTGTTATGATCAACATTGTTGGAGGGAGGGGGGAAATGGGGCAGTAAGGTTGGTGCAATGCAAGTGTCTTGCCAAGTGTCTTTTGTTGGGCAACAACAGTTCAGGGAAGCATTTACCCCACCCTGTAAGCTGTTATGATAGACTATTAGAGAGAGTTCGGTGTATGTCAGATGTATTGTCAGATGTATAGAACAAGCCATGAGCCTCCGTGCTACAGATTTGACCTGAAATGACATTCTACATATATTCCAAATTTAATGCATTTTACAAATTAATTGTGAACATAAAAACAGAGGCTGGTCCTATGGATTAAGGAGGCAAGAGACTACTTGCTTGTGGCAGACAACTGAAGTCTTAAATACCTGCGGAAAACTTTTCTATTCCACTGGGCCTGTGCAGACCTTTAAGAATACCTCTTTCTACGCTTGTTAACTGATATCTATGTATTTACTTTTGATATTGTTTTTAATATGTCTTTTATGTGTTAATACTGAAAAACATTTTGATATTTTTTTCCTTTTATGATATTCCACTGCACACACATTTAAATAAATAAACAAAAATTAAATAACACCTCACTTTAGATTACCAAATTTGATAACACTTTCCACATTGTTAGTTTGAAAGGGTCCTGATTCAGGCATCAAAGAAAATTGGAACCATTACAATGAATATGACTTAAGAGCAATAGACCTGCATATTTTTTTCTGGTTCTAGATATTTCTTTCAAATTCTTTTTCATAGGGAGAGGCCGAATGCAACTTTTGAATAAATGCTCCGCAACCAGGTATTGTGACTTCGGCAATTACAGCTTCACTGCAGGGGATGGTAAATTCTTTGAGATGAAGGTGCACTGCTGCAACACTGAACTGTGTAACAATGCAACTCTCAGCCGTAAGTTTCTGCATCATTTTAGAATCATTAACATGCTTGGGCTATTCACTGGATTTGGCCAAAGCCTGGATCTTTAGTCAATCAGCAGTTCTACGAAGACCTGTGCCTCATTCAAATGTGGTGAGACAGCCCCTGATGGCTATCATGGGCGTACCCAGGATCAAAACTAGGGGGGGGCAAGGGGAGGGGCCAAGGCACGGAAGGGGAGGGGCCACAAAGTGGGTGGGAACGGCGAACTCGCGCTCCGCCGGGCTGTGCCCCTCCCTAGAAGCAGGGCTGGTGGGCGGAGGCAGAGCCCAGCCCAGCGGAGCGCGAGTTCAGCGTTCCCGCCCGCCGCGCCGCGCTCTCTGGTTCCCCGCCGCGCTTGGCCTTGCCAGAGGGCGCGACGGGGAGCTGGAGGGAGGGCGCAGCGTGGCGGGCGGGAACGACGAACTCGCGCTCCGCCGGGCTGTGCCCCTCCCTAGAAGCAGGGCTGGTGGGCGGAGGCGGAGCCCAGCCCAGCGGAGCGCGAGTTCAGCGTTCCCGCCCGCCGCGCTCTCTGGTTCCCCGCCGCGCTTGGCCTTGCCTGAGGGCGCGCCGGGGAGCTGGAGGGAGGGTGCGGCGCGGCGCGGCGGGAATGGCGAACTCGCGCTCCGCCGGGCTGTGCTCCGCCTCTGCCCACCAGCCCTGCTTCTAGAGTAGGGCAGCTGCCCTAACTTGCCCCATGGTGGGTACGCCCTTGATGGCTATAGGTTGGATTGAGCATTTCAGGACTATTGGGGGCTCTCAAGGGGTGGGGAGTTGGGCAGGACGGAGAGGCAGGAATGAGGAGAAACTGTGAGAAAAGGGGACCTACTGTCTTGGGTTGCCTTTCCAATCTGGCCTCTCCTTCTTCCTGCCCCTTGAGGGATCACCATGCAGGATTAGATCCTCCTTCTGACAGGTGGGAGGATCTGATCCTGCACAGTGCCAGTGCCCCTTGTCCCAGCCATATTTTTGCTGGATGTTAATATATTTTTACACACCACCCCTATATCTAAGTGATGTAATTTTCCAGGAGTACCAGGCATGTTTTAACCCAGGCTCTGTATTTCCTGTGGGACCATAATGTTCAGCAGACATTGTGGTGTCTTTATGATACAACCTAGCAGTTCGAAAGCACGTCAAAATGCAAGTAGATAAATAGGAACCGCTACAGCGGGAAGGTAAACGGCGTTTCCATGTGCTGCTTTGGATTGCCAGAAGCGGCTTTGTCATGCTGGCCACATGACCTGGAAGCTATACGCCAGCTCCCTCAGCCAATAATGCGAGATGAGCGCGCAACCCCAGAGTCGGTCATGACTGGACCTAATGGTCAGGGGTCCCTTTACCTATATGGGTTATTTATAAATTTATACAACCTGAAGCCTACAATGAAGGCATCTACAAGAGGTTATCTCCCTCTCATAGGCACAGCAGCATCCTTGCCTTGGCAGCCTGTCTTTTCCTGAGAACGGTCACATCCCACCTGTTCTAGATTTGCTAACCTAATGCTGGTCTTATTACTACACAGGGAGCAGCCTCCATTCCTTTCATGTGTTGCTGTGAATCTGTTATTTTAATGACACACTTCCCCAAATGGTCACCTCAGAAGTAGTTTGGTTCTGACATAAGTCATGTTAATTTAGTAGGATTTAGAGGTGTCTAAAGAGATACAATTTGGGAACTTTGCCTAGGTTAATTAGCCTGTGAATGATGTATTTCAAGCAATATAATTGGATATCTAAGCTCATGCACAACTCATAGACAGGATATGCTCCCTTCAAGTTAACTCTTAATCGGATGTTCCAAATATGGACCTTACAACCCACCTAACTTATCCTGGTGTTCTCCGAAATGACCCTTAAGCTGGGTCTGGTCAGTCTTTTAATTGGCAAAATAAGCACTATCTAAGCTTGCGGTTATAATAGCGAAAAGATAAGACCCTAACTTACAGTTTTCTCTGAATTATTATTTTTTATTGAACTCATATACCAGCCTATACCGGGAAGTCTCAGGGCACGTTACAGAAGCTCATGGATTTGCTGAAGATCAGAAGACATTGCTGAAGATCAGAAGGCAGACAAAATTTTGGTGCAAAAATAGGGGACTAAGAGCCTATATTTTCAGAGAAGCTACACCATAACAAATGGCATGATAACCTTCAGAGAGATTGAGAAGGAGAAGCAAGTTTACACTCCCCCATCGCCCTTTATGTAAAGGTCATGCTTCTCAGAGACCAGTGCTGACTTTGTCCCATGCTCAGCCCTGAACCCAGATTGTGTCTAGATTATATTTTATCCAAGAGTACTTGCAGCTGCTCCACCAAACCTGTAAGGCCCTAGGGTGCTTTACAATGATATAACCTACAGATAAAAAAGCAGACAAAACCATGCTCACTATACTTTTGATTTTGGTAGTTCCTGATCGTAACATGATGTCTGAAAATGGTCTGCAGTGCCCAGCCTGCTTCTCCAAAGGAACCGTAATGTGTAAAAGTGAGAAGACCATCAACTGCCTTGAGAACGAGACCCAGTGTGTTGTTTTTGAAGGAGGTCTTGCTATAGGTAACATTGCTACTCAGACAGAGAAAAAGGCCTAGTCATGAGCTGGGTCATACAGACTCTCTCCTTCTCTCCCTCTCTCCCTTCCCCTTCCCCTTGCATGTTGCTGGAAAAGTGAGAGGGATCATATCTCTCACTGGCCCCACTCTGCACCCTTCCTTAGTGTTTTGCCTGCCTGCACTGTGCCCTTTAACTCTCATAAAGACGACCCTGCTCCTGTGTATCCCCTAAATCCATTCTACTTTTGTTCAGAAGGGTATTTTATGTACACATCTCACTCTGAATCCTCATTATGGAAAAGCAAGTGGCATTAGCATATGTGCCACTGGGGTGCATAGATCCGCCCAGCGCCCCGCCCCCCCCCCCCCGAGATGAAACAAGCCCATTGCTCCGCCGGTGAGTCCGACTGCCGGTTATTTCTCTCTCGCTCCTTCTACAGTTGCAGCCTCAGGCTGGAGGCTCCTTCACCTCACCTTCGCCACACCAACCTGCCGCCAGAGCCACCTGCTGCTGGAAGTTTCCAAGCTTTTAATTAATGTGCACCAATTAAAGCGTGGTTAAGAGAGGAGGTGCAGAACAGCGGCAAGGCTCCCCCCCCAAAAAAAATCTCCAAACAAAACAGGCACGGGTTTGCCCTCCCTTGGTCCCAGATTTCTTTTCTAAGTGGGTTGGAAACGGTTTGCTGGAAAAGGGGAGAGTGCCGGCGCTGGCGTGGCACGTCTTTGGTAAATGAGCTCACAAAGTCGGTAATACCTAGGTATATATGTATTTTGTTTTTCTAGCTTGATCAAAATTATTATTTCATAACAGGTAGATAGTTAAGAGCTTAGGTGGATTCAGCAGATGGTTCTGGG